>NC_092353.1:82635581-82949956 GCF_963676685.1 Mytilus edulis | reverse complement strand
ATAACCAACAGACATCACCAAATACAAAACCATCGGTATATGTTAATTGCATAACCCAAAGAATATCACAAAATACAAAACCATCAGTACATGTTAATTGTATAACCAAAAGACATCACCAAATACAAAACCATCAGTACATGTTAATTGTATAACCCAAAGACATCACAAAATAGAAAACCATCAGACCATGTTAATTGTATAACCAAAAGGCATCTACAAATACAAAACCATCGGTATTTGTTAATTGCATAACCCAAATACATCCTCATATACCAAACCATCAGTAAATATAATTCACTTACCATAGGACTTAACTGATGTTACAAATTTAAATGAAATCAAGATATTATGACAAATAGGACTTTTACTGGTTGGAACAACACAAACATTGAAAAACAAAATAACTACAAAGAGCATCTCTCACAAGTAAGACAAGGATCTTAATGAAACTGATTTCTGGAAATTTGTGTTGAATCTTTGAATATGTTAAAGCATCGGTTAAAACATTTCAAAAGATAGTAAATACGCAAGAGTTGTCAGTAAATAATTGTACGTGGGAGTATTCATTCGAACTGACGATATTTTTTTTATAAAAGACTGGAAAACAAAGAGATACCGTGTTGTGAAAATACACAATTTTATAGAATACACAGAATCAACCATTTCATAATTGCAAAGCACCCTGTGTATCTTTATTAATCTAAATTTGAACTTGAATACATGTACAACGTTTAAGAGGTTTTTTTTTCGTACAAGTTAATAGCGAAATTCAATCAATATTAAATCAAATGATTTCGATATTTAAATACGATCCCTGTATTTTTAGTCAGAATGTGCTTAGGTGTCGGTATAGACGACTTTCTGAAAATGTCGAATGAGACAACTCAATGAGATGGAAAAAAAAAGACATCGAGGGGGGAACATAACGGTTTAAGATGTGTGCTTTAACCCATTTATCTGACGTCAGTCTATTGTTCTTACTGTAGATTATTTTTTAAGAATCTACTAAGCACTCCGTAAACTTAAGATAACTTATTTTTAACTTTCAACTTTTAACTTTTAACGACCCTTTATCCTCTCAAAAAACGAGTTGCATATGAAGGGTTCGAATTCGCGCGTATTTTCATCGTTAATCAGTAGAGTCTTCAGTCTATACATGATACCACTATACCACGAGTGCTGACATAAATCAATATTTAAATTATACTCTTAAAGCGATTTATTGTCAATTCATGTCAATAAACTGGATGTCTGTCTCATTAATAATTCGTTTTTGTAATCTATGAAATATATATTAGACCGTTGGTTTTCCCGTTTGAATGGTTTTACACTAGTAATTTTTGGGCCCTTTATAGCTTGTTGTTCGGTGTGAGCCAAGGCTCCGTGTTGAAGGCCGTACTTTAACCTATAATGGTTTACTTTTTAAATTGTTATTTGCATGGAGAGTTGTCTCATTGGCACTCACACCACATCTTCCTATATCTATATAATTCCTTGATAAATAAAGATCGATATGCCCATATCACTTGTCACTTTCAACGTTCAAGGACTTTCATTTTCCTTTTCATCTAAGCAAATGCTTTCTAATGGTTTTCGTCTTATAATATTATCATTCTATCAATACATTTGTCTTTGTTTGATTATAAATAGTCCGAATATACACAACGTCAACATTGAACGGTCGCCTTTGTAAGAAAATGAAATATATAATACATCTAAGATTAAAACAATTCTTCGGTCGAGAAAAAATTATGATGAACAAATTTCTTTCCGGGTACAAGGTTTGAACTTCGTACTGTTAATATCACGGTTATGACATACCAATGACTAGACGATCAAAGCTATGGACAGCTCAATTGTAAGTTATAAAATCAACATAATTATACATCTGTAGCAAGAGCAATTTTACCGGGGATTCGGGAATGCGTACCAGAGATAATACTAGTTTATTGACTGGTTGACGATGGATGCCAAATGTAATAACGCTAAAACAATCTACACCTAATGAAGCGGAAACAGTTTAAAAAACATATATAATTGTTCAAATAAAACATTAAGCGTTTAATTTAATTTATTTTGGTAAGCAACATGAAATTGAGCTGGTTTGTGGCAATTGCGTTAATCTTATAGATGTGGATTAGTACGACTAATGGTAGCCAGCACTCAGAACACTTAATACTATGACTTGTTGGTTGCTAAATACTATATATATAAATTTCAAAGGTTCTAAATTTTGGTAATTAGGATTTTTAAACTTTTCAAAACAAAATAAATAAATTCTGTATAATAATGTATGTCTTTTAAATAAATCATAAATACTATTATCTATTCAATTTAAATAATTTGTAATGATTTAACATTAAATAAAATATGTATTTACCAATGTGAAATTTGGAGTTAATAAGAGGGGTTAATTAAAGGCTCGGTAGTATACCGGTGTTCATACATCATAGATCGATTGAGAGAAAACAAATCCGGGTTACAAACTAAAACCGAGGGAAACACATCAACTATAAGAGGAAAACAAAGGAACAACAAGAACACTGAAGTACAACAAAAACAAACGCCATCATACATAGAAACGAACTATTTGATAACAACCGCCATATTCCTGACTTGGTACAGCACATTTTAAGAAAAAATGGTGGGTTGAATCTGGTTTAATAGCTAGCAGAACCACCCGTTGTATGACAATGTTAAAACATATCGCTAAATTGACAACATTAGGTGAAAGAAATACAGCACACACACACGCAAAAACATTCATCACAGAGAAACGCACAAACAAATAATATAATAGTCAACACAACAATCAAACCGCAGAACAACATCGAATATCTTCCACCAACGACTAACACCACAGGATATTACAAACAATGACGCGCTTACGTAACTAATATGCAATCTCGAACTTTATACAATTATTTTCATAATACTCGTCCAAACAATTTTCATGACAATGATGTTATTGAAAGGCAATTTTATAATTATTTCGACTACAGACGATAAGACATAACACACTATCCAACTTAAACCATAACAGAAACATCAAAAATAAATACACGAATGCTTACATCCCATTTAAGTTATATTAAATGATGTTAACTTCTCAAATCTCTCAATATAGATGTGAACGGTGTGGATATAATCATTTCCAGCTATTATAGAATAGAAAAAGAACAAAATATAAAATTATCTTGAAATTCTGTTGATTTATTGTCAAAACGTAATAGTTATCAAAGGTACCAGGATTATAATTTGGTACGCCAGACGCGCGTTTCGTCTACATAAGACTCATCAGTGACGCTCATATCAAAATATTTATAAAGCCAAACAATTAAAAAGTTGAAGAGCATTGAGGATCCAAAATTCCAAAAAGTTGTGCCAAATACGGCTAAGGAAATCTATGCCTGGAATAAGAAAATCCTTAGAAAAACAGACAGTCGTTTTACTAGGAATTGGTTAAGCTAGAGAATTGATAAGAAGTAATGGATTCGGAAATGATAATCAACTTTCGACAGTAATGATCTGTCTTTAACTTGAAAAATAATACAATATGACAAAAGACATCTCTTGGTGAGTTCTCTACATAGGACAAGCACAATGTATGTGTCGCAGGCATACCAAATGTGTATTATATATCAAGCTTCTCCTTTTAATTGCAATGGTTAAACTAACAAGAAGTATGTACAAGAACTTTAATGAGGTCAGAAGCTTTTTAAATCTTACCAATCGGTGTCGATGTTGATATTGTTTGAGTCGAATGCTTTTCTGTTCATTGCCCCGTGATCTTTGATTGATAATTTATTCATTATGTTATCATACACCATTTTTATTTTTATTTTGATGTGGATTGAAAAAAAGTAGTTCAGTCAACAAATCGTTTGAAAATTACAGTTTCATATACATGCATATGAAAAAAGTAAAATGATAATAACATTATAATGCTGCTTTCACACATAATTCAAATTCGATTTGCATTAACGAAATTTTAATACTACGAATTTATCACTTGTCAAATCGTTTTTAAAAACTTCTTCGTTAAGGACCAACCATTTGATTTTTATGGATGGTGCTATGATCGATACAACAGAACGTCTCCATTAACGACCAAGTGTTACCCCTTTGTAAATTATTGTCGGAAATTTCGGACTTGTCGGTTTATACACATATGACGTTAATATGAATATAAAGTCAAGACCACAATGATGTCATTATGGTCTTTGCCTATGGTATTGACGGACACGAATTATTTGTGTTAGTTTTTTAATTTTAAAGAAACTTGTCCGTCCAAGCACTTGTACGGGTATTTCGAATTACAATTTAGAAAGTGTCCACACCACAGTTTAGTTCGAATTGTAGCGAATTGACTAATTCATATCAACGGAAACGCATTTATAATATAAAAGATAATGCCGATTAGCCAATATGAATGTGATTCATATTAAAAAAACAGAAGACTGTGTGAACGCGATTAGCGAATTGGATTCGCATTCGATTCGTACTTAATTCGAATTAAATGTACGTGTGAACAAGGCATTATAGTTACATATATTGCATTTTCGAAGTAAAAAAAAAGTCTTATAATTATGACAAAACGAGTATTTATTCTTTAAAACTTTAATTTTACACGCTTATCGCATTATAGTTGATGAAATTCAATGCACATTCATTTATCTTTTTGAATTTTTTTTACAACAACTAACTATATGTCAATTACAAGTGTTAGCAAACAATAAGAATATCAGCCATCAATTTTTTATTCAGTTACCTAAGTTGTTCCTGTGGAGTCCTTTAAAACATTTATGAATATAGTTTGCGTTACAGTTTTGTTGTGTTTTGGCAAAAGAATATAGGTTTACCTTCTTCTTATTTACCAAAAACTTTGCCAAATTGCTCGTACATTTACAGCTATAATTGATAAAAACATGTTTATCATAAGACCTGTTGGTGACCCTCTGCTGTTGTTTTTTATTTGGTCGGGTTGTTGTCTCTTTGACACATTCCCCATTTCCATTCTCAATTTTATTTTTATTATCATTTATTTATTTTTTGGTAATGCATCGATATTTATTTATTATTGTTTTATATCAACTTGGAATCGAGTCGATTCCCGTAAAAACCCAAGACAAATTAAAAAGAGTCACATAAAAATTATCTAAGGCACAATGGCCTGGTTGTTCTGAAAATGTTAATTACCAACCGAATATGTATATCACCTGACTGTTAGGGGTATTATTCCTCTTTAGGGATATTGGTCTCAATTTCAATAGGAATATAGTCAATCCTCCTGTTATATATCTTGTCAGTAACCTCTCGATAGACAAAATTCAAATCACTTGAATTATCTTATCACTTCAATCATATCAACTTGAAGTCCTTATTTTTCATTTCCTTAAAATAGTTATCAACATACTTTATATGTACAAAACTTAATAATTTTTTTTTTAAACTGTTTATAAAATGATAAGTTAAATCATTACAGAATTACCGTACCGTACATTCAATGTATCAGCAAACCATCACCACATGATGGCAAATATTACTTTTTTGTTTGCCTAATCAATTTACTTGCAAGTATCTTGAGTCAAGCCTTGTAATTTTGCAATACAAACAGTATGGAATAGAAATGAGGCTACTGGAAGTGAGGCAGAGATGATTGAAAACTTGTTAATTTATATGATTAATAGTAATTATACATTAATAGCGTACTTGATTAACACGAAATGAAAACAATATCAAGGCTTGCTCTAAAACTTTGAAAAATCCAATTTCTTTGACAAATTTAGCCATGATATTTTGAAGGATTAAAATATGACTAAACATTAATCTAAGCTCTGAATCGACTCTAGTAAAAGAAAGTGAGTATTTAACATGTTTAAACAAACTTATTAATGATATATCATTGAATTCGTACAAAATTTAAAACGATAGGACAAAACAACATCGAGTTCTCGACTTTGACAAGCAAACAGAATGTATCACAGGTATAACAAATGTACATAATAATTTCTTTTGTTAATTTCGACTAGAAGATTTACAAAAAGAATATAAAAGAACTTTAAGTGGGTCAGAAGCCTTTTAAATCTTACGTTAAGGTGTCGTTCGGGATAGTTTGTGAGTCGAGTGATTTTTTATTGTCTTTTGGTCTTTGATTGGTAATTTATTCATTAAGTAATAAAGCAACTCTTTGTTCGATTTGGTGTCAGTATTCAAATTCTACAGACTATTTTTAAAACAATTAAATGCATATGAACAAGTTCAATTATTCGTTAAAACTTTTTTTACTGAAATTTTGTTTGCGCGTGAACAGTTATTTTCACGACAAGAATGTCACGTACAAAGCGTCAAAATACAGTCGTCCTTTTCTTTTCTTTTTTGTTAACGTTAATACTGCAAATATTGACATTAAAATGTCCAAAATGTTACTAATAATTGCAAAGTGAGGGAATATACATCCTTCAGTTATACTGCAACAGGTATTCTAGATAATATCAACAGATTTGACTCACAACAAAATTTGATTGAAAAGACTTTCTGACGTTTGTTGTGGATATCGACATAAAGCTTGTTCATGAGCACTAAAATACGTATCGTATGTTGTTTTAGTTAAAGAAACACTTTTAAAAATAAATACTTACAATGCAGTTGTTGATCTCGGTATATTATATCTCGGAACTTTCGTAAGAGATTTGTTGTTGCAATAAACATTCGTGCCCAAGCATCTGCATAATCTAGGGCATCCATTTACGGTGACAGTGCATGCAATTATTAAAAGTATACTGTAGATTTTCTCCATAATACACCTGAAAAATATCCATAACTGTGTAAAGTACTTCTTATGTAAGTGAATATTGTCAAACATACTAAATATGATCTTTGCATTCAAGATTAGTTAAATAATCAACGGAAACTGAAAAAAATAATTATTTTGCTTTATTATAAAAAGAAGTCACTTAGAGAATAATTCAATCATCCATCATATATTCATTCCATTATTATGTTGTCCACAAAATCATATTTTCTGTCTTTATAAAAGAAAACGTTCTAAATAACATCGAATTAATTCGTATTTTCGAATCTTATCAACAAAAAGAAAAAAGTTTACATTTTGAAGAAAACCTTTCAATTTTGCTTGTCGTTGCTAATTGTTACTCACTTGATAAGCAGTAAGTTTATACATAAGTTTGTTTGTTGCACAAGTTGGAATTATTGCGCAAAATTGGCGCTCAGCATAAACCTGTTTGCATACAGGCATAATGACTTAAGAATATGATGCCTTGTATACCAGTGGCGGATCCAGGGGGAGGGTTCCGGGGGTTAGACCCCCCTTTTTTTTTACGATCAATGCATTTGAATGGGGACATCTAGTTCGACCGCCCCCCCCCCTTTGTCCTGGGTTGGGAACCCCCCCCCCCTTTCAAAATGGCTGGATCCGCCCCTGTATACTTTATATTAAGTTTCTTCTATTATATCATTAGTATGCAGACATAAGGACGTGTAAAATGCAGATTTACTTAACAAAAGAGTATATAAAAAACTGACCTCTAAGTTAAATTAAAAAAAAGGAAACACTGACAGAATCAAACGTTATCAAACATAGGAACAGTGAACAAAACAACATTCGTATTCCTGACTTGCATTTTTCAAAGAGAGTTGTGGGTTAAACTTTTTTTTTCGGGGAAGGGAGGGGTGGAGTTCCTATACAAAATTTATAAAGTTTTCTTTCCCTTAATTTGTTCATATAACATACATCAACAATCATTTCCATTTCAATTGATAATCTAACAACAGATTGGAAGATTTATAACTGCGACACAGTAATCAAACCATGGTTCGTCGTTGGGTCAGGTGATGATGATCAACTTAATTATCAAAAACAAATTCAAAAAAATTAAAATTAAGATCCAGAAAAAACAATTACTTTATGATTAAAATGATTCATAAGAAGTAGGTTTTGGCTATTTATATAGACTTCTGTTTTGTCAGATAGGTCATGAAGTATCAGAGTAGTTATACATCCTTGGCTTTCATATTTTTGAGTGAAAGCAATCTTGGAAAAGGTCAGTCCAGAAACCTTTTCGATCGCACAATATTTATAAAATGTTATTTTCATTTTAAGGATGAGTTATTTTGTGGATCTAGTGTTCCAAGTCAGGAATATGACAGTTGTTTCCCATTCATTTGATGTGTTTGAGATTTTGATTTTGCCAATTGTAATGGAACTTTCCGTTTTTAATTTTGCTTGGATTTCGGTATTTTTGTTTTTTCTACTTTTTTTCAATTCGTTTAAACATTGATTGCAACATGTATGATGCTATTGAGATATATTTATTTACTACCTTTAGTTAACTACAGGAGGATTTTTTTCTAAATCTAAATGTAAACTTCGCAAAATAATTTATTTTTTATGGTTTCCCCTTTACTGACATTCACCTAATTCATCAATTAAAATCTAATTTAAAGAGCACCCTGGTTCTTACTTGATTGACAATCAATTTTAAATGAGAAACAACTATTTAAAACTAGTTCTACATTAGTTTTGTTAAACAACTCGAATTGCATGATGAAAATATCCATGCAGGTATCAGATACAAAGTGCAAATCACGGAAATAGAAAAACACAGTTTCCAACTTATATATCAAGCTGAAAAATATGCGATCAGAAGCCTAAAATAAAATAAATGAACAAAAATAGATGAAAATAACTGATAAAACTATTGTTCAAGTACACAGGGAAGAAATTCAAGATAATTTTACATCAACATATCTTCATTGTTAATCAAATGTCGAACTTATGGGGGAGATTTTCCTTCTTACACTTATACATATTATATTTGTTAGTTTCTTTATAAAAAAGAATATCAGATATTTTTACCAGTTTAGATAAATTTACATTTAAATAAATTTATGTCTGACTTTAATATACTGGTGATGAGAATTTTTAACTTCAGTCAATTCATGCAAGATATATAAACCAGTAATTAGAATTTTTCAGTTCAGTCAATTAATATAAGATGGAAGTATTCAAATGCACCACACCAGTCTTAACACAAAGAAACAAATAACGTGTACACATGTTTAAGTATGGCATAATGCAAGTTTACTCCTCATGCTAAAACAGCTGTCAGGAGCTGAAAATAAACTCATCATAGATATCAGGATCAAATTTTGAATTTACGCCAGACGCGCGTTAATGACAGCCAGAACTAACGAGTTTGAATGGATAACACACTTGGTATAACTCTTACACGAGACCATCGATACGGTCATATTAATTATGACGTATATATAACAAAATATCAAGTAAAATACATATTACTTTAAAAAAATAACTCTTTTAGGAATTTTGATGTCGGAAAAACTATGAAACATGTTTGAATTGATGTTTAAAGGTCGTAGTTCATTTGTCTAATACATGTATGACATCAATTTAATGTGTATATGCTTTTTTTTAAGTAATTCAATCTTATGTTTAGTCAATTGCCTCTAATTTATTAAAACCAGAGATCTACCTTTGTATTTGTCTTCTCAGAATAAATTACTTGATTTTAAAAAAGAAATAGATCCTTGTAACGTATGTACAAATAAAAGACAAAACAGGTTTTCGTTCAGCTCACAATAAGTTAGTGTTATTCTTCCTAGCTGCAAAGTCCAAACACTGTATTTTGCTTGCATTAAATAGAATAAAATAGAACTTCCTTCAAATGTATGATACATTTTTTTTTTGTAAGTGAAAAGTAAAATCACAAAAATATGAACTCCGAGAAAAATTCAAAATGGAACGTTCCTAATCAAATAAAAGTATACACCTCAAATATATTGATCCAGAAGTAAGTAACAATCAAATACAGTTTTTGTTTCACGTTCATGAAACATCGACCAAATGAAAACATTGACCAAATGACAACATTGACCACAACAAGACATGTATGATTCCTTTAATCATGCAATTCGAGGCGTTTAACAAAACTATTGTAGAACAAATTTCAAACATTTGTTTTTCATCTAAATTGTCAAACAAGTGTCAAAGTCGTTTAGCTAGCGTTTAACACTTCCGTAGTAGTTGTATCAAACGATCCACCATATTTCGTAGCAATAGTAAGACCAATGGAATTGAACATATCTTATGATTATCCCGACTATGCGAGTTCCTTATAGCCAATCAATGGCGTAAAACAATTCAGTAGTAGTAGTATCGAATGATTTTTGGCTGTGAGAGAACAATTTTATCCTTTCAAAAACATTAGTTCTGACTGTCATCTCAGTTTTAGTTAGTTTAGGTATATAACAAAAATTGACTGATGACAAACATTCTCTTCACCAGTACAAGAATCCGACATGAATTGTTTAAACTAAAAATTTATCTACACTGGTACAAAGTAAAATCACAAAAATACTGAACTTAGAGGAAGATCAATTGGGAAAGTCCATAATCACATGGCAAAATCAAATAACAAAACGCATCAAAAACGAATGGACAAGAACTGTCATATTCCTGACTTGGTACAGGCATTTTCAAATGTAGAAAATGGTGGATTAAACCTGGTTCTATAGCACTAACCCTCTCACTTATATATGAGTCAGACATGAATTTATTTAAGTGCACATTTGTCTACACTAGTATAAGTATCTGTTAGTAATTGAATAAAGAAACACTCGAATAAAGTGTGTATTAGTGGGAAGACAGGAATTCGCGTTTGATTAAGAATAAAGTGTAACATTTGATGTAAAAAAAAATCTAGATTTTATTCCCTATGTACTTGAACAATAGTTTGATTAGTTTTTTCATCTGTTGGTTTTAATTTATTATATTTTTAGAAATCTGATTTGTTTCTCATCAAGAACTATTCGTTAATCAAGTGACAACTAGAGTGATCTTTAAATTCAATATTAATTTATATATTAGGTGAATATCAGTAAAGAGGAAACAATTAAAATATATGTCATTTTGAAATTTATATTGTAAGAGGAGATCTAGTATTGTTCCTCTTAACTTTATTCACATCGTTGATAAATAAACTCAACCGAAATAAGAGGTCGACATACATACTGCATAACACAAACATGAACATAAAATCTGCCTGTAGAAAGGATAAAAATAACCATGCAGGCAACAGAAACAAAGTGCATCCCACTTGGTGCACACGGAAATAGAAACAACAGTCCCAAAAACTTATATACGAAGCTGAATTAAATACGATCAGATTTCTGAAATATAATAAATGAAAAATAATATGTGAAAATAAATAAACACTATTGTTCAAGTACATAGGGAAGAACATAACGAGAATTTTAATTTACATCAGCTTGACTCCATTGTTAGTCAAAAGTTGAATTAGGAAAAATGTTCCTGTTTTCCCACTCATACACACTTGTGCGTTTCTTTATTCAATGAATGTCAGATATTTATACCAGTGAAGATAAATGATCACTTAAATAAATTCATGTCTGACTCTTACGCTGGTGATGAGAATTTTTAAACCCAGTCAATTCGTGTTAGATAAATTTATCAATGATTTGAATTTTTGAATTCTGTCAATTAATATTAGATACTTTGGAAAGTTCTAAAATGCATTTCACAGTGTTAAAACAAAAAACAAGGAAACAATTTACATGTACAAACGTATAATCATGGCATTAACTGTAGAAAAAAGTTTACTACTCGTGCGTTAACGGTTGTCAGAATCTGGAATGATAGTCGGAACTAACGTTAAGGATAAATAAAGGCAACAGGAGTATACCGCTGTTCAAAAGTCATAAATCAAATGATACAAAAACAAATCCGGGTTACAAACTATAACCGAGAGAAACATATTAACTATAAGAGGAAAACAACGACACAACAAAAAACTGAAGTGAACAAAAAACAAACGACAATGCAACACGCACAGAAACGAACTACAAGATAAAAACTGCCATCAAACATTTGATCTTAATTGAAAAAAAAAAACACTGCCAAAAGGCGTATTTGTAAGTAGTAAAGCATGATGCAATAAGGGCAATGTGCAATGCAGTAAATCCCCTTAACATAATATGCACATTAAGACAGTTTAAAAACTTGGAAGTCCAATTGTGACCTTGAATATCAATAAGTGTCCAATTCTCTTCATTTATTTTCTATGTACCAAGTAAGGACAAATTCAATGTACATGTAAAACTATAGTGTTTTCACAAGAACGTACAACCTCTAAATTGCCTAAGTGCTAATGTGACTTTGACCTTTGCCTTGACAATCGATAGTTGTACAGATTTTGATATTTATTTGCAATGTATCAAGTTTGGTATAAATTTAAAGGATATTGACTGTAGAGTGTTCACGGGAATGTACAACCACTAACCCCTAAACTGTTCAAGTCCTATTGACACAATGAAATTTAACCTTTGACCTTTGCCTGATATTGACTCTTGGTTGTTGACAGAATAGGTACGAAGGGATAGAAGCGCATTGGCAAGGGGTTAAAAAGTCAGTGTGATTTTGGCTAGCAGTGGAATAGGGTATAAGCTGCAAGAGGATGAGAAAAATAAGACAGGAATACTGTAAAATTGTATTTTAAAAATCTAAAAAGAAATCTAAGAATTATACATCAAGTCAATGTTGTAATTAAATTAAAGATGCCAATAAAACAAAACGAAATTATTCTTACTTTTTTTAAATATAATGTTTGCAAATGGTTATCAATCAAAAGGTTAAAAAAAAAGGTTAAAATTCCAAATTTTATGATACGATTTGATTAAAATAAAGCTTTCTAATTTTACAAAAGAACTATTTTCAACTAAAGATGCCAATAAAAACCAATGAAATTAGTCTCTTACTTTTTTCAAATAAAGTTATAAATCAATAGGTTAAAATTCCCAACTAAATTTCACGACTTGATTAAAATAAAGCTTTCTAATTCTACAAAAGAACTATTTTCTGAACTGATCCTGAGGATGCGAACTGGAAGGTCATTTTAAAATTCTGTCACGAAGCGCCGAAAGATAATAATATCGAATAAAGAAATAAACCAACGCATCCGTAATCATAATTAACAGACAACAACTAAATCAAAAATGACTTTTTGATTTTCTCATTATATCATCAAACAACATACTAGCGTTTCAACAAAATTATAAATATCCGACATTTATTTAATTCTATATTTAACCCATATAGTGCCTCATGTTTACACAAACTTTAAACAAAGTGACGCACCTAGTTAAATTACTTGATGCAAGCTATTAGAAGTGGGACATTTAAAGACGTTGACGTATCTGAAAGTATCTATCATTTATTTTTAAAATACATATAGCAATCGTATCTATCGTTTATTGTTAAAATACATATAGCAATCGTATCTATCGTTTATTGTTAAAATACATATAGCAATCGTATCTATCGTTTATTGTTAAAATACATATAGCAATCGTATCTATCGTTTATTGTTAAAATACATATAGCAATCGAGAGAATATGCCAAAGAGTTGGAAAACATATATAGTGAAAGGACGATGACATTTCGTTGTCTCTTTCATTTTTAATAACTGTATACCAAAATCCTGAACTTTTAAATCTAGCTTTACATGTATCGCCCTAAAAGGTATGTTTCTACGATACATATTCACACTACCTATAACACAATTTTGATTGTTTGATTGTTATTTGCTTAACGTCCAGTAGTAACACAACTATGAAAACAGAAGCTAACATTTACACACATTTAACAATCACGTGTTTTTCGTGTCAATTCATATACTTGTATATGTTTTTAACACTCGATATTTAAATCAGTAGAATAACCTCGGCGTAAAGTTGAATTATAAAACAAATAAAGGTACTTGTTTGGCTTTATAACTATTTTGATCTGAGCGCCCCTGATGAGTCTTCTGTAGAAGAAAGGCGCGTCTGGTGTATTCAATTATAATCCTGGTACCTTTGATAACTTTTAACGTTCACAATATTTATACGCACACTTTAAATTTGCTGATAATGGGGACTGAACCATTCAACATCAGCAGTCGGATTAATGATCGACTGACACCAATAATAATATATTTAATAATTAGCAGGCGATAGTTTTTTTTAAACATTAAAAATGAAAGAGAACAAAAATTGTCATCACCCTTTCCCCTTTTGTTCCCTCTCTTTTCCCTGTCTTCGCAATTTTTATTACAGTTTTTTACTCAATCATTAGCGTTTTCAGGGTTTTTATTTACATTTATGTCTGAAAAGTGATGATTCAAGGTTTAAATATCGAGTGTTAAGTTATAAACGAGTAAACATAAATTGATTGAAAACTATCGTGTAATAAAAAAGTGTTCTAATGACCGAAAGACATCTAACAAACTCAAAACTAAAAAAAAACCATATAAACATGTACTTTCTAAACACATAAATAATCAATTATATGCAATAACCTATATATGCGTTCATATACGTCAACGTATCAGACACGAATACGATACGTCTTTAAATGTCCTACTTCTAATAGCTTGCATCAAGTAACTTTAAATGTCCTACTTCTACTTATATCTACACGCTAGCTCTGTATCTGTATTTAATAAATGCAGACGACAAAATCAAATATATTAGCGACCGAGATTACTATAACATGTGTTTAATCTCAGATAGCCTGATGTAAACAATGTCAATGTATAAATTTACAAAAAATATACAAACCGCATACAAACTAATAAAGAGCAAAATACGCTCATAGATATTTATAAACATAATGTTATTAGGATCTTTATTTCAAAACTATTTATTTTGAAATTATTTAAATGCAAATATGTGTTTTCCTCCAAGACATGCGCATTGTTTCTTTTTCACATAGCATCCGGATATTAAATTTCGAATCTCGCCAATATTCTGAAGCCTGAACCTAATGGTTCAGGCAAAAACATTCGATACATCTACTACTGAAGTGTTTAACGACCTTGCTTTGCTATAAGGAAATCCATAGTCGGGATAATCAAAAGATATGCACAATTTCATTGGTCTTATGTTTGCTACGAAATAAGATGAATTCTCTGATATTTCAACATGCTTACTTAAAAATTGGAATTCATTGTAAAAAAGCGACATTACAAGAACCTGTCACAAAATAAAACAATGTATATTTTTACATATTTTAATACGACATCTATTTTAGAATAGCTAAACAAAAGTCGCAAATATATTTGGAAGTCATAACTTTCTTTCAGCATGTTCAGTTTCTAGTCGATTATAACAGTATATTATAAGTATAAGCAGGAAAATTGTCTCAAATGGCTAATCAGGAGGCAATTTCAGTTTTCTATGACAGAAAATTTCAACGAAATTCAAAATACAAGTAGGAAAATTGTTTTAAATGGCTATTCAGGAGGCAATTTCAGTTATTTGATAAAAAAAAATGTAATTTACCGAAATGTAAAAATAGTCTTTCGAATTCCTTGTGATATTGAATTAAAATTTCAAAATAGACTTGATCCGAATCAACCATGAAAACAATACTGTCTCAAGAATATTAAGCAAAATACAAAGTGAAATTTCAAGGAATTTTCTCAAACACCTTTGAAAAAGATTGTTAATATTTTTAACAGCTGTACATACAAATCATTTTACACAAAATGTAAGCAGATCATTTTTGATTTTCTTTATATATTTGTAATATTTAAAGCGTTTTATAATCATATATTACCAATCAAATAAAAGAAGATATTTACTTACAATTTGATCTATAAAGATATAAACTGACACTTTTAGTTAATTGAACAGACTATTTGCCAACACTGACTTTCTATGGTGTAAATGATTTTGACACTTCTCAATTATATTTCCGTTATGTACTTTTGCTTCTATTTTTATCTCTAGTTGTTTAAGTATGATCCACTTTATAACTTTTTAGAGAAAGTTTTGACTAATTCAGTGTTGGATGTATCAATCAACAAAATAAAAATAACACGTCATAAATGTTATGCTCGCTTTTTCTTATTTACATTTGCAGGAAGTGCCGATCCCACACAAAAACAAAATGGCCAACGACAAATCGGTTCACACACACATTAGGAGGTATATGACAAAAATGACCTAAAAAAATAAGCAAATTTTATGGGTCCTCCATGCTCTTCAACTTTGTACTTGTTTGGCTTTATAACTATTTTGATCTGAGCGTCACTGGTGAGTCTTATGAAGACGAAACGCGCGTCTGGCGTTTAGATTATAATCCTGGTACCTTTGATAACTATTTACACCACTGGGTTCCTTTTCACCAGGGCAACGTAAAGAATATTTATGTTCAAAGAAAATGTGTGCACGACAGATGTTTTACTAGCCATACGAAGTCGCAGGTATTATAAGTGAACTCCTTTTTTTTTTTACTTTATTTGCTTACTTGAATAACAAAAAAACTCTTTGCACTCCTTAACAAACTTAAATGACAGACTGGAAGGTTGATACCAACATTCTTGTCTTAGCTAGTACAAGGCTTTCATTGTTCGTGTCATGAACTGTTAGCACATGGGGAAATTCAGTGACATTTAAATACCTGATTTAGCGTCGCCTTTGTTACGGAATGTTGTGAAAACAAATGGGGAAAGTGTTCATGGACAACAGATACCCCCCCCCCCCCCCCGCTTCCATAACACGTTAAAAAGAACATAAAAAAAGAACGGTAAAAGTGATGCATCCCATATCCGTAATTGATCTGAGTTTTGTGGTAATAAGCTTGGATTGTGTATAAGTATAATAAGATTTTGGTTGTGGCAAAAAAAGTAAAAGAACGGAAACGAAAAATTCAGCACTTTTTCTATTTGTAAAGTGGCATAATTTTAGAACGGTAATCGTGACGCCACCAAAATTCAAACGTGTTCTGTGTTTTGTGGTAATACGCATTGTGTATAAGTGTCATAACCTTTGGTTGAGGCCAATAGAGTTAAAGAACGGAAACAAAAAATTCAGCACTTTTTCCATTTGTAAAGTGGCATAACTTTAGAACAGTAAACGTGACGCCACCAATATTGAAACGTGTTCTGTGTTTTGTGGTAATACGCATTGTGTATAGGTGTCATAACATTTGGTTGAGACAAATTAAAGTTAGAGAACAGAAATAAAAAAAATCAGATTTTTTTATTTGTAAAGGGACAAAAGTCTTAGACGGAAAAGCTGACACCACCAAAATTCGAACTTGATGTGTGTTTTTGTTTATAATAAACATTGCGTGTATAAAGTATCATAATATTTGCAAACTAAAGTTCGTGAAAGGAAACACAATTTGGGACTTATGAACGCACGGACGGACAAGGGTAACACTTAATGCCCCTCCGCTACGGCGGTGGAATACAAATGCATGCTGTGAATACATTTAAGAGATATCTAGTTTGTATGGCAATTTTACTATCCAAGATGAAGGAAGACATCCGAGATACAATAAACAAGTATGTATTGGTCATGTTGAAACAAACATGCATTTGTGTGAAGATCACAAAATATACAGCAGCATGTTGTGAATGTCAATAATACATGGTCAATGTCTCTCAAATACCAGGCAGGGATAATACGTAAATTAAGTTTTGCTGGCTTAGGGGTTAATAATCTCAGAATGTCACATCATACATTACCCTGTCTGATACCCGATTTAGATTTAAAAAGGACTTTTTCGTATAAAACAACGCGAATACCCCATAATTTGTTTAAATTATGTACTGTTTTTTTATAAATCATCTCGGATATAGCAAAATGAATTCTACGACATTACACAAGTATTTTAAAAAACAAAGTACACATATAATCTCAATTCAAATTTGTCATACTTCTTCATTTTATAATACGCTAACTATTTATCACAGATAAGTGAAGCGAGAAAAAATAAACAGATACGAAAAAAAATAACAAAAGCTATAAACTAAATGTTAAGACAAAATAAAAATCTTTATGTTTTTTTCTGGAATAAAATAAAATGGATGCGCACCTCCACACTTTGGTTATGTTACTATGTACAGGTTGAACCGTGGTAGTCAAAGAAACCTGGTACTCTTCATCTTGTTCTATTCGAATCATTTGTCCGTAATGGTTTTGCGATAAATCAACATGTGGTGTCGGTCTTTTTCGATCGTGAAAAGGTCTATGACACTGCATGGCAATATGGTATTTTAAAAGATCTTTTTGATATGGGGTTGAAAGGCAATATGCCAAATTTTATTTCAAATTTTCTGTCTAACAAACAATTTAATGTTAGAGTAAAAATTCAACCATGTCTGATCTGTATGATCAAGAGATGGGTGTCCCTCAGGAGAGTATTTTATCTTAAAATTTACAGCCTTGTTGAAATTTTGCAAAGTAATATTGAAAGTTCATTGTATGTTGATGATTTTTTAATATGTTACAGAGGCAAAAATATGAATAACATAGAACGACAATTACAATTATGTCTTGGAAAAATTGAAAAATGGGCCTCTGAAAATGGCTTCAAAATTTCTACTTCAAAAACGGTTGTGATGCAGTTTTGTAACAAAAGGAAATTGCATCTTGACCCAGAACTCATCTTGTACACGGAACCCCAATTCAAAAGACGTTTACGTTAATACGTGTTTATTCAATACAGATATGTATCATTGTTGACTTCTATTAAAGTCATGCATTAGAAATATATTTATAACATCTCCTTATTTTTATATCATCATGGATTGTTTGTCTAGTGGGTTATTTGTTATTTGAATTAAACAAATTAAAGTATTTTCTACAATTGCGTTGACATTGTGAAAGTTTAGAGATCAAATACAATTATTTCCGCACTAGATAAAATTTCAAACAATCTGTTTTGCCTTGTTTGATTGCATGAATTGCCACCTTGTTAAAAACATGACAACAATTCCTATGCCGCATAATCTGTATTCCCTTTGAATCTATTTCTTTCTATCAAAATATGCTTTTAATTGTTGTAGAAGACGATTTATCTCTTAAAACACGTGTATTGTTATCTTAAATGATAAGTATTTGGTGTAGATGACAAAATCTTTATTGTGCTTGTTAAATATTGTTAACTACTTGCTTCACTCAGTGCGATGCAGAGCTTGACGTATTGAATTAACAACTGTCTAGTATTGCCGACTGTATATTGCATTATAGATGTCATTTAACTATGTGCATCATTTTAATTGCTTGCGAATTTATATATCTCCCTCTTCCTTCAAATGAAATAATTTGTTAATTCATGTTTTAAGTAAAATGCTGAAATAATTGATGACTGTACGGATCTATTGTCGTTATCTTTAAGTCTGGTTTTCAAATAAACAAGTATTTGCAGGAGGAAGGCTTAAACAAGAAAGAAATATCTACATGCAAATTGAGATTTATGTAGAACTACAATAATATGTCCTCCTAAGACAGCATAGCCAATGACTTTATAACACATGTTCCTTCTCAGTGAACCCTGAACTAAGCGTCAAAATTACAATTTGTTAATTAATTTTAAAATGTATTGCTAACAGCGAACATTTGTACTAAGTTTCAAATTGATGTGACCAACTTGGAGGTGAACTCTATCATTACCAAAATTCTTAACATTAGAAAGTAATCCTTTGGAACTATGATAGTTTCATTTTCAGTGAACCATGTAACTGGGGTCAAAACCAACAATTGCAACGCAACAATAAACGTTAACATTATGAACAATATACCTACAATGCAAATTGTTGTGGCCAAATCTATATAATAATCTACCTACCAAAACCTTAACCTGATATGGGATGGAATAACGGACAGAGGCACATAACAGAAAACTCTATCCGTTCATAAGATTGCTGTCGGGCATACACATTTAGGTTACAACACTATCAAGCTCCTCATTATTTTAGATAGCAATTACAAGTTTTCGTTTCTGCTTGGTTAGACATTCAGTAAATACATTTGTTTTCAATACCTTATTTTTATATATCAGTGTAGAATTATCTCTTAATAATGAATTATAAATATACTTATAACATTTCCGTTTATAAGTATCATCATGTGATTTTAATGGATTGTTTGTCTAGTGATGTATTTGTTATTCGAATTCAATAAGTATCAAAGTTCAAGTATTTTCTACAATTGTTTTAAAATTTGATTTGAATTCTATTTCATTCATTCATAAGAACATTTCCGTTTATAAGTACCATCATGTGACTTCAATGGATTGTTTGTCTAGTGGTTTATTTGTTATTTTAATCAAACAAGTATCAAAGTACAATTATTTTCTATTCAGTTATAGGACAAACGACAGGTTTTAGGTTTCTTCAGCAAAATAGCCAAAATATTAACCAAGTAACAGCTTATTGAAAAATCATTTATTCAAACACTTGTTTATATGTCTTCACAGCAGGAAATCGTCTGATTACCCAATATTGTAGATGACTGACCAGCAATGACTGTGTTGTATGAATAGTAAAAATACTGTTATATAAAAATAGATTGTTTTTGTTATCAGAAACAGCTAGTGGCAAACTTTTCTGACTTTTGAATTGGAAATGCTGACTTTCTAAAATTAACTTATTTTCAAAATATTTTTGGGTACTAGAAACATGAGAAGTTATCGAATTTAACATTTTCGTACCACATGCACATTTTTAAAAACGATAGTGTCAAAAACCCGAAAGATTTAAAAATTTAGAAAGGAGTAAAAAAAAACATTACACATTTATTTTTTTTCACAAAAGAAAAACAAAATCTCGACAGGTTTGATATTTTATCCATTTACTATTTGTCTAGCCTGCAACTGAAATTGTCAAAGCTAGACATAATTTCCTTCGATGTTAGACGGATTTATATAAGTTCGTCTTATTTCCGAATCGCTGTATTTCTATTGTACAATGTGCACTTTTGAAAAAAAAAAATATGTTGTTAAAACTAAACTAATCCTTCTCTAGTCGGGTCGTCAACATTTAGATTCATTCTTTAGTTATTTTCTTTTTTAAAATGTCAGCATTTTTGTTAATCCTTCACGGAACTGACAGACGCTTCTTCTATACAATGACAGCATCTAAAGGATTATTTCCCTCTTTTTTTCAATATTTTACTGTTATAAATTTTTTGGCTCTTATTTTATTATAAAACAATTATAAAACTAAATACTCAGGATTTTTTATTCCATGAATAGATAACTTAGCTTTTTTTGGCAAAATATTTTAGAATGTCGGGTCCACAATACTCTTAAACTTATTTTGTCCTTTTAACGCTGAACTAATTGATGACTCTGCATGTTGTCATGATTTTTAAATCTTGAATCAAATTAAACAATTACTTAAATGAAAGAAAAATTTACATGCAAATACAATATGTCATCCGAAGACACCTTAGTCCATGACATTATCATATAATTATGTTCAGTGAACTGTGTCCTAAGCGCCAACATTGTAATTTGTCAAATAATGTTTAAGCTAACAATGAACATTTGTACTTAGTTTCATATTGATGTGACCAAACTTTGGTAAAAGTAAACGGACACCGGACGACGACACGGATGACGACAGACGATCGACACATTGTGATCATAGAAGTTCACTTGGCTCATTTTTTTTCTTCTATTCAACCTTCTTTTTCTCTATCTAGAAAGGTTTTGTAAAAGACGAAATGTTTCATTGAAACGCATTCAATACAGATTTTCTTTGAAAGACGAATCCAAATGTTGGCTATGTAAGCACAACAAATTATCCTCAAAGAATTCTGTATTCTTGTCTTCCTTCTTCATGAACGTCTTGAACTCGATTTTTCTCAGAAATTTCACCTGTCGTGAATAGCAACACAAGTATTTATATATTTCACGACAAGTGAATGTTCTTGCTTTTATTTTTACTGTATTCCTGTCATGTAATGTTGTCATTTTAGCGGTAAATTTAACATTGCCATAAAGCGCGAGGTTTGGCTAGCCACAAAACCAGGTTCTCAATATGTCCTGTACCAAGTAAGGAATATCGTAGTTGTTATCTAATATAAAAAAGAAGATGTGGTATGGTTGCCAATGAGACAACTATCCACAAAAGACCAAAATGACACAGACATTAACAACTATAGGTCACCGTATGGCCTACAACAATGAGCAAAGCCCATACTGCATAGTCAGCTATAAAAGGCCCCGATAAGACAATGTAAAACAATTCAAACGAGAAAACTAGCGGCCTTTTTTATATAAAAAAAATGAACGAAAAACAAATATGTAACACATAAACAAACGACAACCACTGAATAACAGGCTCCTGACTTGGGACAGGCATATACATAATTAATGTTGCGGGGTTAATAGTTTGTTTCTGTGTATGTTGCATTTTCGTAAGTTTTTTGTTGCACTTCAGTGTTTCTGCTGTTTTGCTGGTCGCTATCTTCATTGTTAATCAAATATCGAACTTATGGGGAAAATTTCCTGTCTTACATTTATACAAATCATGGAAATAGAAAAACACAGTTTCCAACTTATATATCAAGCTGAATAAAATGCGATCAGATGCCTAAAATAGAAGAAATGAAAAACAAAAGATGAAAATAACTGATAAAACTATTGTTCAAGTACACAGGAAAGAAATTCAAGATAATTTTACATCAACTGGTTGCTATCTTCATTGTTAATCAAATATCGAACTTATGGGGGAAATTTTCCTGTCTTACACTTATACATATTATATTTGTAAGTTTCTTTATAAAAAGAATATCAGATATTTTTACCAGTGTAAATAAATTTACACTTAAATGAATACATGTCTGCCTCTAATATACTGGTGATGAGAATTTTTAACTTCAGTCAATTCATGCAAGATACATAAACCAGTAATTAGAATTTTTCAGTTCAGTCAATTAATGTAAGATGGAAGTATTCAAATGCATCACACCAGTCTTAACACAAAGAAACAAATAACGTGTACACATGTTTAAGTATGGCAGAATACAAGTTTACTCCTCATACTAAAACAGCTGTCAGGAGCTGAAAATAAACTCATCATAGATATCAGGATCAAATTTTGAATTTACGCAAGACGCGCGTTAATGACAGCCAGAACTAACGTGTTTGAATGGATAACACACTTCGCACGAGATCATCGATACGGTCATATTAATTATGGCGTATATATAACAAAATATCAAGTAAAATACATATTGCTTTAAAAAAAAATAGCTCTTTTAGGAATTTTGATACAGGAAAAAATATGAAATATGTTTGAATTGATGATTAAAGGTCGTAGCTGTTTATTTGTCTAATACATGTATGACATCAATTTAATGTGTATATGCTTTTTTTTTAAGTAATTCAATCTTATGTTTAGTCAAATGCCTCTAATTTATTAAAAGCAGATAAGTACCTTTTTATTTGTCTTCTCAGAATAAATTACTTGATTTTAAAAAAGAAATAGATCCTTGTAACGTATGTACAAATAAAAGACAAAACATGTTTTCGTTCAGCTCACAATAAGTTAGTGTTATTCTTCCTAGCTGCAAAGTTCAAACACTGTATTTTGCTTTTATTAAATAGAATAAAATAGAACTTCCTTCAAATGTATGATAAGTGAAAAGTAAAATCACAAAAATATGAACTCCGAGAAAAATTCAAAATGGAACGTTCCTAATCAAATAAAAGTATACACCTCAAATACATTGATCCAGAAGTAAGTAACAATCAAATAGAGTTTTTGTTTCACGTTCATGAAACATCGACCAAATGAAAACATTGACCAAATGACAACATTGACCATAACAAGACATGTATGATTCCTTTAAACATGCAATTCGAGGCGTTTAACAAAACTATTGTAGAACAAATTTCAAACATTTGTTTTTCATCTAAATTGTCAAACAAGTGTCAAAGTCGTTTAGCTAGCGTTTAACACTTCCGTAGTAGTTGTATCAAACGATCCACCATATTTCGTAGCAATAATAAGACCAATGGAATTGAACATATCTTATGATTATGCCGACTATGCGAGTTCCTTATAGCCAATCAATGGCGTAAAACAATTCAGTAATAGTAGTATCGAATGATTTTTGGCTGTGAGAGAACAATTTTATCCTTTCAAAAACATTAGTTCTGACTGTCATCTCAGTTTTAGTTAGTTTAGGTATATAACAAAAATTGACTGATGACAAACATTCTCTTCACCAGTACAAGAATCCGACATGAATTGTTTAAACTAAAAATGTATCTACACTGGTATAAAGTTAAATCACAAAAATACTGAACTTAGAGGAAGATCAATTGGGAAAGTCCATAATCACATGGCAAAATCAAATAACAAAACGCATCAAAAACGAATGGACAAGAACTGTCATATTCCTGACTAGGTACAGGCATTTTCAAATGTAGAAAATGGTGGATTAAACCTGGTTCTAAAGCGCTAACCCTCTCACTTATATATGAGTCAGACATGAATTTATTTAAGTGCACATTTGTCTACACTAGTATAATTATCTGTAAGTAATTGAATAAAGAAACACTCGAATAAAGTGTGTTTTAGTGGGAAGACAGAAATTCGCGTTTGATTAAGAATAAAGTGTAACTCTTGATGTAAAAAAAAATCTAGATTTTATTCCCTATGTACTTGAACAATAGTTTGATAAGTTTTTTCATCTGTTGGTTTTAATTTATTATATTTTTAGAAATCTGATTTGTTTCTCATCATGAACTATTCGTTAATCAAGTGACAACTAGAGTGATCTTTTAATTCAATATTAATTTATATATTAGGTGAATATCAGTAAAGAGGAAACAATAAAAATATATGTCATTTTGAAATTTATATTGTAAGAGGAGATCTAGTATTGTTCCCCTTAACTTTATTCACATCGTTGATAAATAAACTCAACCGAAATAAGAGGTCGACATACATACTGCATAATACAAACATGAACATAAAATCTGCCTTTAGAAAGGATAAAAATAACCATGCAGGCAACAGAAACAAAGTGCATCCCACTTGGTGTACACGGAAATAGAAACAACAGTCCCAAAAACTTATATACGAAGCTGAATAAAATACGATCAGATTTCTGAAATATAATAAATGAAAAATAATATATGAAAATAAATAAACACTATTGTTCAAGTACATAGGGAAGAACATCACGAGAATTTTAATTTATATCAGCTTAACTCCATTGTTAGTCAAAAGTTAAATTAGGAAAAATGTTCCTTTTTTCCCACTCATACACACTTGTGCGTTTCTTTATTCAATGAATGTCAGAAATTTATACCAGTGAAGATAAATGATCACTTAAATAAATTCATGTCTGACTCTTACGCTGGTGATGAGAATTTTTAAACCCAGTCAATTCGTGTTAGATAAATTGATCAATAATTGGATTTTTGAATTCTGTCAATTAATATTAGATACTTTCGGAAGTTCTAAAATGCATTTCACAGTATTAAAACAAAAAACAAGGAAACAATTTACATGTACAAACGTATAATCATGGCATTAACTGTAGAAAAAAGTTTACTACTCGTGCGTTAACGGTTGTCAGAATCTGGAATGATAGTCGGAACTAACGTTAAGGATAAATAAAGGCAACAGGAGTATACCGCTGTTCAAAAGTCATAAATCGATTGATACAAAAACAAATCCGGGTTACAAACTATAACCGAGAGAAGCACATTAACTATAAGAGGAAAACAACGACACAACAAAAAACAAACGACAATGCAACACGCACAGAAACGAACTACAAGATAAAAACTGCTATCAAAAATTGTTCTCCCACAGTCAAACAAGTTGCTTTCTTTCAAAAAGCAATACCTGAACCAGCTTTTTTTGCTATCAGGCAATGACGTTTGTTATAGACATAACATTGGAGGTAGAAGTCATTTTTTCCCTTTAAATAAGAGATTATTTAGTGCTTTCTTCTTTATGCACATCATTTAAAATCCATGTAGTCATTTAGATGCGTTAATCAGGAAGTTTATGTTCAACTTTCTCCCTTTAAAAGTATTTTATTCTGAATAGTATGTAATTTATATGTATGAAGTGTCATGTTTTGTAAGAGTTGCTCTTACAAGATCACGGTATCAGTCCAATTATCTCTCTTTGCAGCCATACCATATTTTGTTTGTACATATCTATACAATGCTTTCCTTTGTGTAAAATATCATTAAAATGAATCCAAACATTTGATCTTAATTGAAAAAAAACACTGCCAAAAGGCGTATTTGTAAGTAGTAAAGCATGATGCAATAAGGGCAATGTGCAATGCAGTAAATCCCCTTAACATAATATGCACATTAAGACAGTTTAAAAACTTGGAAGTTCAATTGTGACCTTGAATATCAATAAGTGTCCAATTCTCTTCATTTATTTTCTATGTACCAAGTAAGGACAAATTCAATGTACATGTAAGACTATAGTGTTTTCACAAGAACGTACAACCTCTAAATTGCCTAAGTGCTAATGTGACTTTGACCTTTGCCTTGACAATCGATAGTTGTACAGATTTTGATATTTATTTGCAATGTATCAACTTTGGTATAAATTTAAAGGATATTGACTGTAGAGTGTTCACGGGAATGTACAACCACTAACCCCTAAACTGTTCAAGTCCTATTGACACAATGAAATTTAACCTTTGACCTTTGCCTGATATTGACTTTAGGTTGTTGACAGAATAGGTACGAAGGGATGGAAGCGCATTGGCAAGGGGTTAAAAAGTCAGTGTGATTTTGGCTAGCAGTGGAATAGGGTATAAGCTGCAAGAGGATGAGAAAAATAAGACAGGAATACTGTAAAATTGTATTTTAAAAATCTAAAAAGAAATCTAAGAATTATACATCAAGTCAATGTTGAAATTAAATTAAAGATGCCAATAAAACAAAATGAAATTATTCTTACTTTTTTTAAATATAATGTTTGCAAATGGTTATAAATTAAAAGGTTAAAAAAAAAAGGTTAAAATTCCAAATTTTATGATACGACTTGATTAAAATAAAGCTTTCTAATTTTACAAAAGTTCTATTTCAACTAAAGATGCCAATAAAAACCAATGAAATTAGTCTCTTACTTTTTTTCAAATAAAGTTATAAATCAAAAGGTTAAAATTCCCAACTAAATTTCACGACTTGATTAAAATAAAGCTTTCTAATTCTACAAAAGAACTATTTTCTGAACTGATCCTGATGATGCGAACTGGAAGGTCATTTTAAAATTATGTCACGAAGCGCCGAAAGATAATAATATCGAATAAAGAAATAAATCAACGCATCCGTAATCATAATTAACAGACAACAACTAAATCAAAAATGACTTTTTGATTTTCTCATTATATCATCAAACAACATACTAGCGTTTCAACAAAATTATAAATATCCGACATTTATTTAATTCTATATTTAACCCATATAGTGCCTCATGTTTACACAAACTTTAAACAAAGTGACGCACCTAGTTAAAATTACTTGATGCAAGCTATTAGAAGTGGGACATTTAAAGACGTTGACGTATCTGAACGTATCTATCATTTATTTTTAAAATACATATAGCAATCGTATCTATCGTTTATTGTTAAAATACATATAGCAATCGAGAAAATATGCCAAAGAGTTGGAAAAAATTGTGACAAGACGATGACATTTCGTTGTCTCTTTCATTTTTAATAACTGTATACCAAAATCCTGAACTTTTAAATCTAGCTTTACATGTATCGCCCTAAAAGTTATGTTTCTACGATACATATTCACACTACCTATAACACAATTTTGATTGTTTGATTGTTATATGCTTAACGTCCAGTAGTAACACAACTATGAAAACAGAAGCTAACATTTACACACATTTAACAATCACGTGTTTTTCGTGTCAATTCATATACGTGTATATGTTTTTAACACTCGATATTTAAATCAGTAGAATAACCTCGGCGTAAAGTTGAATAATAAAACAAATGAAGGTACTTGTTTGGCTTTATAACTATTTTGATCTGAGCGCCCCTGATGAGTCTTCTGTAGAAGAAAGGCGCGTCTGGTGTATTCAATTATAATCCTGGTACCTTTGATAACTTTTAACGTTCACAATATTTATACGCACACTTTAAATTTGCTGATAATGGGGACTGAACCATTCAACATCAGCAGTCGGATTAATGATCGACTGATACCAATAATAATATATTTAATAATTAGCAGGCAACAGTTTTTTTTAAACATTAAAAATGAAAGAGAACAAAAATTGTCATCACCCTTTCCCCTTTTGTTCCCTCTCTTTTCCCTGTCTTCGCAATTTTTATCACAGTTTTTTACTCAATCATTAGCGTTTTCAGGGTTTTTATTTACATTTATGTCTGAAAAGTGATGATTCAAGGTTTAAACATCGAGTGTTAAGTTATAAACGAGTAAACATAAATTGATTGAAAACTATCGTGTAATAAAAAAGTGTTCTAATGACCGAAAGACATCTAACAAACTCAAAACTAAAAAAAAAACATATGAACATGTACTTTCTAAACACATAAATAATCAATTATATGCAATAACCTATATATGCGTTCATATACGTCAACGTATCAGACACGGATACGATACGTCTTTAAATGTCCTACTTCTAATAGCTTGCATCAAGTAACTTTAAATGTCCTACTTCTACTTATATCTACACGCTAGCTCTGTATCTGTATTTAATAGATGCAGACGACAAAATCAAATATATTAGCGAC
The DNA here is from genome assembly GCF_963676685.1 of Mytilus edulis. Taxonomy (NCBI): domain Eukaryota; kingdom Metazoa; phylum Mollusca; class Bivalvia; order Mytilida; family Mytilidae; genus Mytilus; species Mytilus edulis. Next base: position 82,921,344 of record NC_092353.1, on the reverse strand, counting down.
CGAGATTACTATAACATGTGTTTAATCTCAGATAGCCAGATGTAAACAATGTCAATGTATAAATTTACAAAAAAATATACAAACCGCATACAAACTAATAAAGAGCAAAATACGCTCATAGATATTTATAAACATAATGTTATTAGGATCTTTATTTCAAAACTATTTATTTTGAAATTATTTAAATGCAAATATGTGTTTTCCTCCAAGACATGCGCATTGTTTCTTTTTCACATAGCATCCGGATATTAAATTTCGAATCTCGCCAATATTCTGAAGCCTGGTTCAGGCAAAAACATTCGATACATCTACTACTGAAGTGTTTAACGACCTTGCTTTGCTATAAGGAAATCCATAGTCGGGATAATCAAAAGATATGCACAATTTCATTGGTCTTATGTTTGCTACGAAATAAGATGAATTCTCTGATATTTCAACATGCTTACTTAAAAATTGGAATTCATTGTAAAAAAGCGACATTACAAGAACCTGTCACAAAATAAAACAATGTATATTTTTACATATTTTAATACGACATCTATTTTAGAATAGCTAAACAAAAGTCGCAAATATATTTGGAAGTCATAACTTTCTTTCAGCATGTTCAGTTTCTAGTCGATTATAACAGTATATTATAAGTATAAGCAGGAAAATTGTCTCAAATGGCTAATCAGGAGGCAATTTCAGTTTTCTATGACAGAAAATTTCAACGAAATTCAAAATACAAGTAGGAAAATTGTTTTAAATGGCTATTCAGGAGGCAATTTCAGTTATTTGATAAAAAAAAATGTAATTTACCGAAATGTAAAAAGAGTCTTTCGAATTCCTTGTGATATTGATTTAAAATTTCAAAATAGACTTGATCCGAATCAACCATGAAAACAATACTGTCTCAAGAATATTAAGCATAATACAAAGTGAAATTTCAAGGAATTTTCTCAAACACCTTTGAAAAAGATTGTTAATATTTTTAACAGCTGTACATACAAATCATTTTACACAAAATGTAAGCAGATCATTTTTGATTTTCTTTATATATTTGTAATATTTAAAGCGTTTTATAATCATATATTACCAATCAAATAAAAGAAGATATTTACTTACAATTTGATCTATAAAGATATAAACTGACACTTTTAGTTAATTGATCAGACTATTTGCCAACACTGACTTTCTATGGTGTAAATGATTTTGACACTTCTCAATTATATTTCCGTTATGTACTTTTGCTTCTATTTTTATCTCTAGTTGTTTAAGTATGATCCACTTTATAACTTTTCCGAGAAAGATTTGACTAATTCAGTGTTGGGTGTATCAATCAACAAAATAAAAATAACACGTCATAAATGTTATGCTCGCTTTTTCTTATTTACATTTGCAGGAAGTGACGAAGCCACACAAAAACAAGATGGCCAACGACAAATCGGTTCACACACACATTAGGAGGTATATGACACAAATGACCTAAAAAAATAAGCAAATTTTATGGGTCCTCCATGCTCTTCAACTTTGTACTTGTTTGGCTTTATAACTATTTTGATCTGAGCGTCACTGGTGAGTCTTATGAAGACGAAACGCGCGTCTGGCGTTTAGATTATAATCCTGGTACCTTTGATAACTATTAACACCACTGGGTTCCTTATCACCAGGGCAACGTAAAGAATAGTTTATGTTCAAAGAAAATGTGTGCACGACAGATGTTTTACTAGCCATACGAAGTCGCAGGTATTATAAGTGAACTCCTTTTTTTTTAACTTTATTTGCCTACTTGAATAACAAAAAAGTCTTTGCACTCCTTAACAAACTTAAATGACAGACTGGAAGGTTGATACCAATATTCTTGTCTTAGCTAGTACAAGGCTTTCATTGTTCGTGTCATGAATTGTTAGCACATGGGGAAATTCAGTGACATTTAAATACCTGATTTAGCGTCGCCTTTGTTACGGAATGTTGTGAAAACAAATGGGAAAAGTGGTCATGGACAACAGATAATCCCCCCGCTTCCATAACACGTTAAAAAGGACAAAACGAAAGAACGGTAAAAGTGTTGCTTCCCATATCCGTAATTGATCTGAGTTTTGTGGTAATAAGCTTGGATTGTGTATAAGTATAATATAATAAGATTTTGGTTGTGGCAAAAAAAGTAAAAGAACGGAAACGAAAAATTCAGCACTTTTTCTATTTGTAAAGTGGCATAACTTTAGAACAGTAAACGTGACGCCACCAATATTGAAACGTGTTCTGTGTTTTGTGGTAATACGCATTGTGTATAAGTGTCATGACATTTGGTTGAGACAAATTAAAGTTAGAGAACAGAAATAAAAAAAATCAGATTTTTTTATTTGTAAAGGGACAAAACTCTTAGACGGAAAAGCTGACACCACCAAAATTCGAACTTGATGTGTGTTTTTGTTTATAATAAACATTGCGTGTATAAAGTATCATAATATTTGCAAACTAAAGTTAGTGAAAGGAAACACAATTTGGGACTTATGGACGCACGGACGGACAAGGGTAACACTTAATGCCCCTCCGCTACGGCGGTGGAATACAAATGCATGCTGTGAATACATTTAAGAGATATCTAGTTTGTATGGCAATTTTACTATCCAAGAGGGTGGAAGACATCCGAGATACCATAAACAAGTATGTATTGGTCATGTTGAAACAAAGATGCATTTGTGTGAAGATCACAAACTATACAGCAGCATGTTGTGAATGTCAATACTACATGGTCAATGTCTCTCAAATACCAGGCAGGGATAATACGTAAATTAAGTTTTGCTGGCTTAGGGGTTAATAATCTCAAAATGTCACATCATACATTACCCTGTCTGATACCCGATTTACATTTAAAAAGGACTTTTTCGTATGAAACAACGCGAATACCCCACATTTGTTTAAATTATGTTGTTTTTTTTTATAAATCATCTCGGATATAGCAAAATGAATTCTACGACATTACACAAGTATTTTAAAAAACAAAGTACACATCTAAGCTCAATTCAAATTTGTCATACTTCTTCATTTTATAATACGCTAACTATTTATCCCAGATAAGTGAAGCGAGAAAAAATAAACAGATACGAAAAAAATAACAAAAGCTATAAACTAAATGTTAAGACAAAATAAAAATCTTTATGTTTTTTTCTGGAATAAAATAAAATGGATGCGCACCTCCACACTTTGGCTATCTTACTATGTACAGGTTGAACCGTGGTAGTCAAAGAAACCTGGTACTCTTCATCTTGTTCTATTCGAATCATTTGTCCGTAATGGTTAAGGAAAAATCAACATGTGGTGTCGGTCTTTTTCGATCTTGAAAAGGTCTATGACACTGCATGGAAATATGGTATTTTAAAAGATCTTTTTGATATGGGGTTGAAAGGCAATATGCCAAATTTTATTTCAAATTTTCTGTCTTACAAACAATTTAATGTTAGAGTAAAAATTCAACCATGTCTGATCTGTATGATCAAGAGATGGGTGTCCCTCAGGAGAGTATTTCATCTGAAAATTAACAGCCTTGTTGAAGTTTTGCAAAGTAATATTGAAAGTTCATTGTATGTTGATGATTTTTTAATATGTAACAGAGGCAAAAATATGAATAACATAGAACGACAATTACAATTATGTCTTGGAAGAATTGAAAAATGGGCCTCTGAAAATGGCTTCAAAATTTCTACTTCAAAAACGGTTGTGATGCAGTTTTGTAACAAAAGGAAATTGCATCTTGACCCAGAACTCACCTTGTACGGAACCCCAATTCAAAAGACGTTTACGTTAATACGTGTTTATTCAATACAGATATGTATCATTGTTGACTTCTATTCAAGTCATGCATTAGAAATATATTTATAACATCTCCTTATTTTATATCATCATGGAATTTTTGTCTAGTGGGTTATTTGTTATTTGAATTAAACAAGTTAAAGTATTTTTCTACATTTTCGTTGACATTGTGAAAGTTTAGAGATCAAATACAATTATTTCCGCACTAGATAAAATTTCAAACAATCTTTTTTGCCTTGTTTGATTGCATGAATTGCCACCTTGTTACAAACATGACAACAATTCCTATGCCGCATAATCTGTATTCCCTTTGAATCTATTTCTTTTTATCAAAATATGCTTTTAATTGTTGTAGAAGACGATTTATCTCTTAAAACACGTGTATTGTTATCTTAAATGATAAGTATTATGTTGATGACAAAATCTTTATTGTGCTTGTTAAATATTGTTAACTACTTGCTTCACTCAGTGCGATGCAGAGCTTGACGTATTGAATGAACAACTGTCTAGTATTGCCGACTGCATTCTAGATGTCATTTAACTATGTGCATCATTTTAATTCTCAGTGAACCCTGAACTAAGCGTCAAAATTACAATTTGTTAATTAATTTTAAAATGTATTGCTAACAGCGAACATTTGTACTAAGTTTCAAATTGATGTGACCAAACTTGGAGGTGAACTCTATCATTACCAAAATTCTTAACATTAGAAAGTAATCCTTTGGAACTACAGTGAACCGTGTAACTGGGGTCAAAACCAACAATTGCAACGCAACAATAAACGTTAACATTATGAACAATATACCTACAATGATAATTATTGTGGCCAAATCTATATAATAATCTACCTACCAAAACCTTAACCTGATATGGGATGGAATAACGGACAGAGGCACATAACAGAAAACTCTATCCGTTCATAAGATTGCTGTCGGGCATACACATTTAGGTTACAACAATATCAAGCTCCTCATTATTTTAGATAGCAATTACAAGTTTTCGTTTCTGCTTGGTTAGACATTCAGTAAATACATTTGTTTTCAATACCTTATTTTTATATATCATTGTAGAATTATCTCTTAATAATGAATTATAAATATACTTATAACATTTCCGTTTATAAGTATCATCATGGGATTTTAATGGATTGTTTGTCTAGTGATGTATTTGTTATTCGAATTCAATAAGTATCAAAGTTCAAGTATTTTCTACAATTGTTTTAAAATTTGATTTGAATTCTATTTCATTCATTCATAAGAACATATACTTATAACATTTCCGTTTATAAGTACCATCATGTGACTTCAATGGATTGTTTGTCTAGTGGTTTATTTGTTATTTGAATCAAACAAGTATCAAAGTTCAATTATTTTCTATTCAGTTATAGGACAAACGACAGGTTTTAAGTTTCTTCAGCAAAATAGCCAAAATATTAACCAAGTAACAGCTTATTGAAAAATCATTTATTCAAACACTTGTTTATATGTCTTCACAGCAGGAAATCGTCTGATTACCCAATATTGTAGATGACTGACCAGCAATGACTGTGTTGTATGAATAGTAAAAATACTGTTATATAAAAAATAGATTGTTTTTGTTATCAGAAACAGCTAGTGGCAAACTTTTCTGACTTTTGAATTGGAAATGCTGACTTTCTAAAATTAACTTATTTTCAAAATATTTTTTGGGTACTAGAAACATGAGAAGTTATCGAATTTAACATTTTCGTACGACATGCACATTTTTAAAAACGATAATGTTAAAAACCCGAAAGATTTAAACATTTAGAAAGGAGTAAAAAAACATTACACATTTATTTTTTTTTCACAAAAGAAAAACAAAATCTCGACAGGTTTGATTTTTACCCATTTACTATTTGTCTAGCCTGCAACTGAAATTGTCAAAGCTAGACATAATTTCCTTCGATGTTAGACGGATTTCGTCTTATTTCCGAATCGCTGTATTTCTATTGTACAATGTGCACTTTTGAAAAAAAAAAATATGTTGTTAAAACTAAACTAATCCTTCTCTAGTCGGGTCGTCAACATTTAGATTCATTCTTTAGTTATTTTCTTTTTTAAAATGTCAGCATTTTTGTTAATCCTTCACGGAACTGACAGACGCTTCTTCCATACAATGACAGCATCTAAAGGATTATTTCCCTCTTTTTTTTCAATATTTTACTGTTATAAATTTTTTGGCTCTTGTTTTATTATAAAAAAATTATAAAACTAAATACTCAGGATTTTTTATTCCATGAATAGATAACTTAGCTGTATTTGGCCAAACATTTTAGAATGTCGGGTCCACAATACTCTTAAACTTATTTTGTCCTTTTAACTTTATTTTTATTCGAGCGTCACTGGTGAGTCTTTTGTATCGATTTGTGACTATTGAACAACGGTATACTATTGCTGCCTTTATTCTTACCCATCCATCCGACTTTCTAATCTCTACCAGCAGGGAGTCTGATCAGAGGTTTTAATATCGTAAATGGATTAATTGACACCAATAACATGTGCAGTTTGATATCTCCTAAATTTTAGGAGGACATTTGGGGTTTTCCTATAAATGAACAATTGTTTTGCATTTGTGAAAGTTCTGAAATTAAACACATTTATTTTCGTAACAGTTAAAGTTCAAACAATCTGTTTTGCATTGTTTAATTGCGTTAATTGCAAAAAAATTAAAAACATGACAACAATTTATGTGCTAAAAAATGTGTTTCCCCTAGAACCTATTTCTCTCTAGCAAAAAGTCCTTGTAGTTGTTTAAGTAGACAACGAATACAATGAAATACATGTATTTGTTATATTCAATGTTTAGTATATGGAGTTGATTACGAATCCTTTAATCCTTTACTGTGCATGTTTTTAACATCTTGATTAACTCGGTGCGATGTAAAGCACGAGATATTTAATATACAACCGTATAGCTGACTGTATGCTGCACTCTAGTTGTTTTTTAATTATTTTTGTCATTTCATTAATGTCAAGTTGATTTATATATATATCCCTCTTTTATCAAACGAAATAATTTGTTTAGTTTATAATTCAAGTAAAACGCTGAAATAATTGATGACTGTGCATGTTGTCATGATTTTTAAATCTTAATATCAAATTAAACAATTACTTAAATGACAGAAAAATCTACATGCAAATACAATATGTCCCCCGAAGACACCATAGCCCATGACATCATCATAAAATCGTGTTCAGTGAACTGTGTACTAAGCAGCAACATTGTAATTTGTAAAATAATGTTTAAGTTAACAATGAACATTTGTGCTTAGTTTCAAATTGATGCGACCAAACTTTATAGTTACCTATCATAATCAAAATCGTTAAGTTTTGCCAAGTAATTTCAGAGGAGAAGATTTTGGTCAAAGTAAAGGACACCGGACGACGACACGGATGATGCCAGACGATCGACACATTGTGATCATAGAAGTTCACTTGGCTCATTTTTTTTCTTCTATTCAACATTTTTTTCTCTATCTAGAAAGGTTTTGCAAAAGACGAAATGTTTAATCGAAACGCCATGAATACAGATTTTCTTTGAAAGACGAACCCAAATGTTAGTTATGTTAGCACAATAAATTATCCTCTAAGAATTCTGTATTTTTTTCTTCCTTATTCATGAACGTCTTGAACTCGATTTTTCTCACAAATTTCACTTGTCGTGAATAGTAACACAAGTATTTATGTATTTCTCTGTCCTGAGTGTTCTTGCATTTATTTTTACTGTATTCCTATTATGTAATGTTGTCATTTTAGCGGTAAATGTAACATTGCCATAAAGCGCGAGGTTTGGGTAGCCACAAAACCAGGTTCTTAAAATGTCCTGTACCAAGTCAGGAATATGGTTGTTGTTATCTAATAGTTCGTTTCTGTGTATGTTGCATTGTCCTTTGTTTATTGTTGCACTTCAGTGTTTCTGTTGTTTCGTTGTTTTCCTCTTTAAGTTGATGTGTTTCCCTCGGTTTTAGTTCGTTAGCCGGATTTGTTTTCTCTCAACCGATTTATAACTTTTGAACAGCGGTAAACTACTGTTGCCTTTATTTAGTAGTAGGATAGGAAATCCTTTCCTTCAAGAATTAGTGTACCTTTTTGTCCGCAATTCTATAATCGATTACATCGATTACAAATGTTAACTTTACACTATTCTATCAACAGAAAATCATTTGATCCAATTGTTAAAATTCATATTTGTTATATTAAGGCAAGTAAACATAATTTGATTATTGTGATAATGATTATGACGGGTTGCGTAACGTCCAGCCCCAAATTAATTGATTTCACGACAAGAACATGTTAATGTTATATGAATATTAACCCTGCATTGTAATAGCGCTGAGCTGGATTTTATTGTGCTAGTTCACAAGGACACATTTTTCTGACTGCGAGCCGACCAATCTTTGTTCTTTCTCCTAAATGCCGCATGCTATAATGAGGTGTAGCTACAAATACCAATGTTAAAGTGGTTGATTTCGATCAATCGGAGTTCAAATCCACGACTTCCCGCACTCAAGGCAATCACGCTAGCACAATACACGTTTTATAAACAACATTTGTTTTTTGTTTTTTCACTACAATCAAAAAGCATATATTCATTAAAATTTCTTAACAACAAAATCATTCAAGGCAAGTATGTGAAAAACACACAACTCATTAACAAACAAACAACTTGCAATCGAATTGTGTAACATCCAATATATAAATGAGAACACCTGATTGATTATACCTTAAGTGGATTATAATGATTATAAACGACTAGCGAATTGTGCAATACTATCTAAATCACTAGCATTTAATTTGTAATACAAGAAGATGATCACTTCCCATCAATACGATGAAAAACTAAAGAGAAATACAATTATTGGTCAACAAATGGTCTCCATTAAGTAATTTTCTCAATTATATATAATCTGTAAACAAATAAAGACAAACTCCTATAGTTCTTCATTTATAATGAAGTATCCTTTAATCATGTTTCGTTTTAAGCCAGAACGAGACAGGTGAAATAAATCAAGTATTAATCAACAAAGAATTTAACAAACTATGCTTTCGATACTGATTCAAATTACAAACTGGAATGATATGATTTGGTAACAGAAAGATAGTAAAATTCATCGAATTCAAAAATAAAGAAAGGTCCTTCAAAAGGTGTCAACAAGTATAAACATTAACAAATAACAATATACACAGATGTGTTGATCGACCATGAGAATGTAACTCACTATGTTATAACTGCATTGATGCAACTCGAATTATTAACCTATGCAAAATATATCAACCTAAAATTTGTTGTCAAAGTATTCAGGCCAATATTGTATAATTCTCGTTTCGTATCAGACATGGTTTTGGTAGGAAAGTAGTTGAAATATTTTCTTTTTAGAGAGTCGACATGCATTTTTGCTTGATTTTCGGAACGTTCAAACACCTCTTATCATAATTAAAATCGTTAAAAATTATTTTCCTTTTGACAAGAAAAATGAATCTTTTTTATATGCGGCATTATCTTCTTGAGATATAAGTGAAGGACCCCAAGTTATATTTTTGTTACAGTGACTTGATTGTTTGTGTTACAGTGACTGGATTGTTTGTGTTACAGTGACTTGATTGTTTGTGTTACAGGGACTTGTTGTTTGTGTTACAGGGACTTGTTGTTTGTGTTACAGTGACTTGATTGTTTGTGTTACAGTGATTTGGTTGTGTGTGTTACAGTGACTTGATTGTTTGTGTTACTGTGATTTGGTTGTGTGTGTTACAGTGATTTGGTTGTTTGTGTTACAGTGACTTTATTGTTTGTGTTACAGTGACATGATTGTTTGTGGTACAGGGACTTGTTGTTTGTGGTACAGGGACTTGATTGTTTGTGTTAAAGTGACTTGATTGTTTGTGTTACAGTGACTTGATTGTTTGTGTTACAGTGATTTGGTTGTGTGTGTTACAGTGATTTGGTTGTTTGTGTTACAGTTACTTGATTGTTTGTGTTACAGTGACTTGATTGTTTGTGTTACAGTGACTTGTTGTTTGTGTTACATTGACTTGTTGTTTGTGTTACAGGGACTTGTTGTTTGTGTTACAGTGACTTGATTGTTTGTGTTACAGTGACTTGATTGTTTGTGTTACAGTGACTTTATTGTTTGTGTTACAGTGACTTGATTTTTTGTGTTACAGGGACTTGTTGTTTGTGTTACCGTGACTTGATTGTTTGTGTTACCGTGATTTGGTTGTGTGTGTTACAGTGACTTGATTGTTTGTGTTACAGGGACTTGTTGTTTGTGTTACAGTGACTTGATTGTTTGTGTTACAGTGATTTCGTTGTGTGTGTTACAGTGACTTGATGGTTTGTGTTACAGGGACTTGTTGTTTGTGTTACAGGGACTTGTTGTTTGTGTTACAGTGACTTGATTGTTTGTGTTACAGTGACTTGATTGTTTGTGGTACAGGGACTTGTTGTTTGTGATACAGTGACTTGTTGTTTGTGTTACAGTGACTTGATTGTTTGTGTTACAGTGACTTGATTGTTTGTGTTACAGTGACTTGATTGTTTGTGTTACTGTGATTTGGTTGTGTGTGTTACAGTGATTTGGTTGTTTGTGTTAAAGTGACTTGATTGTTTGTGTTACAGTGACTTGATTGTTTGTGTTACAGTGACTTGATTGTGTGTGTTACAGCGACTTGATTATTTGTGTTACAGTGATTTGATTGTTTGTGTTACAGTGACTTGATTGTGTGTGTTACAGTGATTTGGTTGCGTGTGTTACAGTGAGTTGATTGTTTGTGTTACAGGGACTTGATTGTTTGTGTTACAGTGATTTTGTTGTGTGTGTTACAGTGACTTGCTTGTTTGTGTTACATGGACTTGATTGTTTGTATTACAGTGACTTGTTGTGTGTGTTGCAGTGATTTGGTTGTTTGTATTACAGTGATTTGGTTGTTTGTTTTACAGTGATTTGGTTGTGTGTGCTACAATGATTTGATTGTTTGTGTTACAGTGACTTGATTGTTTGTGTTACAGGAACTTGATTGTTTGTGTTACAGTGATTTGGTTGTGTGTGTTACAGTGACTTGATTGTTTGTGTTACAGGGACTTGATTGTTTGTGTTACAGTGACTTGTTGTTTTATTTACAGTGATTTGGTTGTTTGTGTTATAGTGATTTGGTTGTTTGTTTTACAGTGATTTGGTTGTGTGTGTTACATGGACTTGTTGTTTGTGTTACAGTGACTTGATTGTTTGTGTTACAGTGACTTGGTTGTTTGTTTTACAGTGATTTGGTTGTGTGTGTTACAGTGATTAGGGTGTTTGTGTTACAGTGATTTGGTTGTTTGTGTTACAGTGATTTGGTTGTGTGTGTTACAGTGATTTGGTTGTTTGTGTTACAGTGATTTGTTTGTTTGTTTTACAGTTACTTGTTGTTTGTGTTACAGTGACTTGTTGTTTGTGTTACAGTGATTTGGTTGTGTGTGTTACAGTGGTTTGATTGTTTGTGTTACAGTGGTTTTATTGTTTATGTTACAGTGACTTGTTGTTTGTGTTACAGTGATTTGGTTGTTTGTGTTACAGTGACTTGATTGTTTGTGTTACAGGGACTTGATTGTTTGCGTTACAGTGACTTGTTGTTTGTGTCACAGGGACTTGATTGTCTGTGTTACAGTGACTTGATTGTTTGTGTTACAGTGACTTCATATTTGTGTTACACTGACTTGATTGTTTGTGTTACAGGGACTAGATTGTTTATGTTACAGTGACTTGATTGTTTGTGTTACAGGGACTTGATTGTTTGTGTTACAGTGACTTGGTGTTTGTGTTACAGTGACTTGATTGTTTGTGTTACAGTGACTTGATTGTTTGTGTTACAGGTACTTGTTGTTTGTGTTACAGTGACTTGATTGTTTGTGTTACAGGGACTTGATTGTTTGTGTTACAGTGTCTTGATTGTTTGTGTTACAGTGACTTGATATTTGTGTTACAGTGACTTGATATTTGTGTTACAGTGACTTGATTGTTTGTGTTACAGTGACTTGTTGTTTGTGTTACAGTAACTTGATTGTTTGTGTTACAGGGACTTGATTGTTTGTGTTACAGTGACTTGATATTTGTGTTACAGTGACTTGATATTTGTGTTACAGTGACTTGATTGTTTGTGTTACAGTGACTTGTTGTTTGTGTTACAGTAACTTGATTGTTTGTGTTACAGGGACTTGATTGTTTGTGTTACAGTGACTTGAATGTTTGTGTTACAGTTACTTGATTGTTTGTGTTACAGTGACTTGATATGTTGTGTTACAGTGACTTGATTGCTTGTGTTTCAGTGACTTGATATTTGTGTAACAGTGACTTGATATTTTGTGTTACCGTGACTTGATTGTTTGTGTTACAGTGACTTGATATTTGTGTTACAGGGACTTGCTTGTTTGTGTTACAGTGACTTGATTGTTTGTGTTACAGTGACATGATTGTTTGTGGTACAGGGACTTGTTGTTTGTGTTACAGGGACTTGTTGTTTGTGTTACAGTGACTTGATTGTTTGTGTTAAAGTGACTTGATTGTTTGTGTTACAGTGACTTGATTGTTTGCGTTACAGTGATTTGGTTGTGTGTGTTACAGTGATTTGGTTGTCTGTGTTACAGTGACTTGATTGTTTGTGTTACAGTGACTTGATTGTTTGTGTTACAGTGACTTGTTGTTTGTGTTACAGTGATTTGTTGTTTGTGTTACAGGGACTTGTTGTTTGTGTTACAGTGACTTGATTGTTTGTGTTACAGTGACTGGATTGTTTGTGTTACAGTGACTTGATTGTTTGTGTTACAGTGACTTGATTGTTTGCGTTACAGTGATTTGGTTGTGTGTGTTACAGTGATTTGGTTGTTTGTGTTACAGTGACTTGATTGTTTGTGTTACAGTGACTTGATTGTTTGTGTTACAGTGACTTGTTGTTTGTGTTACAGTGATTTGTTGTTTGTGTTACAGGGACTTGTTGTTTGTGTTACAGTGACTTGATTGTTTGTGTTACAGTGACTTGATTGTTTGTGTTACAGGGACTTGTTGTTTGTGTTACAGGGACTTGTTGTTTGTGTTACAGTGACTTGATTGTTTGTGTTACAGTGATTTGGTTGTGTGTGTTACAGTGACTTGATTGTTTGTGTTACTGTGATTTGGTTGTGTGTGTTACAGTGATTTGGTTGTTTGTGTTACAGTGACTTTATTGTTTGTGTTACAGTGACATGATTGTTTGTGGTACAGGGACTTGTTGTTTGTGGTACAGGGACTTGTTGTTTGTGTTACAGTGACTTGATTGTTTGTGTTAAAGTGACTTGATTGTTTGTGTTACAGTGACTTGATTGTTTGTGTTACAGTGATTTGGTTGTGTGTGTTACAGTGATTTGGTTGTTTGTGTTACAGTTACTTGATTGTTTGTGTTACAGTGACTTGATTGTTTGTGTTACAGTGACTTGTTGTTTGTGTTACATTGACTTGTTGTTTGTGTTACAGGGACTTGTTGTTTGTGTTACAGTGACTTGATTGTTTGTGTTACAGTGACTTGATTGTTTGTGTTACAGTGACTTTATTGTTTGTGTTACAGTGACTTGATTGTTTGTGTTACAGGGACTTGTTGTTTGTGTTACCGTGACTTGATTTTTTGTGTTACCGTGATTTGGTTGTGTGTGTTACAGTGACTTGATTGTTTGTGTTACAGGGACTTGTTGTTTGTGTTACAGTGACTTGATTGTTTGTGTTACAGTGATTTGGTTGTGTGTGTTACAGTGACTTGATTGTTTGTGTTACAGGGACTTGTTGTTTGTGTTACAGGGACTTGTTGTTTGTGTTACAGTGACTTGATTGTTTGTGTTACAGTGACTTGATTGTTTGTGGTACAGGGACTTGTTGTTTGTGTTACAGTGACTTGTTGTTTGTGTTACAGTGACTTGATTGTTTGTGTTACAGTGACTTGATTGTTTGTGTTACAGTGACTTGATTGTTTGTGTTACTGTGATTTGGTTGTGTGTGTTACAGTGATTTGGTTGTTTGTGTTACAGTGACTTGATTGTTTGTGTTACAGTGACTTGATTGTTTGTGTTACAGTGACTTGATTGTGTGTGTTACAGCGACTTGATTATTTGTGTTACAGTGATTTGATTGTTTGTGTTACAGTGACTTGATTGTGTGTGTTACAGTGATTTGGTTGCGTGTGTTACAGTGAGTTGATTGTTTGTGTTACAGGGACTTGATTGTTTGTGTTACAGTGATTTTGTTGTGTGTGTTACAGTGACTTGCTTGTTTGTGTTACATGGACTTGATTGTTTGTATTACAGTGACTTGTTGTGTGTGTGTTGCAGTGATTTGGTTGTTTGTATTACAGTGATTTGGTTGTTTGTTTTACAGTGATTTGGTTGTGTGTGCTACAATGATTTGATTGTTTGTGTTACAGTGACTTGATTGTTTGTGTTACAGGAACTTGATTGTTTGTGTTACAGTGATTTGGTTGTGTGTGTTACAGTGACTTGATTGTTTGTGTTACAGGGACTTGATTGTTTGTGTTACAGTTACTTGTTGTTTTATTTACAGTGATTTGGTTGTTTGTGTTATAGTGATTTGGTTGTTTGTTTTACAGTGATTTGGTTGTGTGTGTTACATGGACTTGTTGCTTGTGTTACAGTGACTTGATTGTTTGTGTTACAGTGACTTGGTTGTTTGTTTTACAGTGATTTGGTTGTGTGTGTTACAGTGATTAGGGTGTTTGTGTTACAGTGATTTGGTTGTTTGTGTTACAGTGATTTGGTTGTGTGTGTTACAGTGATTTGGTTGTTTGTGTTACAGTGATTTGTTTGTTTGTTTTACAGTGACTTGTTGTTTGTGTTACAGTGACTTGTTGTTTGTTTTACAGTGATTTGGTTGTGTGTGTTACAGTGGTTTGATTGTTTGTGTTACAGTGGTTTTATTGTTTGTGTTACATTGACTTGTTGTTTGTGTTACAGTGATTTGGTTGTTTGTGTTACAGTGACTTGATTGTTTGTGTTACAGGGACTTGATTGTTTGCGTTACAGTGACTTGTTGTTTGTGTCACAGGGACTTGATTGTCTGTGTTACAGTGACTTGATTGTTTGTGTTACAGTGACTTCATATTTGTGTTACACTGACTTGATTGTTTGTGTTACAGGGACTAGATTGTTTATGTTACAGTGACTTGATTGTTTGTGTTACAGGGACTTGATTGTTTGTGTTACAGTGACTTGGTGTTTGTGTTACAGTGACTTGATTGTTTGTGTTACAGTGACTTCATATTTGTGTTACAGGGACTTGCTTGTTTGTGTTACAGTGACATGAATGTTTGTGTTACAGTGACTTGATTGTTTGTGTTACAGTGACTTGATATTCGTGTTACAGTGACTTGATTGTTTGTGTTAAAGAGACTTGATATTTGTGTTACAGTGACTTGTTGTTTGTGTTACAGTGACTTGATTGTTTGTGTTACAGGGACTTGATTGTTTGTGTTACAGTGACTTTATTGTTTGTGTTACAGTGACTTGATTGTTTGTGTTACAGGGACTTGTTAGTTGTGTTACCGTGACTTGATTGTTTGTGTTACCGTGATTTGGTTGTGTGTGTTACAGTGACTTGATTGTTTGTGTTACAGGGACTTGTTGTTTGTGTTACAGTGACTTGATTGTTTGTGTTACAGTGATTTGGTTGTGTGTGTTACAGTGACTTGATTGTTTGTGTTACAGGGACTTGTTGTTTGTGTTACAGGGACTTGTTGTTTGTGTTACAGTGACTTGATTGTTTGTGTTACAGTGGCTTGATTGTTTGTGGTACAGGGACTTGTTGTTTGTGTTACAGTGACTTGTTGTTTGTGTTACAGTGACTTGATTGTTTGTGTTACAGTGACTTGATTGTTTGTGTTACAGTGACTTGATTGTTTGTGTTACTGTGATTTGGTTGTGTGTGTTACAGTGATTTGGTTGTTTGTGTTACAGTGACTTGATTGTTTGTGTTACAGTGACTTGATTGTTTGTGTTACAGTGACTTGATTGTGTGTGTTACAGCGACTTTATTATTTGTGTTACAGTGATTTGATTGTTTGTGTTACAGTGACTTGATTGTGTGTGTTACAGTGATTTGGTTGCGTGTGTTACAGTGAGTTGATTGTTTGTGTTACAGGGACTTGATTGTTTGTGTTACAGTGATTTTGTTGTGTGTGTTACAGTGACTTGCTTGTTTGTGTTACATGGACTTGATTGTTTGTATTACAATGACTTGTTGTGTGTGTTGCAGTGATTTGGTTGTTTGTATTACAGTGATTTGGTTGTTTGTTTTACAGTGATTTGGTTGTGTGTGCTACAATGATTTGATTGTTTGTGTAACAGTGACTTGATTGTTTGTGTTACAGGAACTTGATTGTTTGTGTTACAGTGATTTGGTTGTGTGTTTTACAGTGACTTGATTGTTTGTGTTACAGGGGCTTGATTGTTTGTGTTACAGTGACTTGTTGTTTTATTTACAGTGATTTTGTTGTTTGTGTTATAGTGATTTGGTTGTTTGTTTTACAGTGATTTGGTTGTGTGTGTTACATGGACTTGTTGTTTGTGTTACAGTGACTTGATTGTTTGTGTTACAGTGACTTGGTTGTTTGTTTTACAGTGATTTGGTTGTGTGTGTTACAGTGATTAGGGTGTTTGTGTTACAGTGATTTGGTTGTTTGTGTTACAGTGATTTGGTTGTGTGTGTTACAGTGATTTGGTTGTTTGTGTTACAGTGATTTGTTTGTTTGTTTTACAGTGACTTGTTGTTTGTGTTACAGTGACTTGTTGTTTGTGTTACAGTGATTTGGTTGTGTGTGTTACAGTGGTTTGATTGTTTGTGTTACAGTGGTTTTATTGTTTGTGTTACAGTGACTTGTTGTTTGTGTTACAGTGATTTGGTTGTTTGTGTTACAGTGACTTGATTGTTTGTGTTACAGGGACTTGATTGTTTGCGTTACAGTGACTTGTTGTTTGTGTCACAGGGACTTGATTGTCTGTGTTACAGTGACTTGATTGTTTGTGTTACAGTGACTTCATATTTGTGTTACACTGACTTGATTGTTTGTGTTACAGGGACTAGATTGTTTATGTTACAGTGACTTGATTGTTTGTGTTACAGGGACTTGATTGTTTGTGTTACAGTGACTTGGTGTTTGTGTTACAGTGACTTGATTGTTTGTGTTACAGTGACTTCATATTTGTGTTACAGGGACTTGCTTGTTTGTGTTACAGTGACATGATTGTTTGTGTTACAGTGACTTGATTGTTTGTGTTACAGTGACTTGATATTCGTGTTACAGTGACTTTATTGTTTGTGTTAAAGAGACTTGATATTTGTGTTACAATGACTTGTTGTTTGTGTTACAGTGACGTGATTGTTTGTGTTACAGGGACTTGATTGTTTGTGTTACAGTGACTTGATTGTTTGCGTTACAGTGACATGATTGTTTGTGTTACAGTGACTTGTTGTTTGTGTTACAGTAACTTGATTGTTTGTGCTACAGGGACTTGATTGTTTGTGTTACAGTGACTTGATTGTTTGTGTTACAGTTACCTGATTGTTTGTGTTACAGTGACTTGTTGTTTGTGTTACAGTGACTTGATTGTGTGTGTTACAGGGACTTGATTGTTTGTGTTACAGTGACTTGATATTTGTGTTACAGTGACTTGTTGTTTGTGTTACAGTGACTTGATTGTTTGTGTTACAGTGACTTGATATGTTGTGTTACAGTGACTTGATTGCTTGTGTTTCAGTGACTTGATATTTGTGTAACAGTGACTTGATATTTTGTGTTACCGTGACTTGATTGCTTGTTTTACAGGGACTTGATTGTTTGTGTTACAGTGACTTGATTGTTTGTGTTACAGGGATTTGATTGTTTGTGTTACAGTGACTTGATTGTTTGTGTTACAGTGACTTGTTGTTTGTTTTACAGGGACTTGATTGTTTGTGTTACAGTGACTTGATTGTTTGTGTTACAGGGACTTGTTGTTTGTGTTACAGTGACTTGATTGTGTGTGTTACTGTGACTTGATATTTGTGTTACAGTGACTTTTTGTTTGTTTTACAGGGACTTGATTGTTTGTGTTACAGTGACTTGCTTGTTTGTGTTACAGGGACTTGTTGTTTGTGTTACAGTGACTTGATTGTTTGTGTTACAGGGACTTGATTGTTTGTGTTACAGTGACTTCATTGTTTGTGTTACAGTGACTTGTTGTTTGTTTTACAGTGACTTGATTTTTTGTGTTACAGTGACTTGATTGTTTGTGTTACAGTGACTTCATATTTGTGTTACAGTGACTTGTTGTTTGTGTTACAGTGACTTGATTGTTTGTGTTACAGGGACTTGATTGTTTGTGTTACAGTGACTTGATTGTTTGTGTTACAATGACTTGTTGTTTGTTTTACAGGGACTTGATTGTTTGTGTTACAGTGACTTGATTGTTTGTGTTACAGGGACTTGTTGTTTGTGTTACAGTGACTTGATTGTGTGTGTTACTGTGACTTGATATTTGTGTTACAGTGACTTGATTGTGTGTGTTACAGTGACTTGATATTTGTGTTACAGTGACTTGTTGTTTGTGTTACAGTGACTTGATTGTTTGTGTTACAGTGACTTGATTGTTTGTGTTACAGGGACTTGATTGTTTGTGTTACAGTGACTTCATTGTTTGTGTTTCAGTGACTTGATATTTGTGTTACAGAGACTTGATTGTTTGTGTTACAATGACTTGATTGTTTGTGTTACAGGGACTTGTTGTTTGTGTTACAGTGATTTGATTGTGTGTGTTACAGTGACTTGATATTTGTGTTACAGTGACTTGATTGTGTGTGTTTCAGTGACTTGATATTTGTGTTACAGTGACTTGTTGTTTGTGTTACAGTTACTTGGTTGTTTGTGTTACAGTGACTTGATTGTTTGTGTTACAGGGACTTGATTGTTTGTGTGACAGTGACTTGATTGTTTGTGTTACAGGGACTTGTTGTTTGTGTTACAGTGACTTGATTGTGTGTGTTACAGTGACTTGATTGTTTGTGTTACAGTGACTTGATTGTGTGTGTTACAATGACTTGATATTTGTGTTACAGTGACTTGTTGTTTGTGTTACAGTGACTTGATATTTTGTGTTACAGGGACTTGTTGTTTGTGGTACAGTGACTTGATTGTTTGTGTTACAGGGACTTGATTGTGAGTGTTACAGTGATTTGTTGTTTGTGTTACAGGGACTTGATTGTGAGTGTTACAGTTACTTGATTGTTTGTGTTACAGGGACTTGATTGTGAGTGTTACAGTGACTTGTTGTTTGTGTTACAGGAATTTGATTGTAAGTGTTGATGAACACCTATTGCAGTTTATTTAAAATTCTGACATGACTGCGTGTTTGATTCAATGAAATTGTTAAATTGGTCTTACATTTAACCAACTTATGTAGGACACCCGTCAAATGAAAGAGCAAAGTGATACAATAAAGCATACTTCAGATTTTAATTCCACTAAGTAGCCGTTATGAAAAATTTGCAAAAAATGTCTAATCTATGTTATTGGAAGGAGTTATTTAAAAGGTGGGAGTATTTTATTTTTAAACTGATAAAAACAGTTCTATTTTGAGGTTTTGAATTATTTCTTCTAAAATGTTGTTTTCTATAGGCTTTTACGAAGTTTTAAAGGGAGATTAGACCAAT
Organism: Mytilus edulis; assembly: GCF_963676685.1. Taxonomy (NCBI): domain Eukaryota; kingdom Metazoa; phylum Mollusca; class Bivalvia; order Mytilida; family Mytilidae; genus Mytilus; species Mytilus edulis. The sequence continues at coordinate 82,901,837 of NC_092353.1, read as the reverse complement.
TATATAAAAAAAAACTATATATATAAAGTTATCTCCCTAATGAAACTTGTTGACAACATATATTAACTAATCATGAACATATATTGTACTGAAAATTGCATGTTTAGATTCAAACTGATGTCTGATTCTTACAAAATATAGAAGACGTTTTTAAAAGGAATAGTATGAACATTTACACTTTAATTGGACATGTTTATAGCAATATCAATATATAGGCTTTCTGCAATTGAAATTTTTCTTTAGTTGCTTTGTCATTAATCAAACATTGATTGTTCAGGTTTGTATCGGTTCAAATTTTATAATACTGTATACTTTTTATAGGGATTTGCTTATTGTTGAACGTCCGCATACAGTAATCTATTGTTCCTTAGATCTGCGTCAGTATGGACCCTGGTAGATAGTTGTCTCAATGGTATTCCCGTATGTTTATATACATGCAAATTGGTAATCAGTTGTCCGATTATCTAAAAGATATTTTGCCTCCCCCATTTTATTCATAAATTTCCCAGCTAAAATCTGTGAAATAGCCAAACGGTAACAGATCTATTTATCAAGGCCCATACTACAGCTAGGCTCTGAAACAATGTTAACATAGCTTTACAATATTTAAATTCTATACATACCTTTATCAGAGGGTTTCCAAAAATTATGATATTTTTTTTACTTTTTTTCAATTTTGGAAGGTTTTCTGTTTATTGTAAGCTGTTGTTTGAGATATAAATGTGATTTTAAATATTTCTACTTTGTACTTATAATACATATTGCTTGTCATGAGTGATTTTCAATATTTCCTTTTTTTCAGTACAATTTATAAAATATTCCGCCTTCCTGTTTTCGTTGATATCAATGATACAAATCTAAGTTTTAAATTCAAATTAATAATTGCTGGTCACCAAATTTGTTAGTTTCCTTTTACAGTTATGTTTGTATTGTTTAAGATAGATTCAAGATTGAAACTTTCCGGTTTCCTATTTTCTGAGATGTAATGATAAAATCTTTGTTTTGTCTAAACATATTTTCCCCTGTCATGAACTTTTGCGAGTTTCCTTATGCATTCATGGTTATGATGTTTGAAATAAAGTTATTGTAATAGACAGTTGTTCCATTATATAATAAATCTGAAATATACCAAGTTTCATCGAATGTTTTTTAATTAAAACAATGATTAGAGACTTTCACTTTTGAATTTTCCTCGATATTTTAGTTCTTTTACTTTCTTTTACTATCCTTAGCACATATACTTTTTCTGTAGCAATTTCAGTTATGTCTTAGCTTTTTCTGCATAGATAAACCTGCCTTAAAGCCACCGGTCATCGATTTAAATCTTTTAAAAATCTAGTTAATCGGTAACATTCGGTAATCATATTAAACCTCCCTATTTAGTTGTCTAATAGGTAGTCGTACCAAATTTTCTTACTTTCTGTTGGATAGTTTTCTCATCAGCAATTATACCAAATCTCCTTTTTTTCTGGGTTATAGTTGTTTCATCGGTAATCATACCAATTCTCCTGATTTTCTGGTGGATAGTTGTCCTATCGATAATCATACCAAATTTCCTTATTTTCTGGTCGATAGTTGTCTCATTGGTAATCAAACCAACTCTCATTAATTCTGGTGGATAGTTGTATCATCACTAATCATTTCAAATCTCTTTATTTTCTGGTCGATAGTTGGCTCATTAATAATCAAACCAATTCGTTTGTATTTCTAGTGGATAGTTGTCTCATTGGTAATATACCAAACCTCCTAATTTTCTGGTAGATAGTTGTCTCATCGGTAATCATACCAAACCTCCTTGTTTTTTGGTTGATTGTTATCACATCAGTACTCATACCAAGCCTCCTTATTTTCTGGTGGATGGTTGTCTCATCGGTTATCATACCAACTCTCTTCATTTTCTGGTGGATAGTTGTTTCATTGGTTATCCTACAAAGTTTCCTTTTCTGGTGGATAGTTATCTTATCGGTTATCATACCAACTCTCTTCATTTTCTGGTGGATAGTTGTTTCATTGGTTATCCTACAAAGTTTCCTTTTTCTGGTGGAAAGTTGTCTCTTCGGAAATCATACCATATCTCTTGAATTTCTAATGGATAGTTTAGGTAGTAAACCAAATCTCCTTATTTTCTGGTCGATAGTTGTCTCATTGGTAATCAGATCAAATCTCATCAATTCTGGTGGATAGTTGTATCATCCCTAATCATTTCAAATTTCCTTATTTTCAGGTGGATTGTTGTCTTATTGAAAACTTTATCAAATTTCCTTTTTGTTGGATAGATGTCTCACCTGTAATCATACCACAATCTCCTTTTTTTCTGTTGGATGATTGTCTGATCGATAACCATGCCAAATCTTCTTATTTTCTGGTGGATAGTTATCACATCGGTACTCATACCAAGTCTCCCTATTTTCTGGTGGATAGTTGTCTCATCAGTACTCATACCAAGTCTCCTTATTTTTTGGGTAATAATTGTTTCGTCGGTAATTATACCAAATCTCCTTATTTTCTGGTGGATAGTTTTCTCATCGGTAATCAGACCAAATCTCCTTATTTTCTGGTGGACAGTTGTCACATCAGTACTCATACCAAGTCTCCTTATTTTCTGTTGGATAGTTTTCTCAAAAGTAATCATACCATATCTCCTTATTTTCAGGCGGAATGTTGTCTTATATATTGTCATACCAAATCTTCTTACTTTTTGGTGGAAAGTTGTCTTATCATACCTAATCTCCTTATTTTCTGGGTAATAATTGTTTCATCGGTAATCATACCAACTCTCCTGATTTTCTGGTGGATAGTTGTCTCATCGGTAATAAGATCAACTCTCATTAATTCTGGTGGATAGTTGTATCATCGCTAATCATTTCCAATTTCCCTATTTTCTGGTGGATGATTGTATGATCGATAACCTTCCAAATCTTCTTTTTTTCTGGTAGATAGTTGTCTCATCGGTAATCATATCAAATCTCCTTATTTTCTGGTGGATTTTTGTCTCATAGATAATCATACCAAATTTACTTATTGTCAGGTGGATAGTTGTCTAATAGGTAGTCGTACCAAATCTCATTATTTTCTGTTGGATAGTTGTCTCATCCGAAATAATACCAAATTCTCCTTATTTTCTGGTTGATGATTATCTGATTGATAATCATACCAAATCTTCTTATTTTCTGGTCGATAGTTGTCTCATTGGTAATCAAACCAACTCTCATTAATTCTGGTGAATAGTTGTATCATCGCTAATCATTTCAAATCTCCTTATTTCCAGGTGGATTGTTGACTTATTGAAAACTATACCAAATCACCATATTTCCTGTTTGATAGTTGTCTCGTCGGAAATCATACCATATCTCTTGAATTTCTGGTGGATAGCTGTCTCATAGGTAGTATACCAAAATCTCCTTATTTTCTGATAGATAGTTTTCTCATCGGTAATCAGACCAAATCTCCTTATTTTCTGGTGGATAGTTGTCACATCGGTACTCATACCAAGTCTCCTTATTTTCTGTTGGATAATTGTCTCATAGGTAATCACACCAGCTGTCCTGATTTTCTGATGGGTAGTTTTCTCATCGGTAATCTTACCAAATCTCCTTATTTTCTGGTTGATAGTTGTCTTATCGATAATTATACCAAATCTCCTAATTTTGAGGGTAATAATTGTCTCATCGGTAATCATACCAGCTGTCCTGATTTTCTGATGGGTAGTATTCTCATCGGTAATCATACCAAATCTCCTTATTTTTCTGGTCGATAGTTGTCTCATTGGTAATCAAACCAACTCTAATTAATTCTGTTGGATAGTTGTATCATCGCTAATCATTTCAAATCTCCTTATTTTCAGGGGGATTGTTGACTTATTGAAAACTATACTAAATCACCTTATTTCCTGTTGGATAGTTGTCTCAACTGTAATCATACCAAAATCTTCTTTTTTTTCTTGTGAATGGTTGTCTAATCGATAATCATACCAAATCTCCTTATTATCTGGTCGATAGTTGTCTCATTTATAATTAAACCAAATCACTTTAATTTCTCGTGGATAGTTGTCACATACCAAATTTCCATATTTTCTGATGGATAGTTATCACATCAGTACTCATACCAAGTCTCCTTATTTTCTGGTGGATAGTTGTCTCATCGGCAATCATACCAAATCTCCTTATTTTCTGGTTGATAGTTGTTTTATCGATAATCATTTCAAATTTTCTTATTTTTAGGTGGATTGTTGTCTTATTGGTAATATACCAAATCTCCTTATTTATCCTACTAAGTTTCCTTTTTCTGATGGGTAGTTGTGTCATCGGAAAGCGTACCAAATCTCTTTAATTTCTGGTGGATAGTTGTCTCATCGGTAGTTTACTAAATCTCCGTATTTTCTGGTAGATAGTTGTCTCATCGGTAATCATATAATATCTCCTTATTTTCTGGTGACTAGTTGTCACATCTGTACTCATACCAGGTCTCCTTATTTTCTTGTGGATTGTTGTCTGATCAGTAATCATACCAAATCTCCTAATTTTCTGGTCGATAGTTGTCTCATCCGAAATAATACCAAATTCTCCTTATTTTCTGGTTGATGATTATCTGATTGATAATCATACCAAATCTTCTTATTTTCTGGTCGATAGTTGTCTCATTGGTAATCAAACCAACTCTCATTAATTCTGGTTGATAGTTGTTTTATCGATAATCATTTCAAATTTTCTTATTTTTAGGTGGATTGTTGTCTTATTGGTAATATACCAAATCTCCTTATTTATCCTACTAAGTTTCCTTTTATTGATGGATAGTTGTGTCATCGGAAAGCGTACCAAATCTCTTTAATTTCTGGTGGATAGTTGTCTCATCGGTAGTTTACTAAATCTCCGTATTTGCTGGTAGATAGTTGTCTTATCGGTAATCATATAATATCTCCTTATTTTCTGGTGACTAGTTGTCACATCTGTACTCATACTAGGTCTCCTTATTTTCTTGTGGATTGTTGTCTGATCAGTAATCATACCAAATCTCATTATTTTCTGTTGGATAGTTGTCTCATCCGAAATAATACCAAATTCGATACCTGGTCGATAGTTGTCTGATCAGTTATCATACCATATTTTCTTATTTTCATAAACATGTCCATCATGCATCAGTGTCCCGATTATCTTGTAGATAATATGCCACCCTTTGTCTCTGATTTAACCATATAATCTGTGCAATAGCCAATTATAACTGTCCCTACTACTCATAAGCTACCGAAACAATGTAAACATATCTATAATACAATGTATATGCAAGTTTAATCAATTCCTTTATCATAGGTTTGAACAAAATCATGATATTCAATCTAATTTTTTTCAGTTTTATATGATTTTTATTAAACGAATCATTTAACTAAAATATACAATTATTTGACTTCAAATATTTCTACTTTTACAGAATACATTATAAATATTGTTTATCAGCAGTGATTTTACAATTGACACTTTTTTCGGTTTAGGGTAAACATTACTTATTTTGGGTCGTGAATTGTGTTATTTTCCTCATACAGTTATGTTGTTATTGTTTCAAGTAGAGTTACAATTGAAAAATTTCCCGGTTTCCGTTTTTCTGAGATTTGATGACCAAATCTGAGTTTTTGTCTAAAAATACTTTTTCCGGTCATGAACATTTGTCAGTTTCCTTATTTACTTATCATGCTTATGTTTTTGATGTTTAAAATAAAGTTTTATTGTAACAAACATGTTGTTCCACATTTAACTCTGTAGACTTTTGTTATATCAAAGAAGATGTAATCCTTCACATACAAACTTTCTGTTGCAATTTTAGTTAAGTCTAAGCCTTTTCCTCGTAGATTAACTGGAATATAAGCCACCGGCCATCGGTTTAAAAAAAGGACAAGGGATAAATACAACAGCAAAAGTACTTGTTTAAAAACGAAAACTCTTTAATAGAGTGTGGTGTTTTAAAACAAATGTAATTATGAAATAGTATGTCTAATGTGTTCTCAATAATTGTACGAATATAAGTGCGGTTTTCTTATATGAATGAAATGTATATGTCATCATAATTTGCATTTTTCATTTGCTTGAAATATGAAAATAAGGAGATGTGGTATAATTGAAAATGAGACAACTATCCAACAAGGTTCTAATAAAGTAGATGTAACAGTTATAGGCAGCTGTGCACGCCTGACTTAAATAAAAGCATACTGTCTCATGTCTGATTCCAATGCCACCATGGTGTCTATTGTATACCTACAAAGACTCCATACTGTCACATTTCTGAGTACAATGTTACCTGGCTGTCCCATGTCTGACTCCAATGATCATTATATTGCATGCCTCATTCCAATAACTTCATAATGCCCCATGATAATGTATATCCCAATAACACTATGCTGTGTAATGCCTGACTTCAATGATTCCATGCTGTCCAATTTCTGACTTTAATGACACCATGATGTCCAATGTCTTACTCCAATGTCTCCAGCTATTCCATGACTGACTACAATCCTATCATGCTTTTTCAAAACTGATTCAAAAGATTTCATACTGTCTCATGTCTGACTTAAATGACACCATACTGTCACATGTCTTATTCTAATGCCACAATGCTATCCGATGCCTTTCTCATATACCCAAATCCTGATTGCGATGTTTTCATACTGTATCATGTCTGATTTCAATAAAACAATGCTACCCTATGCCTGACTCAAAAACCAGTATAATGTCCCATGTCTGGTTCTAATGCCGCATGTCTGTCTCATGTCTGACTTTAATGACTACATACTGTCCCATTTCTGACTCTAATGACCACATGCTGTCGAATGTTTTATTCCATTAACTCCGAGCTACCCCATGTCGACTACGTACAATCCTATCATGCTGTAACAAACCTGATTCGTATGATTTCATTCTGTTTCACGCCTGACTTAAATAAAAGCATGTTGTCTGATGTATGATTCCAATGCCACTATGTTGTTCAATATCTGACTACAACGACTCTATATTGTCACATTTTTGAGAACCATGATACCTTGTTGGTCAATGTCTGACTACAATAACACCATTATATTTCATGGCAAACTCCAACGACTCCATACTGCATCGTGATTTTTTCCGAATGACATTGTGCCGTCCCATATCTGACTCCAATGACGATATGATGTCAAATATCTTCCTTCAATGACTGGAGCTATCCAATGTCTAACTACAATCAAATCGTTCTATCCCAAACCTGATTCCAATGATGTCATGCTTGACTTCAATGACTCCATGCTGTTCAATTTCTGACTCCAATGACAACACGATGTCCAATGTCTTACTTCAATGACTTCAGCTATTCCATGTCTGACTGCAGTCCAATCCTGCTTTTACAAAACTGATTCCAAAGATTTCATACTGTTTCATGCCTGACTTCAATGACACCATGCTGTCCCATGTCTTCTTCGAATGAAGCAATGCTATCCGAATCTTGACTCAAATACTGCCAGGTTTTTCCATGTCTGACTAGAATGTCACAATTCTGTTAACTTCTGAATCCAATGATACAATTATTTTTAATGTCTTTCTCCAAAAACTCTATACTGCCACATGATATTTCCCAATAACACTGTGATGTCCCATGTCTGTCTGCAATGACTTCATACTATCCTTATTTCTGACTCCAATAACACCATGATGTTAATGTCTTACTTAAATGCCTTCAGCTATACCATGTCAGACGAAAACTCAATAATGATTTCCTTTATCTTATTCCAATGATTTCGTACTGTCTCATGTCTGACTTCAATGACTCCATACTGTCACATTCTGACTCCAATGATACCATAATGTCAATGTTTTACTTCAATGACTTCAGTTATTCCATGCGTGACTACAAGCCCATCATGCTGTACCAAATCTGATTTCCCTACTGTCTCAAGCCTGACTTCAATTAATCCATACTACCCCATGTTATTCCTCAACAACACTGTGCTGTCCCATATCTGACTTCAATGAATCAATACTGTCCAATATCTGACTTCAATGACATCATAATGTCACTTTCTTACTCTAATGATTCCAGTTATTCCATGCACGACTACAATTCCATCATGGTGTCCAAAATCGGATTTCCCTACTGTGTGAAGAATGACTTCAATGACACCATGCTGTCCCATGTCTTATTCCAATGACATCATGCTATGGGATTCCTGACTTTGATACCACCTCACTGTTCCATTTCTGCCTTCATTGACTCCAGTCTGTCCCATTTCTAACTTTCATGACACCATTCTGTCCCATGTGTGACTCTAATGACACCATTATATGTCATTCCTTACTTAAATGAGTACATGCTGTCCATTCCTGACTATAATAAAATTATACTATCTCATGTCTGACTTTAATGACTACATACTGTCCCATTTCTGACTCCAATTACACCATGCTCTCCAATGGCTTACTCCAGTGATGCAATGCCTGACCAAATCCTATCAAGCTATCCAAAACTGGATTGCAATGATTTCATACTGTCTCAACCTGACTTTAATGACGCCATGCTTACCCATGTCTTATTAATGTTACAAGTATAGCCGATGCCTGATATCACAATGTGTTTTCATAATATTCCCAAATGACTTTATGCTGTCCAATTTTGACTCAAATGACACTATGGTGTCCAATGTTTTACTCCAATGACTCCAGGCTTTAATATGCCTAACTAAAATCTTAGCATGCTTTCCCAAGACTGATTGCAATGAGTTCATTCTGTCTCATGTCTGACTTCAATGACACCATGAAGTCCCGTGTCTGACTCAAATTACTGCATTCTATTTTATCCTTTATTTCAATGATTCCTTGCTGTTCCACGACTATCTCCAATGACACCATATTGTTTTTTGTCTGACTTCAATGACTCCATACTGTGCAATTCCTGACTCCAATGACACCATACTGTCCATTGTCTTAATCTAATGAAACCATTCAATCCCATGGCAGCCTCAAATGGCACTATGCTGTCCCATGTCTGACTTCAATGACTATAATGTCTTATTTATGCCTCAAATGACCCCATGCTGTCCAACATCCTACTCCAATGACTCCATGCTATCCCATGCCTGACCATAATGATATCATACTGTCCCAAACCTGATTTAATTGATTTCAGACTTTAATAAAAGCAATGTGTCCAGTATCTAATTCCAATTCCACCATGCTTATCCATTTCTGACTACAATGACACCGTGCTGTTCCTTGTTTGACTCCAATTACACAAGTATATTGCATGCCTTACTCCAATGAATCCATACTGCCCACAGATATTTCGTCTGACTTCAATGACTCAATACTGTCCCATTTCTGACTCCAATGACACAATTATGTCAATGTCACTCCAATGACTCCATACTATCGGATACCTGGTTACGTATATAATGCTTTCGAAAACCTGATTCCTAAGATTGTATACTGTCTCATGCCCGACTTGAATTTAAACCATGGAGTCCCATGTCTGATTCAATAACACCATGTTATCCCATGACTGACATCATTGCCACTATGCCCATATCGCCTGATTCTTATGGTGCTGTGCTATTTCATACCTGATTTTCATACCACCATGCTGTCCCAGGTCTGACTTCAATGACTCCAAACTGTCCAGTGTCTGACTCCAATGACACTATGTTGTCCCATATCTGACTCCATGCTATCTAAAGTTTGACTCCAATGACACCTTGATATCCCATGTCTGATTTTCAATACCACTGTGCTGTTAAATGGTTGATTCCAATGACAACCATGCTGTCCCATGTCTGACTCGAATGACACCTTGCTGTCATATGTCTGGCTGCCTGCAAGGACATCATGCTGTCGCATTTCTGAATTCAATGACACAATGCTATCCTAAGTCTGATAATAATCGCTACATCCTGTTTCATGTCTGATTCGATGCTGCCCAGTGATGTATGATTCCAATTACACAATGCTGCCAAATGCCTGACTCTTATGACACAATGCTGTTCCATGTCTGACTCCAGTGACTCCATACTGTTCTATATCTGACTTCATGCTGCTATCATTTTAGACTCAAATAACACAATGTTGTCCAATGTATGACTCTAACGACACAGTGCTGTCCCATGTCTGACTTCAACGACTCTTTTTTGTCCCATGTCTGACTCTGATGGTACTCTGCTGTCCCAAGTCTGACTCTAATGACTCCCTGCTGTCTCATATGTAAAACATAGACAGTATTTGCATTTTCTAACAAATGTTGTATCATAGCATCCTATATTCATTTTTATCAAGAAACTCATTTCTAAATTCATTTGTTGGTATAATCACCCAAGCATTGTGTATCCTATGTTTATTCATTTCCTACTCAGAACACATGTTAGCAACATTAAGACAAGTCAGACAATGCACAGTTTATTATCCTTTAAGAAGTGACTGTACCAAGCCAAGAATATGCTAATTGTTATATTGTGTTTCTTTTGTGTCATTTGTTTCCTTTTATATTTAAGTGTGAATTCACATTATTATAAGTCGTGGCACGGTACTTTCTATCCCTAATTCATGTAATTAGTTTTGATGTGATATTTTTTATTTTCATCGGATTTTGTCTAATGCTTAGTTCGTTTCTGTGTGTGTTAAATTTGAATGTTGTGTCGTCATTCTCTTGTATTTAATGCGTTTCCCTCGGTTTTGGTTTGTGACCCAGTTTCTATCGATTTATGAGTTTTGAACATTGGTATACTACTGTTGCCTTTATTTATAAGTTAAATGATCTGTGTCTCATTGTCAATGCTACAACATCTTCTTATTTATTTAAAAGCAGCTCCTGACTAGGCACAAAAACCTGAATAGTTATTTTAACATGTACTGTTAAAAACTGGTATGTTTGCATTGATGTTGCCATACGAAGACATCATTTTTGTAGTGCAAATCATAGAAAGTCTTGTAAGAAAAAAAACTTTTATTTTCATATATGTTTTGGAACATTTGTTTCGCCTTTTTTTCAAAAGTAAACATACAGAATTTGATTCATCAATTCTCTCATAAGATGGCTAAAGATATACGCTCTAGAGAAGACTTTTGTACAAAAGTGATGTGAATTTCTTAATCATATCTTAAAAAAAAGATATAAAGTATATATTTGACGTGAATAACTAAATGTACAGAGAAGAACGTTCATAAAAATTATCATTTCAGAGTACAACATGTGTCATAGATGATTTGTTGCATTAATAGTTTTGTTAGTTCAATATGCACTCCTCATTGTGAAAACAATGTGTTCCGTAACAAAGTGTTTTATGTACAGTAAACAATCACAGCCGGACCACCATTCAGCAACAAAAGTCAAATCTGTAATAATGTAGTATAAACATCAAACAAGTTTGTAATCAAATATATACTTCTCAGTAACAATGACATAAACTGTCATTGATAATTTACCATGAGATGGTCTACATATTCACTTTCGTGAGGTTCATTCTTGTCATACATGAGATGATCTACAGATACAATTCAGTGCGGTTCAGTCTTGTCATACATGAGATAGTCTACAGATTCACTTTGGTGAGGTTCAGTGTTAGCATAAATGAGATGGTCTACATATTCACTTTGGTGAGGTTCAGTCGTATTATTCATGAGATTTTCTACAGATTCACATAGGTGAGGTTCAGTCTTGTCATGCATGAGATGGTGTACAGATTCACTTTGGTGAAGTTCAGTCTTGTCCTACATGATATGATCTACAGATTCACTTTGGTGAGGTTCGGTCTTGACATATATGAAATGGTCTACAGATTCACTTTGGTGAGGTTCGGTCTTGACATATATGAAATGGTCTACAGATTCACTTTAGTGATGTTCAGTCTTGTCATACATGAAATGGTCTACAGATTCACTTTGGTGAGGTTCCGTCTTGTCATACATGAGATGGTCTACAGATTCACTTTGGTGAGGTTCAGTCTTATCATACATGAGATGGTCTACAATTTTACGTTGATGAGGTTCAGTCTTGTTATTAATGAGATGGTATAGAGATTCACTTTGGTGAGGTTCAGTCTTGACATGCATGGATTGGTTAACAGATTCACATTGGTGAGGTTCAGTCTTGACATACATGAGATGGTCTACAGATTCACTTTGGTGAGGTTTAGTCTTGACATACAGATTCAGTCTTGTCATTAATGAGATGGTATAGAGCTTCACTTTGGTGAGTTTCAGTCTTGACATGCATGGATTGGTTTACAGATTCATATTGGTGAGGTTTAGTCTTGACATACATGGATTGGTCTACAGATTTACTTTGGTGAGGTACAGTCTTGACATACATGAAATGGTCTACAGATTCACTTTTGTGAGGTTTAGTCTTGACATACATGAGATGGTCTACAGATTCACTTTGGTGAGGTTCAATCTTCACATATATGAAATGGTCTACAGATTCACTTTAGTGATGTTCAGTCTTGTCATACATGAAATGGTCTACAAACTCTTTGGTGAGGTTCTTTCTTGTCATACATGAGATGGTCTACAATTTTACTTTGGTGAGGTTCAGTCTTGTCTTTAATGAGATGGTATAGAGATTCACTTTGGTGAGGTTCAGTCTTGACATCCATGGATTGGTTTACAGATTCACATTGGTGAGGTTCAGTCTTGACATACATGAGATGGTCTACAGATTCACTTTGTTGAGATTTAGTCTTGATATACAGATGCAGTCTTGTCATTAATGAGATGGTATAGAGATTCACTTTGGTGAGGTTCAGTCTTGACATGCATGGATTGGGTTACATATTGACATTGGTGAGGTTTAGTCTTGACATACATGAATTAGTCTACAGATTCACTTTTGTGAGGTCACATGACTATTAGACGTGTCAAGGTACTTTTCTATCCCACTTCATGTATTTGGTTTTTATGCTATATTGGTTATTCTGATCGGTTTTTGTCTAATGCTTAGTCCGTTGCTGTGTGTGTTACATTTAAATGTTGTGTCGTTGTTCTCCTCTAATATTTGATGCGTTTCTCTCAGTTTTAGTTTGTTACCCAGATTTTGTTTTTTGTCCATAGATTTGTGAGTTTTGAACAGCGGTATACTACTGTGGCCTTTATTTAGTCTGGTCATTAATGAGATGGTCTACAGATTCACATTGGTGCGGTTCAGTCTTCACATACATGAGATGTCTACAAAGTCACATTGGTGCGGTTCAGTTTTGACATACATGAGAAGGTCTATAGATTCACTTTGGTGAGGTTTAGTCTTGACATACATGAGATAGTCTACAGATTCACTTTGATGAGGTTCAGTCTTGTCATATATGAAATGGTCTACAGATTTCCTTTGGTGAGGTTTAGTCTTGGCATACATGAGATGGTCTATAGATTCACTTTGGTGAGGTTTAGTCTTGACATACATGAGATGGTCTACATTTTCACCTTGGTGAGGTTCTGTCTTGTCATACATGAGATGGTCTACAGATTCCCTTTGGTGAGGTTTAGTCTTGACATACATGAGATGGTCTACATATTCACCTTGGTGAGGTTCTGTCTTGTCATACATGAGATGGTCTACAGGTTCATTTGGGTGAGGTTAAGTCTTGGCATACATGAGATGGTCTACAGATTCACTTTGGTGAGGTTTAGACTTGACATACATGAGATGGTCTACATATTCACCTTGGTGAGGTTCTGTCTTGTCATACATGAGATGGTCTACAGATTCCCTTTGGTGAGGTTTAGTCTTGACATACATGAGATGGTCTACATATTCACCTTGGTGAGGTTCTGTCTTGTCATACATGAGATGGTCTACAGATTCCCTTTGGTGAGGTTTAGTCTTGACATACATGAGATGGTCTACATATTCACCTTGGTGAGGTTCTGTCTTGTCATACATGAGATGGTCTACAGGTTCATTTGGGTGAGGTTAAGTCTTGGCATACATGAGATGGTCTACAGATTCACTTTGGTGAGGTTTAGTCTTTACTGTTTTATGTTGTGTTTTGTATACAATTTTACGTTGGTGAGGTTCAGTCTTGTCATTAATGAGATGGTTTACAGATTCACTTCGGTGAGGTTCAGTCTTGACATGCATGGATTGGTTTACAGATTCACATTGATGAGGTTCAGTCTTGACATACATGAGAAGGTCTACAGATTCATGTTGGTGAGGTTCAGTCTTGACATACATGAGAAGGTCTACAGATTCACATTGGTGAGGTTCAGTCTTGACATACATGAGATGGTCGACAGATTCACTTTGGTGAGGTTTAGTCTTGACATACATGAGATGATCTACAGATTCACTTTGGTGAGGTTTAATCTTGACATATATGAGATGATCTACAGATTCACTTTGGTGAGGTTTAATCTTGACAAACATGAGATGGTCTACAGATTCACTTTGGTGAGGTTCAGTCTTGACATATATGAGATGGTCTACAGATTCATTTTGATGAGGTTTAGTCTTGACATACATGAGATGGTTTACAGATTCACTTTGGTGAGGTGTGGTCTTGACATACATGAGATGGTCTACAGATTCACTTTGGTGAGGTTTAGTCTTGACATACATGAGATGGTCTACAGATTCACTTTGGTGGGGTTTAGTCTGGACATACATGAGATGGTCTACAGATTCACTTTGGTGAGGTTCGGTCTTACCATATATGAAATGGTCTACAGATTCACTTTAGTGATGTTCAGTCTTGTCATACATGCAATGGTCTACAGATTCACTTTGGTGAGGTTTAGTCTTGACATACAGATTCAGTCTTGTCATTAATGAGATGGTATAGAGCTTCACTTTGGTGAGTTTCAGTCTTGACATGCATGGATTGGTTTACAGATTCATATTGGTGAGGTTTAGTCTTGACATACATGGATTGGTCTACAGATTCACTTTGGTGAGGTACAGTCTTGACATACATGAGATGGTCTACAGATTCACTTTGGTGAGGTTCAATCTTCGCATATATGAAATGGTCTACAGATTCACTTTAGTGATGTTCAGTCTTGTCATACATGAAATGGTCTACAAACTCTTTGGTGAGGTTCTTTCTTGTCATACATGAGATGGTCTACAATTTTACTTTGGTGAGGTTCAGTCTTGTCTTTAATGAGATGGTATAGAGATTCACTTTGGTGAGGTTCAGTCTTGACATGCATGGATTGGTTTACAGATTCACATTGGTGAGGTTCAGTCTTGACATACATGAGATGGTCTACAGATTCACTTTGTTGAGATTTAGTCTTGATATACAGATGCAGTCTTGTCATTAATGAGATGGTATAGAGATTCACTTTGGTGAGGTTCAGTCTTGACATGCATGGATTGGGTTACATATTGACATTGGTGAGGTTTAGTCTTGACATACATGAATTAGTCTACAGATTCACTTTTGTGAGGTCACATGACTATTAGACGTGTCAAGGTACTTTTCTATCCCACTTCATGTATTTGGTTTTTATGCTATATTGGTTATTCTGATCGGTTTTTGTCTAATGCTTAGTCCGTTGCTGTGTGTGTTACATTTAAATGTTGTGTCGTTGTTCTCCTCTAATATTTGATGCGTTTCTCTCAGTTTTAGTTTGTTACCCAGATTTTGTTTTTTGTCCATAGATTTGTGAGTTTTGAACAGCGGTATACTACTGTGGCCTTTATTTAGTCTGGTCATTAATGAGATGGTCTACAGATTCACATTGGTGCGGTTCAGTCTTCACATACATGAGATGTCTACCAAGTCACATTGGTGCGGTTCAGTTTTGACATACATGAGAAGGTCTATAGATTCACTTTGGTGAGGTTTAGTCTTGACATACATGAGATAGTCTACAGATTCACTTTGATGAGGTTCAGTCTTGTCATATATGAAATGGTCTACAGATTTCCTTTGGTGAGGTTTAGTCTTGGCATACATGAGATGGTCTACAGATTCACTTTGGTGAGGTTTAGTCTTGACATACATGAGATGGTCTACATTTTCACCTTGGTGAGGTTCTGGTCTACAGATTCACTTTGGTGAGGTTCCGTCTTGTCATACATGAGATGGTCTACAGATTCACTTTGGTGAGGTTCAGTCTTATCATACATGAGATGGTCTACAATTTTACGTTGATGAGGTTCAGTCTTGTCATTAATGAGATGGTATAGAGATTCACTTTGGTGAGGTTCAGTCTTGACATGCATGGATTGGTTTACAGATTCACATTGGTGAGGTTCAGTCTTGACATACATGAGATGGTCTACATAAAGTTGAAAATGGAAATGGGGAATGTGTCAAAGAGACAACAACCCGACCAAATAAAAAACAACAGCAGAGGGTCACCAACAGGTCTTCAATGTAGCGAGAAATTCCCGCACCCGGAGGCGTGTTCACTTTGGTGAGGTTTAGTGTTTACTTTTTATGTTGTGTTTTGTATACTATTGATTGTCTGTTTGTCTGTTAGTCTTTTTTTTTAGCCACGGAGTTGTTTATTTTCGACGTATGAGTGTCGGTTTCCATCTAGTATCTTCTGTTTAACTTTAAATGGTCCAACGTTCATCAAGTATGCCAACATATTTAATCCAAAGTATGTCATTGTGTATTACAAAATATTATCTACATGAACAAGGTAGGCTTTGAAACAAAAACATCAAAATAAAAACAAAGTTGTGATTTTGAAAAAAATTGATAAATCTGAACAAGTTTTTTAGTCAATTGAAATCAAGTCAAATATAAAGATTCGAGCATTAGCTAAACATCAACTTTATTTCTTATGTATAGCACTCATTTGCTTTAATTCTAGTTTTGAGTATTTTGTAATATTTTCCAACATTTACACTCAGAAAAGTTCATAATTTATATATATATATATATTTTTATATATTTTCACTTCCAATAAAATGTAGCCACCAGTTGACTTTTCGTTAACGAGTTTTATCGAATTGCAATATGACCATTCTGCATTATTGTTTTTTTTTTCAAACAGGGGACTGACAAGTTAGGTTTTATTAAACAGCAAATACAAATTGGATTCAGTCATGTTCTTTCTAAAAACAATACATGTATGTAACAGCATTATTAAAAAATTTAATCGGGGTTCACCATAGATTATTTAAGGTTCCTCCTCAAATATGGAATATCCCGCATCAGTTTTAATTTTCCAAGCACAAAATACTTAAATTTAGAACATTATTCTGAAGCAGTGATATTTGGAAAGAAAATACTTAAGTTCAATGTTTTGTCATAAAATCAGGATTCATGAATTCGTGATACACATGTTCATGTATAATCTTTTAGTGATATTCAACCTGTAGATTGTTTATAAATTAAGGTTAGTGCTTAATAAAGGCAACAGAAGTATACCGCTGTTCGAAATTCATAAATCAATTGAGAAAAAAAATAACTAAATCCGGGTTACAAACTAAAATTGGGGAAAACACATCAAATATAAGAGGAGAACTAGGACACAACAGAAACACAGCATTACAACTATTACTTTATAAGTTCATCTATTGAGCAATTATATATAATGATCACTGACAGTTATGATGTTTGGGGAAAACATATAATAAACAAAACGATAGATCATTTTCAATTTCAAGAAATCGCAATGTCTCTTTCAGATACTTGTTTGTGATGGTGTTTACGTAATTCATGCTTTAATTAAATTAAACTTTGATAGACAGTTTTGCCGGAAACAATGTGTCAACGTAAGCTTCAACTTATTTTAAAAGGCGACCTTTTCAACACTGTAATAAGACAATTGAATATTGATTTTATTGGTATAAATATTGATTTTGTTCTCAGTAAATTAAAAGCCAACTAAATATTACTAGTATTTTATATACATATACATATAAACGGATCTACCATTTGTCGATACCTGAAACTTGGCATTGCACAAGGTCATGTATTTCTCTTGCTGTTTATGACGTCTTTACACTAAATCCATTGGATGTTGGATGTGCATGGATTGATAGTTTAGTCTTAGATGAATGATTTTTTTTTATTAGTTGCTAGTGGCTTTGAACTAGCTGTCAGATAACTGCGAGTACTCTCAGATCTGTTCAATGTGTCTTTTTGTGTCGGGATGTATAAGTACCCGGCCACGTCCACTTGTATTTTTTGTCCATCTGATGAGTTAAGCCTTTTTCAACTCATTTTTATAGTTTTTTCTTATGTTATACTGTTATACCACTGTCCAAGGTTAGGGGCGGGTTGGGATCCAGCTGACATGTTTAACCTCGACACATTATTTATGTATGTGCCTGTCCCAAGTCAGGAGCCTGTAATTCAGTGGTTGTCGTTTGTTTATGTGCTACATATGTGTTTTTCGTTAAAAAAATTTACATAAATAAAGCCGTTAGTTTTCTCGTTTGAATTGTTTTATATTGTCTTATCGGAGCCTTTTATAGCTGACTACGCGATGTGGGCTTTGTTTATTGTTGAAGGCCGTACGGTGACCTAAAGTTGTTAATGACTGTGTCATTTTTGTCTTTTGTTGATAGTTGTCTCAGTGGCAATCATACCACATCTTCTTTTTTATATATTCAGTCAATTTCACTGTAATATAAATACCCAACAGAAACGAATGGAATTCCTGGGTTCACAGATGATGATATCTTAAGTAACTCCGTGATATTTTTTTTAAATTTCCATAGCATATTAGTTATCTCTCATTCGGAATGAGTTCTTCTGTCACTCATTGGAAATTCACTGTGCATTCCATGAACGACAGTAAGTTTTAATGATACACCTATATGGAGTTATTTTCTTTCAGAAGATAGCTCCTTCTTTTGTTAAGTCAACCTGGACGATTTCAAGTTTCAATTAATTTTGCTTCAAGGCATACTGTTACGACCTGTGTTCAGCCTGAACTGCAGATACTATATATGATGATCTTGTAAATCTTGCGGTGAAGCTACAATAACACCCCCCCACCCCAAAAAAAAAAAAAAAACAAGAAAGAAAACAAAACAAGCAAACACACAAGCTGAAAATCTTAAGTGCAATTGGTTCCAAGTGACCATAAAAAATATGACACATTTATTACAGAACAGGTTCCAAAATTGTTATTGTTTGAAGCCTTGGGGTGATTTCAATAATTCTTGCACCCGTTAAACAACCATTCAGAAAACTTCATGTTATTTTTCTTTGCCTGCATGTATCAATGCCAGATTTTTATACAATGTATATCAAAGGTGTATATCAGACGGGTAACAGACACGTTAAAAATCAATGTTGATCAACTATTTGTATCATAGATGTGTCTGCTGGAGATACAAACTATTTTATTTTTTAGCCATGGCGTTGTCAGTTTTTTATTCATATATGAGTTTGACTGTCCCTTTGGTATCTTTCGCCCCTCTTTATATAGAAAATTACATTGTTAGTGCTCTCCCGTGTACAATTCTTGCCAGGCATTTATGCAATTCCGTATTGCCCTTGGACAGATAAAATATGATAATTGATGGGGACATTGGAACTTTTGTTTTTTATTTTTATAAAATCAATGCGAACAGAAAAATGCATTATTACAGAGCCCTATGTGTGCCATGTAAATATAAATATTTTCGTTTGACAGAGATTTAAGTTGGTGCGCACCAGTTTGAAATATCGTGTACACGACTTTGAAACTCATGCGCAATCGTTTAAAACCGCAGTGCACGACTTTAAAACTAATGTGCACGACTATGAAACTCGTGTGCACGACTAAGAAACTCGTGAATATGATTTATGATATTTTTACATTTTAAAATTGGTGCGCATAAATTTCAAACGCAGTTTGACTGTCTCTATACTGGTTTGAAAGTTGTGTGCTACATTTTGAATGTCCTGCCCACGAGTTTGAAAGTCGTAAACCAGATTAAAACTTCAGCACACAAAAAATGATAATATTTACATAGCACTTTAGGGTCTATGTACTATTCTCAAAGACTATACACAGTGGAAACAAATAGTTTAAAAACAAAAACATCAATAAAAACCTGATCAACAATATTATCCAATTCCCTTTTAAAACATTCGTCTGTTATGAGAGGGCTATTTTTTTAAACTTGAAAAGTGTTTTTAATGTAATCGTAAACATTATCATACGACTATAGCAAGATATATTTATTGGGCCTTTGACATCTCTTCAACTGTTTTTGTTCTTATACATCTTTGGGTTTCAAATATTTGTCTTTAAGCGTTCCTAATGAAGGTAAATTCAGAAAAACACTTCGGATGAATAAAATTTATAACGTGATGTTTTAATTTGTTTATTTATGAATAATTTATAAATTAATAAGAAATGATTTTTTTTTTATTTATGAATATGTCTGTTTGCAAGTGTACACAAAAAGCGCACTATCTGCCCTTCTTGGACTCCGATTCTGACAGTAACTGTAAATCTCTACTACTAGTTATACTACTACTACTACTACTACTACTTCTAGTATTATCAGGTCTTTCCACTTTTCTGTGGAAAGACCTGTTGTTTTTCTTCTTTTCTTTTTTTTTTCTTCCGCCTAATTTTGTTCTTGCGATAAATATTTGTTTCGCAATGTGTCGCTTAGATATTTAGAATATGATATCGAACAGTTTATGCGTAACCGAATACTTTTCTTTGTAGAAGTTATTTCGCCAAACACTGTTTTCCTTGTGTCCACGACTCCTTCGCAACCGTAAAAGATTACGACAAATTTTTTTTTTTTTTTAAATTGCTCGTTATATCCTTCGCATGATTTGTCCAATTTCGACCGAAGCAATATGAACGCTCCATATGAGACTTATTTCCCCTTTTGTATTTGAAATTTTGAAATGTATTTTAAACTGGAACACCATAAGTGATAGAGACCTAGGATCTTTTGATTTGAGATGCTTGGTCCAAAAAATGAAAATTATGTCAAGGTCAAAGGTCAAGGTCATATTCTAATTTTTGATTTAGGCTTATTTCCACTCATTTCCAGAAACTGTATAAGATATCGACAAATTATTTTGACTTAATTGTTAGTTGCTACATGTCGTAACTTAATAATTTTAGTTGAAAGGGTGAGTAGACAATGAATGGGAGTTTTTGCCCCTATCATATCTAAAATTATGTGTAAAGTGATATAACATATTAGAGACCTAGGGTCTTTTGATTTGAGATCCTCAGTTAGTGACCTTGAAACTGAGGTCAAGGTCATATATTAATTTGACGTTCTAGATTTTGACCTTTGCTTTAAATTCATATCTATACATCTTAAAGCCATATGAACTGACATTTTAGACTGATTTTTAATATTTTGATATCGAAATAGATATTAACTGGTGGAAAGACCTTCAATTGTTCTCTAAACAATTGGTTTTTAATTATTATTATTATTGTTATAATTACTTCTACTACTACAGCTGCTAATATTTGTCTTACTTCACCATTACATGCCGTTTCTACTTTTGTAGTTTCTTTTTCTATGAAAGCTTCAAACACTATATATATATTGAATGTCTCAGATAAGGTCGCACATAATAAAACTACTTCTGCTTGTATTTCTATTACTACTATTTCTAATACTATTTCTGGTATTTGTATTACTACTGCTATAAGTTATTGAAAGTAGGATAAGATAAGGATTTGTGTTATGAAAATTTGCTGTTACAATTTTTAATAAAAACAGTTTATATTAAGGATTGTATCTCCCGCATGCGAAGCTCTGATTCCTTGCCCGGCTTTGGCTATACGTTTTTGTTCTCATTGGTTTGTAGCTCTTTACCTTTTAAATAAGCCTTGGATTTTCAAATAGTTTGGCCTCGAGCATGACTGAAGAGACATTGATTGGTTGTCGAAGTTCGTATCTGATGCAGAAGAATTGGTACCGTTTGTGTAATTGGACAGTTTTTACCAGTACAGTTTTTGACAGTTCTAACCGAGTACAGTTTTGGACAGTTCTATATTATAACAGAACCTGGAGATCTATCTCGAGAACCGTTCCTGAGAATTTTTCTTTTAATTTGCTAATACATGTAGTACTACATTAAGGTATTTATTTTCTTTCATTCGTTCATTCTTTATTTCTCAGATTTATCTATAAATTTACTTTCATTTATTTTATTAAATTTGTTAATTATATTCATGTATTTCTTATTCTATCTATGTATGTAATTTGTTTTACATTCATTCAAATATTTCCACACAAAATATTCATGAATATATATGTTACCTGTGTTTGTATACCCCTATTTAACTATAATTTAACTATTATGTCTGTTTGTTTTGTTCACACATTGTTGTCAATATAATAGAAGTTTTGCAAACGACTGTCATACAATTATGAGATTTAACTAGCTATAAAATCACGTTTAATCTAGCATTTTCTAAATAAGAAAATGTCTGTACTAAGTCCGGAATATGACAGTTGTTTTCCATTCGTTTGATATGTTTGAGCTTTTCATTGTGCCATTTGAGAATGGACTTGTTTTGTCTGGGTTTTCTTTCATTCAATGAAATATTACAATTCCTGAACACACGTTGATATTAAAGTACCTAGTATATTTCAAGCATGTCTAAAACATGTTCTTATATACATTTACATTAGATTGGTATACTTTTTGTAAATGTGATTCGGTGTTTTAATGAAAACAATTAAATAAATCGAAGATCAGCATCAATCGAAGATCAGCATAAATCGATACTAATTTGTTTTTAAAAGTTGTATTACTACTCAAGTGCCAGAAGCACTCATAATGTATCTACTTAAAATACTTGAAGATTTGGAAGTTGTTCTATATTAGTGTTTCCTGACAAATCACTTGAACAATTTCTGACAGTTCAATCAATATAATATATATTCTAATTAATATATTTTAATTAATGTACCTTTTTTTTTCTTTCTACCTTTTGTTTTTTTAATTTTCGTTAATTAATTTACTTAAGTTTCTTTCTATGGTCTAAATTACTGTGTTTTTATCATTTTTTTGTGTATTCTATATTATGTATTTTCTTTTAAATGTATCAATATTATTTCAAACAGAGTATCGAAGTGATACTGATGCTACCTTTATACATCATGTTAATAAATTTCAATGATAATACTTCACCCCATTGTTAATGTTATTATTACAACAGAATGTTCAATGTCGGATTACACTTTGACAGCATAATTTAGGTCTTTCCTTTTCAAAAGGGAAAGACCTTACTGTATTTCTTCTGTTTATTATTATTTAGGTCTTTCCTTTTTCAAAAGGGATAGAACTTACTGTATTCATTTCTGTTTATTATTATTATTATTATTATTATTATTATTATTATTATTCTTTTTCCGCCAAACTTTGACGAAGTTAGCAGCCTTAACCCTAAGACGTGTCGCTTTCATGTTCACAGTTTGTATCGGTGTCATGAATACCTATCTGGAACTCACCCTGTGAGTCGAAATATTTTGTCGGTTTGGAATAATCCCTCCGAAACCTAAAAACCTTGTTATCGTTCCAACACAGTAACCATAATAGGTAGAAAAAGCGAAGGGTGAAATTTGTTCAGGACCAGACCCTGGTTCTTCGTTACATTTGGATCGAAAAGATTCATTGACTCAATGGTAGGGTTATGCCCCTATTAAAATTAACCGGTGTCGGTTGGCCACCAATATTCAGAAACCGTAAGTCGTAGACCCCTAAGATCTTCACCATTCATCATCAATTCATGTGACTTGAAAAATACCTCAAGGTCAAATGTGTATGTTGACCTTACCTTTGACCTAACACCTTGTTATGGGATAATATCAGCAACCTTAATACTTTTAGAAGTGTTGTGTAGTGGAAATTGTTTGGGTCATTAATGCCCAACTTTGTGACAATTTGACCGAAGAGATTTGACCTTTCTGTAAGGGACATAACTCTTGTTTTAGGTTTCTGAAAAGGCAAAGTCAGCTTTTACTATATGACCAAAGGTCCTAGACCCATGGGGTCTTCAGCAATGACATTGGGGACTAATGACCTCGAGAAAGGTCAAAAGGTCAAAGGTCAAAGTCATGTCCCATATAGCGAATTTTGTGTCTTTGACCTTATTTAAAGGATTTTCAGTGTGTTTTAAAGCTTTTTAAGGTTGACCTTGACCTTTGACCTTACAATTTTTTAGTCGATATCTCAAAAACGATTGTACTTATACATGTGTTATAGAAATAGTAAATAGTGAAAAACGTTGAGATGGATGAGGCGCAACTTTTTTACATTTGACCGAAGACATTTTACCTTTTTGTAAAGGGCATAACCCCTGTTTTAGGTTTCTGAAAAGACAATACCAACTTTTACGCTTTAACTATATAACCAAAGGTCCTAGACCCATGGGATCTTCAGCAATGACATTGGGGACTAATGACCTTGACAAAGGTTACAAGGTCAAGGTCATATCCCAGATAGCAAATTATATGTTTTTGACCTTATTTAAAGGATTTTTAGTGTGTTTTTAAGCTTTTTAAGGTTGACTTTTGACCTTAAAACCTTTTACTGGATATCTCAAAAACTATTATACTTACAGAAATACTAAACAGTGAAAAATGTTTAGGTGACTGAGCCACAACTTTGTTTACATTTTTTACGAAGAGATTTGACATATTCTTAAGGGGCATAACCCCTGTTAATGGTTCCGAAAAGGTAAAATAAGCTTTAACTCTTGAACCAAAGGTCCTACACCCATGGGGCCTTTTGCAATGACATTGTGGACTGATGATCTTCACAAAGGTCAAGGTCAACTAAAAGATTTTTATATTTTAAGTTTTTTGTGTGTAAGGACTTTTCATTACATTCTACGTCTATTGGAACATGTATTTTACATTACAAAAGGAAAGACCTCTCATTTGTTCAAGAACAATTGACATTTTAATTTTAATTATGTATTTCTTATTTTATCTTTTTATCTACAATGCACTTAATTTACATAAATTACTTTTTCAATTTGATCGATATCTTTTTTTAATGAATTATCTATAGATATCGTTGTTACATTTATCATGTGTATATGGCATTTTCACATATTTTCTCACGTCTGAAGCAATACTACATACAAATACAGTGTTGTTGATTCCACATTAATTATAAAGATAGAGAATTAACAATAATTATGGAAATATTAGAAGCATATTTCCTCACGACTGAAGCAATACTACATACAAATACAATGTTGTTGATTCCACATTAATTATAAAGATAGAGAATTAACATAACTACGTACATATAAAACATAGTAAATGTGTCTAAATAAAGGCAACAGTAGTATAAAGCTGTTCAATAGTCATACATCGATTAAGCAAAAACCAATTCGGGTTACAAACTAAAACTGAAGGGAACACATTAACTATAAAAGGAAAACAACAGAACAACAGAAACAATGAACTGCAACAAAAACAAACGCCAACATACATAGAAACGGAATATTTTATGCCATATATTAATTGATGCTTTGTATTCAGAATATGATTTACCGGTAAAATGCAGATAATCGCCAATGTCCAAAATCACGATAGCATTACTGCTATACATGAAGTCCGAACGAACTGTTCAAATCTTATACAGATGGTTCATTCGTAGCACGTATAGATATGTTTACCATTTCGACGCACCGATCTAGTTTATTCTGGAGCTTATGCAATTCTATTTTTTTGTTTGTTTCTAAATATGATTTTGTTTTTTTAGTTGTCGAGTTAAAATTTGAATAACTGTTGACTACTGTTTATCTATCCTAGATCCGATTTTAATAAGTTTACCCTCGAGAACTTATCTTGGTAGACCTTATCTTGAACGAATCCTGATAGTTCTCCCTTAGAGCTAGTCGAAAGGGTTCTATATTTTCAACCATTTTGGACAGTTCTAACTAATTATGTAGTTAATCTAATACATTAATTTAGTTCATGTTAATTTTTTTTTCTTTCTTTCTTTTCTGATCATTATATATTTATCTGAATTAACCTATTTGATTAAACTCATTATTTTTGTTTATCTTTTTTTTTTGTTTTATATATTTAAAATGTCTAAATAATAGCCAACGATAATATATATCTACATTGTTTCCAAAATGATCCACATCATTTAAAGCAAAATATTTATGGATATATTTGTAACTAGTATATAGCATGTTCAAACATGTCCATAATTAAACAAAAGACATACGTATTATTACTTGTGATTTAACTAAATCAGGTGAAGTCTGGTGTATTTCTGTCTTTTTTATAGAACTTGTTTGCTGTTAATGAACTTTACATACAGTTATATTTGTGATTGCTCCTGATCCAATTCGTGACATACGTTGATATTATAGTAACTCGAAGTTTCCTAGTAAATCAAGAACATGTTTGTATATGCACATTTGATGGATATACAACGTGTAAGTGTCTTTAATTTTTGTATAAATGATAACAATAATATGCATCACAGATAAAGATTAATGGATAAAGAGGGTAACTGTAATGACTTTTTTTTATAATAATTTGCCTTTAAAAGTCTGAGTGATACGCAAGTACCAGAAGCATTTAAAGTGCATCTACTTATCATACTATAATTTCATAATGCACAATATTATATAAAGCCTTGTAAACTGGTATAAAAAGACAATCCCAATGAAAATGTAACGATGACTGTGTATCTTTTTTTAAATATCTATCTCTTCTAAGTTTTTAAATTTTGCTATTAATTGTGGAAATCTTAGAAGCATCTCATTTCTCTACTAAAGCCTTATAGCATACATATAAACTATTTTCGGCTTACAATGAATTGAAATATAGATTAATAGCAGAATTAGCAATAACAAAAAATATGACTTTCAAATTGATACTTTGTATTGATCATATGACTTGCAAGAAAATCCAGCTATCACAGACAGTTATAATTTCTGGCGAAAACATATTTTCATTCTAGTATTATGATAAGTTTATTTTATATTTCTATGCAATATAAAGTCACTGATCGTAAATAGAGTTAGACCACGCCTACCACTTTGAAATTCATATTGAAATGTACACACTTCAGCGCGGTAGTCACCGACACAAAATCCCATATTTATCCTACAGACATTGCACAAAAAAAATATGTTCCTGCTATTGTTAATTGATAGATGTTTATAGTTTCTAACATTCATTTCTTATTCTTGATATTTTATTCTGCCACACTCTTTCACCCATCTGCATGAATTTTATGATTTTCTTTATCACAGTTTAAATGTAGCAATTTATATCCGTCAAAGTAAGATACTTTTCTAGGGTTAACCTTTAAAAGCATTTTGAAGAATATTTAAAAAAAAGCAAAATGATAACACAAGATGCGTATCAAATTGTTTCAGATCGGAGAGTAAAGATTCCTATCATCATTGAAATTTTGACACATCATCAATAAAAATTAAAAGTGGACTAACTTGACATACGCAAAGAATGTTCTACATAACCTTAGGTTTTATATAAAAGTAAAATAATAGTAACAATTGTATTTTTAATATATGTTGCTTTTTCTTCATTTGCCTATACTTATTTTTTTATTTTTTTGCAAATGTATTGTTTCCTAACTTCATGCATTTTTCAAATTCGCATGCAAACGTTAATGTTATAGTAAATAATAATTTGATAATGTATCTGAAGCATTTGTTTATACTAGTATATATTCATATTCAATAAATATATTACTTGTAATTTTCGTTCAGTTTTTAATTTTAACTTTTAGATAAATGATAATTAGATGTAAAGTTATATGCAGATGTCTAATATAATTTACCATAATAGTATTATCTCTTCTCAAGTATCGGAAGCACTCAATGTGTAACTACTTATCATAACCTGCATACAAGAAAACATATAATAACGAATGTACGAATGATAAATATCTGATTGAACAGTTTAATAGCATAATAGGTCATATTTGATATGTTCTTGATAACCTTTGAGAGTGTTAGATTATCTACGAGGAAAGTAGGAGTTGGAAGGTATCAGAATTGTGTAACAGGAGGGAAAAGGATGTACAAGTAATTATCATCTTCTTGAAATTAGAACATAACATCGTTATCTTTGATAAATGCTTCATTAACCGATATACCAAACCTGAGATTACTATTACGCAGTAGTCTCAAATCAAACTAATCAACTATCTATTAAACATCATGAATGTCATAGTGAATTTCCTCATAATTGTATAATTGATATAAATGAACCTAATATCTGGGGAACACAATTAATACTATATATTTTGGTTTGACTTGCGATAAAAATATTGTGCTTTCTCAAAAAATCTTTGTTCAAACGTTAAAAACCGGTTTTATATAAAATTGAGTATTACCTCAAATACATTTGCTTTAAACTACACATATTGGTATGTATAACATAAAAAGTAAGTCTCATTAAAGATGGGGTTAAATGAAATGTAATCAAATTGAGATTGCAAATAAACATAACAGAATACATTATCGTAAGTTAGAAATAGAACATATTTTAAATTTACGTGTTTCGTTATTAAATTAAAATAACAAATCTGATAAACTTGAGATATCCTATACGGTAAATTCACCTAAAAGGTATAATACAAAAATACCGAACTCCAAGGAAAATTTAAAACAGAAAGCCCCTTCTCAAATGTCAAAATCAAAGCTCAAACACATCAAATGAATATACACATAATTTATCCCTTTATTGTTGATGCGTAAGAAGCACTTCCAGATTGACTTTCATAAGAAACGCTGATACCAAAAACAAAAAACATAAAACCAAAGGTTGTGTATGTACTTTTAAATACAGAGAATCAATTGTGATTAGTTCTAATCAATCTCAAAATTTATCAGAAACGGTAAAAATAAAATAACTGCTCTAGAAATGTCAGTCGATTAGAACCCCTTTAGAACAGTTTCTGACAATACCAGTTTTACCCTAGAACTGTTTTGGATTGTTCCGACTATGAATAGTCACAAACTGTTCTTGAAGATAACATATCATGATAATTCTAAAATATGACAGATTCAGACAGTTCTATATGATAACAGATCTTGAGAGATCTATCCTAGATCCGTACTTGGCAGTCTTATCTATCTATATAGTAATTTGATGCAAATGCAATATTTTCAATTAGGTTATTTTGAACATACCTTTTCTTGCTTTCATAAAACAATTTATTCAATTAATTTAATTAAGTTTATAAAGCTTATTATTCTATTTATAAATTTATTTTATTTTAACTATGTATCTATGACATATGATATTGATTAATATTATGCCAAATCAATATGCATTGGTTAAATTTATGAAATATTATTTTTGTGTGTATTCATGTATTTATCTTTTTAGCAATGTGTCTATTTTATGTAATTGTTTCATATAACGGCAAACAAAATATGCACGGGTAGCGTTGTTTTCTGTTGATTGCACAAGGCAATATTTCTAAAACAAAATAGACCAAACAATCATAGTATTATCATAGAAGATTGTAGTATATGAAAGGTATAAGGTACAATCTGATTTTTTTGCAGATATTTTTTCTTTTACTTGGTGAGGTAATTTGCTTGTATACTAACATTTGTGAAAATCGCTCTCAGTTGTGTTTCCATTTATAGTTGTCTCATTGGCAATGCTACAACATCTTCTTATGTATTTAAAACAGGCTCCTGACTAGGCACAAAAACCTGAATAGTTATGTTAACGTGTACTGTTAAAAACTGTTATGTTAGTATTGATGTTGCCATACGAAGACATCATGTTTGTAATGTGCAAATCATCAAGAGTGTTTTTAGAAAAAAACATTTATTTTCAAAAGTAAAGATATATAATTTGATTCATCAATTCTCTCATAAGATGGCTAAAGGTATCTGCTCTACAAAAGACTTTTGTCCAAAAGTGATGTGAATTTCTTAATCATATCTTAAAAAAAACAAAGATATACAGTATATATTTGACATATAAAGCAACCCCAATCTTTATCAGTGAATAACTAAATGCACACAGAAGAACGTTCATGAAAATTATTATTTCAAAGTACAACATGGGGCATAGATGATTTGTTGTATTAATAATTGTGTTAATTCAATATGCACTCCTCATTGTGACAACAAGATGTTCCGTAACAAAGTGTTTCATGTACAGTATACAATCACAGCCGGACCACCATTTAGCAACACAAGTCAAATCTGTAATACTGTAGTATAAACATTTAATTTAAGTTTGTAATCAAATATACACTTCTCAGTAACAATGACATTAAACATAAACTGTCATTTATAATTTACTTTACATTACATTTCTAATCAAATACAGGTTGAAAACACAAAGAAGCTGGCTCTACATTGAAATGAAATTTAAATACTTAACATGCTTAAGGGGAGACAAATCAACTAAAAAAATGTATTGATGGACAAATTTCAGATGAAAAAAATATCACTTACATCATCTTTTAACACATGTTGTTAATTGATAATATGCATCAAGTCAGTCTTACATTTAACATGTTTAAATACAAAGCACTTATAAAAGCATAATTATTATGAAATAGTTTATAGATATAGGAAGATGTGGTGTGAGTGCCAACGAGACAACTCTCCATACAAATAACAATTTAAAAAGTAAACCATTATAGGTTAAAGAACGACCTTCAACACGGAGCCTTGTCTCACACCGAACAACAAGCTATCAAGGGCCCCAAAATTACTAGTGTAAAACCATTCAAACGGGAAAACCAACGGTCTAATCTATATAAACAAAACGAGAAACGAGAATGTTTATTTCTGTAATTTTTTAACATCACGTCATTGTCATTTCCTTAATACTTGCATCGATCAAATCACGTCTTTCAGCTAAAATCCATGCCATTAACCAATCATTTGTTTATGTATGGTTCATTGTGACAACAAAGTGCTCTTTCGCAATATGGTATTTTTCATCTATGTGATGGTATAGTATAGAATCACAACCAGCCAACCATTCAGCGACAAAAGTAAATTCTATAGCAATGCAGTATAAACCAAGTGCAGAAATTCATAACAGAAATCATACACGAGGTGAGATCCACTTTGGTGAGGTTCAGTCTTATCATTCATGAGATGGTCTACAGATTAACGTTGGGGAATTTAATCTAATCATACATGAGATGGTCTACAGATTTACGTTGGTGAGGTTCAGTCTTATCATACATGAGATGGTCTACAGATTCACGTTAGTACGGTTCAGTCTTATCATACATGAGATGGTCTACAGATTCACGTTGGTGAGGTTTCGTCTTATCATATATGAGATGGTCTAGAGATTCACGTTGGTGAAGTTTAGTCTTATCATACATGAGATGGCCGAGAGATTCACGTTGGTGAGGTTCAGTCTTATCATACATGAGATGGTCTACAGATTCACGATGGGGAGGTTCAGTCTAATCAGAAGTGTGATGGCCGACAGATTCACGTTGGTGAGGTTCAGTATTATCATACATGAGATGGTCTACAGATTCACTTTGGTGAGGTTTAGTCTTATCATACATGAGATGGTATACAGATTCACGTTGGTGAGGTTAAGTTTTATCATACATGAGATTGCCTACATATTCACTTTGGTGATGTTCAGTCTTATCATACATGAGATGGTCTTCAGATTCACGTTGATGAGGTTCAGTCTTATCATACATGAGATGGTATACAGATTCACTTTGGTGAGGTTCAGTCTGATCATACATGAGATGGTTTACAGATTCACTCTGATGAGAGTCAGTCTTATCATACATGAGATGGTCTACAGATTCACGTTGGTGAGGTTCAGTCTTATCATACATTGAATGAGTTCGTCTGTCCTTCATTGAAAGTTCACTGTGCAATTCTTCGTGAATGACAGTAAGTTTTATTTTCTTTCAGAACGATAGCTCTTTGTTTTGAAGAATCAACCTGGACGATATCAAGTTTCAATGAAATTTGCTTCAAGGCATACTATAATGACCTGTGTAAGGTCATCATTTTTACCTGATTAAAATGCAATATATAGTTTACTTAAACATTCAATTCATTTGATAGTTAAAGTGCGTTGTTGCCTGACAATGGAAATATAAAGTTTCCTAAAACATTCAATTCATTTGATAGTTAGTTTTAGTGCTTTGTTGCCTGACAATGGAAATATAAGAGCAGACGATTTTACTACGAAAGAAATTGCTACAAATAATGCTATAGCCTGAACTGCAGATACTATATATTGATGATCCTGTCAATCTTGAAGCGAAGCTACAATAACATCCCCTCTTTTTCCAAAAAAAAAAAAGAAAGAAAAAAAATAAACTAACAAACAAACAAGCAAAGACTGCTAGATGCAATTGGTTCAAAGTGACCATAAAAGATATAAAACATTTTTTACGGAACAGATTCTGCTATTTATTGAAGCCACGGAGGTGATTTAAATATTCTTGCACCCTTTACACAATCATTCACAAAACTTCATATTATTTTTATTTACCTGTATGTACAAATACAAGATCTTTATAAAATGTATATCAAAGGTGTATATCAAAAGTGTCAATGTTTATCAACTATTCTTATAAGAGATGTGTCTGCTGGAGATACAAATTATATAGAAAATTGCATTGTTAGTGCTCGCACGTGTACAATTTCTTGCCAACGGATTTATGAAATTTCGTATTGCCCTTGAATGCATTATTACAGAGCGAGACCTTTATGCGCCATGTACATATAAATATTTTCGTTTATGGAGATCTTATCTTGTGCGCACCAGTTTGAAATATCGTGCGCACGACTTTGAAATTCATGCGCAATAACTTAAAACTAATGTGCACGACTAGGAAACTCCTGAGTATGATTTATGAATTATGAATATTTGCCTTTATTGCGCATAACTTTCAAAGACATTTTGACTTACTCTATACGGGTTTGAAGTTGTGTGCTACATTTTGAAGGTCCTGTGCACGAGTTTAATAGTCATACGCACCATTTTAAATCTTGAACCAGATTAAAACTTTAGCACAGAAAAAATAAGGTGCTATGTACTTTTCCCCAAGACTATATACAGTGGAAACAAATAGTCTTAAAACAAAAACATAATTGAAAAATTTGATCAAACGTTTTATGCAATTCCTCTTAACTTATTCGTCTGGTATGAGAGGGTCATTTTTTAAACTTGAAAATTTTTTTTTTTTTTTTTATGTAATCATAAATATTATCTTATAAATGGAGCAAGATATGTTCATGATCTTTGTTGTTCAATTTTTGTAACCGCTCTTCAACTGTTTTTGTTCTTATACATCCTTGAGTTTCAAATAATTGGCTCGGAGTGTTTTTTTATGAATATATTGACCGTCTCAGGAAATGTTGCACATATTACTATGGAACGCCGGAACTGTCTTATAGTGTAAATATTTAATGTGTTTTGTCGCTTTATCTTTAAGCCCTGTCATTTCTTCTTTATGTTATGTGCAGATGCCTTTATTTCCTGACGCTGCATCTCTGTGTCATGTCAAATTAGTAATTTGTTTGGTCAAACAATTGTATGATATGTCATTGCTAAACTTTGTTGTGTAAAATATGCATTACATTATGCTGTAAATATGTAAATACTTCCAGATTTTATGATCAAACACCTTTACATTCTTTCATATTTTCTCTATGTGGTGTCTATTCTTCCTTTACGTAAGTCGGTTAATAATTGCGTCCTGTCTCAAGTGTTATTGTTATGTCAAATGTTCAAAACGTTTTGTTTTAAAGCACCTTTGTTTATTATGTATGTAAATCTCATGATATTATAGACTTTTAGCGTTATGTTGTGTTTATACATATGTATCTCCAGTAAAAAACTCTCTGTGACCATTCATTATGTCATGTGCAATTTCCTTTTACATTATGTGCAAACAACTTATACGTTTTGTGCAAACTTCGTTTACATTATGTGCAAACATCGTTCACACTATGTGCAAACATCGTTTACTTTATATGCAAACACCTATTACGTTATATGCAAATACCTATTAAGTTATGTATCACAACTACATCATTATGTGCAAATACCGCTTACACCATGCAAACACCATGTAAGTTATGTGCAAATGCCTATTACATTATGCCCAAACATCTATTACGTTATGTGCAAACACCTATTACGTTATGTCCAAACACCTATTACGTTATGTCCAAACACCTATTACGTTCTGGTAAACGCTTTTTTGACACAGATTAAAACAAAACGCATCAATGATATGCACTTTGAAAATAAAGAAAATTAAAAGTTTGAGCTTTCTAACAAACTGGATTTTTATATATTGATTGGTCTAAAACTGCTATATACATACAATGTATCTAGTTTTATGGGAAATTATTTTTCTCTACTTTAAGAGTGTTCGTTATGCATCCATGCTTTGAAAATTTGTTAGCTTTACTTGTTAAAAATGTTTGATCTTTGCAAGTAATTTTTTGTGCAGTCAGTACATTGAATTAGATTTAACATTTTTAAGCAAAGAAACAATTTATTTTTAGAGGGATTGATAAGATATTGACTCCTGAATGGTCCAAAACAACCAAAATGGCATGTCCCTAGACCACCTGTTCAACATTCATACTCTAAAATATCGTAAAAAAATGAAGAAATAAATGTTATTTTTACCTTACATAAGTTTTTTAATAATTCAAAAGTATGTTCAGAGCCAACATATTTTAATAAACAGCTTTCAATATAGGATTTTTAATTTCAGAAGGTATGTCCCTCACCAAATGTCCACTACGAAACGAAGTCATTAAAATTTGCCAATAAACAGTTTTATAAAATCAATGTAATTTTTGTTTGCAAGAGATATAAACATTAGGGTCTTACAAAAGAAGTGATGCTTTTATAACGGCAATTAAATTGATGGTAAGAAAAATTGAGCACATCAAATGGACCAGAGTGATACCGTAATTTGTTAATGTCCACTACGAAACGGGTCAAATCTCCATCAGTATCTGGTTTTAAAATTATGAAAAAAATATCAGTGTACAGCTTAATAAATGCTTTGATGAATACAATCAGTCTTGTTACTATTGCAATATAGGGATTGTGGGTGGGGGGGGGGGGGGGATAAAACATGCGAATACGTCTCCTACGAAACGGTCCCCTACGAAACAAGTATGGGAGAAAAACGTTTCGTAGTGGACACTACCACTACCATGCAGTCTTTTTAAAATCTTTTTTCAATTATATTCGTGCAAAACAAATAACAAGGGTTAGTTTCATGTATTTTTTATTATGTTTTTATTAACATATAATAGGGTTGATGTCAACTACGAAACTTTTTGTCCACTACGAAACGGTTTTGTTCACTACGAAACGCATCAAAATGTCCACTACGTAACATGACTTGTACCTTCATATGTGAAGTACTGTCTAATCTTTATCGATAAAAATGGTTTTCCAATTCAGAAAAAAATGGGATTTTTCTAGTATTTAAAGTAAACAAACTGGAATGTCTATAGGAAACATTTAAAATTGCAAAAAATGTGTGTTTAGAAGAAGTTTCGTAGGGGACAAAAGTCCCCTACGAAACAGTACACAAATTATGAAAATAATATCATTTTAAAGAATATTTAAGATTGCACTTTTTGTTTACAAACAGGTCTATAATAGAGGTATTCAAAATAACTCTTGAAATTAAATTTTAAGTTAGTTGATTTTCCATTTTTTTTAGGTCTGAAAGATACGCTTTTATTGAAAAACGCCCATATACAGACACGACTCTAGTTTCAAAGGGAACAATACGATACAAAAAAGAAGATGTGGTACGAATGCCAATGTGACAACTCTTCATAAGAGACCAGGATGATTTGTTATTACCCTTCCAGTAGGGTTTTTATCTAGCGAGAAACGTGAACTAGATTAATGCTAAAAATGCAATGACGTCTTCAACGATTCGTGTATCATGTGTATAGTAGCTAAGGAATCCTGCAAAATGTTTAAGATTTTATTTTCGTTCATTTCCCTTAACAGATGTAAATATTATTCTGAATAACCTTCCTAAGACTTACTATTTCCTCCGTCCCCGACATGGCGTGTTGAGACGGGAGGGTGTCCTGAAGTGGGGGGGGGGGGGGGTCAGGTGACCCGCCCCTCTTATCTGACAATTTTTTTTTTAAAACAAACAGGGATTTTGGATCAGACAGTTAGAAGGGTGGACCAAAAAGCTGCGTTTACTCTAAAAAAAAATATTTTTTTCATATTAAAAACTGCCTGTAATCCACAAAAATAACGCATACACTTTGGTCAAGGTAGTTTTTGGTCAAGGTAGTTTTTGATGAAGTTGAAGTACACATGTGCCCTATGATATGATCTTTTTAATTTTAATGCCAAATTAGTGTGTTGACCCCAATTTCACGGTTCACTGAACATAGAAAAGGATAGTGCAAATTTCAGGTTAAAGTTTTTGGTCAAGGTAGTTTTTGATGAAGTTGAAGTCCAATCAACTTGAAACTTCGTATACATATTCCCTATGATATGATCCTTCTAATTTAATTGCGCAATTGTAGTTTGTACCCCAATTTCACGGTCCACTTAACACAGAAAATGATAGTGCGAGTGGGGCATCCGTGAACTATAGACACATTCATGTTTTATATAAGTGATATGCATATCGTTTCGTTTGTTGTCTATAGAAATAGATAAATAATTTCGTTGCTAAATTGGTCATCATAACATAATTTTCCCTTTGAATTTCAGAAAAATTTCACCCGTTTCCATGTTGATCAATCGGTAATATTATGGATATTTCTCTCTAGGTAATAGTTCATTTTGGGGTTTTCTTCGAGTCTGCGTTTCAATAATTGTAAAAATCAAAGACCATGGTGAATATTTAAACAACTTATGCTCAAATACCAGGTGTAAATTGTAAACAATATATGTACATTGTCAGAAAAATAAAATGTATTAGTTGCTGCGAAACAAGAGAAAATTCGGCAAGCCTCGCTTTTCGTTCTGTTTCTAAAGTTCGACAAAGTACATTTATAATCAATACATTATTCCACAGTTGTTGATATGAATTTATCTTTTTGTTCAATATTTCAACGAATATCGTCGTATAAATTAGAAACATCAACTTATTTTCCGAACGGAGAGTCATAAATTCAATGAATATTATTGCGGGATATACGGTATAAACGGTAAAGCTTTGGTGCGTTTAGCTATGAACGCTAAAAGTTTGGTAAATATAGCCAAATACACAATTAAGCAAAATGTTCATAAAAGGGATTTGCTGCACATCATTATTCTGAGAAGTCTTATTTTAAAAAATATAAAATTTCATACAAATATATTCTATTGGATCTAAATGTTATCATTCTAAAATATACATTGTTTTGACAGTTTCCGTTAAATGCCATTTTTAGATATATCAGTCCCCCTTTTCTTGGCTACTGTAAAAGCGAAACGTTTTTTTTTTAAATTATTAATAGCTAACGAGTCATGAAGTTTATATGATTCAATCCAAATTATCCGCAAAGTGCGGAAACCCTCTTGAATCGATGCAATCTTGACTATGCGGTATGGGCTTTGCTCATTGTTGAAGGCCGTACGGTGACCTATAGTTGTTAATGTCTGTGTCATTTTGATCTCTTGTGGACAGTTGTCTCATTGGCAATCATACCACGTCTTCTTTTTTTATATCAACTTGTTTTCCGTTCATATTTTCCGTAAAGAAATGAAGTTACGTTTTGTTTTATACATGTAACTTTTTCTTTTGCATCGAATAACGGGGCAAAGCTTTTAGTTTCAGTCGATATACACGCCATCTTGAAATAATGACTTGCCACATATGAATTCTGTTTGGTTGCTTCATGATGTGGCTGATATTCAGCAACAACTATTGGCTTAAATAAGATAAAGAATTACAGACTGCTCTCTTCTGAGGATATTAAGCCATCAAATGCCGGAAAATTAACTATGTGTATTACATTTCAGATTAAATGTTATTAATTCATGGCCGATTTATTATGCATATATTACACACTGAAATTGAAAATATTAATATCAATCATTAATACGTTTTTATTTGCATTGCTAATCTGCAATCTTCACGATTTGTTTGCTAAAAAATGTTCTTATACAATGATTTCAAAAATGCATTATATGTATTTTATGACTTTTGTCAATATAGGCACACCTCCAGAGAGACACACCCCGGGAATCGTGTCTGTATATTTGTAAATATTTTAATTTTCAACAAGTAAAGTGAACAAAATATAAAAAGAATGGATGTATATCGCACACTCTTAAAGTAGAACAACATAATTTCCCCTAAAATTTAAATATTTATATAACATTTTTTATATCAATCATTATATAAAAATACCACATTTCCAATACTAAATCACTAACCCGATGCACACATATTACCTTGAAAAAGAATACAGCGAAGTAGTTCAGAGTTTTTTAGAAAGCTAAAACTTATAATATTCTTAATTTTTCAAAGTGTATATCACTGATGCGTTTTGTTTTAATCTGTGTCAAAAAAGCGTTTACCAGAACGTAATAGGTGTTTGGACATAACGTAATTGGTGTTTGGACATAACGTAATAGGTGTTTGCACATGTTTGCACATAACGTAATAGATGTTTGGACATAATGTTATAGGCATTTGTACATAGCGTAATAGGTGTTTGCACATAATGTAAGCGGTATTTGCACATAACGTAATAGTGTTTGCACATAACGTAATAGTGTTTGCACATAACGTAATAGTGTTTGCACATAATGATGTAGTTGTTATACATAACTTAATAGATATTTGCACACAACGCAATAGGTGTTTGCACATAAGGTAAATTATGTTTGCACATAGGTTAAACGAGGTTTGCACATAGGGTGAACGATGTTTGCACATAAGGTAAACGAGGTTTGCACAACACGTTTAAGTTGTTTGCACATAATGTAAAAGGCTTTGCATATGACGTAATGAATGCTCACAGAGAGTATCAAGTGTACGGCAAAACGCATATGAATTATACCATGATGTATTGTGTTTTTCACTGAAGATACATATGTATAATCACAACATAATGCCAAAAAACTATAATGTCATGAGGTTAACATAGAACAAAGGTGTATCAAAACAAAACCTTTAGAACATTCGGCATAACAATCACATTTGAGACAGGACGCAATTATTAACTGACATACGTTAAGGAAGAAAAGACACAACATATATAAAATATGAGAGAATGTAAAGGTGGGTGATCATAAAGTTTCGAAGTATTCACAGAATATATAGTAGTTAAAGCATAATGTAATACATATTGTACACAACAAACTTTAGCAAAGACATATCATACAACTGTTTGACCAAACAAAATTTGACATAACACAGAGATGCCGTGTCATGAAATACAGACATTTGCACATAACATAAAGAAGAAACGACAGGACGTAAAGACAAAGCGACAGAACACATTAAATATTTACACTATAAGACAGTTCCGGCGTTCCATATATTACAACTACTTCTACTCTTATTACTATTACTGGTACTTCTAATACTATTTCTATTATTTTTTGTATTACTACTGCTATAACTTATTGAATAACTACTGCTTCGAATTATATTACTGCTACTATTACTTTTACTTCTGTTTCTATTATTTCCATTTCTAAAAATTAGTAGCAATACTAAAAGTAGTAACAGAAATAGAAGAAGTAGTATTCTAATGCAATTTTTATGTAACCATTTTTTTTTTCATTGGCTAAAAGTTGCCGTCATATCCACAGTTGACCAGACGTAACTAAGGAGGGACCCGCCATTTTGAATTGATTGAATCAACACATGTTCGAATACTGCTATATAATAGAAAATATAACAACACCTACCTCGAATTCGCCGTTTTAATGTAATTTTATCCGAATTTGAATCGTACAGGTAAAGTAATATCCTCCAGTTTGTAAGTTTTCATTTGTATGACGTCACGTTTGCCCATTACGTCTTTGCGCCAAAATCATATATAATGTTTCGCGTTTTTTTTTATTATTTGTCAAATTTAGACATTTTATCAAGTTTAATCGTATTATTTCTTTTTGTAATGCATTAAAATCGGAATAACAGTACTGTAGTTGAAGAGTTGCCAGTAAAACTGCATTTGTGACCGACAAATCTACAATTGACGGTGGCAACTCTTCAACTACAGTACTGTTATTCCTCAAGTAATATGAATCGCAAAAGTAGTAGAAGTAGTTTTAGTCGTAACAGTTCCTAAATAAGTTGCTGCAGTTTAAAGAACAAATAATTGAAATAGTATTTAAAGAACTAGTAATAAACGCAGTAGCAGTAGTAATAGAAGAAGAAAATATGGAAGCAGCTGTAGTAGAAGTAGTAAATGTAGTAATAACAGTAAGTAGACGAAGTATAATACGAAGTTGAAGTAGTTGTATAAGTAATAATAATTCTACAAGGAACAATTAAAACAGTTGTAGCAGAAGTATTATCAGTAGTACTAGTAGAAAAACCAGGAATTGGACATACATTTTTTTGTTTGCAGTTTTTGTAGAAGACATAGTCCCATTGTCAGAAAAAAAATGGCAGTAGTAGGAAAAGAAGTAGAAGAAGTATATGAAGTATTAGCAGAAGTAGAAGAAGAAGTAGAAGAAGTAGAAACAGTAGGAGTTGTAGCAGAAGTAGTGGTAGTTACTTGAAATAATAGAAGTAGTAGCTGTAGTAGAAAAATTGGTAGCAGTTGTAAAACATTAGTACCAGTTGTAGAAAAAGTAGGACAATAAATCAACTGTGAGCAGATGTAGTAGATTTAACAGTATAATAGATGTTGTAGAAGTAAATATTCAAGTAGTTATAGAAAGTTACTTAAAAATTCTACTACTACTACTTCTGCTCCTCCTACTACTACTACTACTACTGCTACTTCTTCAACTACAGCTACTACTACTACTACTACTACTACTACGACTACTACTACTACTAATACTACTACTACTACAACTTCAACTACAGCTACAACTACTACAACTACTACTATTATAAATACTACTATTACAAATACTACTATTAGTATCATATCATGTTAGAACCAATATTGTATATGTAATGAGTTTCAGTTGGAACTATTTTCAGGCAATCTTAACATCTGTCAGGAATTGCCAGGAAAAACTGTCAGGAACTGTCAGCAGAACTGTTCCAAAACTGTTGAAGTAATAGTTATCCTGTCACTTTAATAACAACTTCTGAAGTTCGATCATTAACCTCTTTGGATTGTCTTTTCCCTATACAGCTTGAGATTTTCAAATATTTTGTTCTCGATCATCACTGAAGAGACATTGAGTGTCGAAATGCGCATCTGGTGCAGATAAATTGTTACCGTTAATGCTATTACTACCACTGCGTCGATGCCTCTGTCGATGGACTTATAGTCACCAGCCCAGAAGCCATACGCATTAAAATACGGATGTTGTGCTATTAAAATTTGCTGTCACAAAATTGTATAAAAATATTTTAGATTAAGGAATGTATC
This sequence comes from Mytilus edulis, assembly GCF_963676685.1. Classification (NCBI taxonomy): domain Eukaryota; kingdom Metazoa; phylum Mollusca; class Bivalvia; order Mytilida; family Mytilidae; genus Mytilus; species Mytilus edulis. The sequence continues at coordinate 82,860,456 of NC_092353.1, read as the reverse complement.
CTCCTCATGCAAAGCTCTGTTTCCTTGGCCGGTTTTGGTCATAATTTTTTTTGTGTGTAGTTCTTCATCGTATAAATAAGCTTTGGATTTTCAAATAGTTTGGAATGGAGCATGACTAAAAAGATTCTGATTGGTTGTCAAACTTTGCATCTGGTGCAGAAGAATTGGTACCGTTTGTGTTATTGGGCAGTTTTAACCTAGTACATGTTTAACAGTTCTATCTTATAACAGATCCTGGAGATCTATCTCGAGAACCTTTTCTGAGAAACTTATTATTTGTATTTAGTTTTCTAATACATGTACATTAAAGTATTATTTTTTTTCATTCATTCTTTCTTTCTCAGATATATCTTTTAACTTCTTTTCATTTATTTGAATACATTTGTTAATTATTTTTATGTATTACTTATTCTCTCTATTATCCTTTTTTTTAAATTTATTCAAATTTTTTCACATAAAATATTCATGAATATCTATGTTACCTGTGTTTATGAACCCTATTTAACTATAATTTAACTATTATGTCTGTTTGTTTTGTTCACACGTTGTTGTCAACATAATTAAAATTTTGTATACGACTGTCATACAATTGAGAGATTTAACAAGCTATAAAACCAGGTTTAATCCCCAATTTTCTGCTGAAGAAAATGCCTGTACCAAGTTCGGATTATGACAATTGTTATCCATTCGTTTTATATGTCTGAGCTTTTGAATTTACCATTTGATAAGGGACTTTCCGATTTCAGTTTTCCTTGTAGTTCGGTATTTTTTTTTAATTTTACTTTTTAGCATATTCCACCGTTTCCATGTTCATACTAAAACACAAAGGTATTGTTACAAAATATTTTATGAAGTGATGTTATCTTTGGTATTTCGCTGCATATTTGAAGATACAATGCTTTTACTCTATTTGCCCATATATTTGTTTTGTGTGGGTTTTCTTTCATTCATTGAAATATTACAATTCCTGAACACACGTTGATATTAAAGTAACTAGTAGAGTTAACGCATGTCTAAAACATGTCCTTATATGCATTCACATTAGATGGGTATACTGCTGGTAAATGTGATTCGGTGTTTTAATGAAACAATAAGATAAATCGAAGATAAGCATCAATCGATACTAATTTGTCTTTAAACGTTGTATTACTACTCAAGTGCTAGAAGTACTCAGAATGTATTTACTTAAAATACTTGAAGAGATGGAAGTTGTTCTATATTAGTATTTCCTGATAAATCACTTGAACAACTTTTGACAGTTCCATAACGTAATATAATATATTTTAAGTAATGTACTTTTTAATTTGTTTTTAATTTCTTTCTTCCATTTCTTTTTTAATTTGAGTTAATTTCTTAATTTAAGTTATTTCAGTGATCTTAATTACTGTGTTTTTATTCTTTTTTTGTCTATTCTATACATATCTATTTTCTTTTAAATATATTAAACATTATACATTTATCTGAATTACCTTATTTGGTTAACTCAGTATTTTTGTTTATTTATTTCTTGTTTTATATAAATATATAAAATGTCTGAATAATAGCCAATGATAATATATATCTATATTCTTTCAAAATGATCCACGTCATTTAAAGCAAAAATATTTATGGATATATTTATAACTAGTATATAGCATGTTCAAACATGTCCATCATTAAACAAAAGACATACGTATTTATACTTGTGATTTAACGATATCTGGTGAAGTCTGGTGTATTTCTGTCTTTTTATAGAACTTGTTTGTTGTTAATGAACTTTATCTACAATTATATTTGTGTTTGCAAATGTATTCTATCCTGATCCAATTCGTGACATACGTTGATATTATAGTAACTCGAAGTTTCCTAGTAAATCAAGAACATGTTTGTATATGTACATTTGATGGATATACAACGTGTAAGTGTCTTTAATTTTTGAATAAATGATAACAATAATATGCATCACAGATAAAGATTAATGGATATAGAGGTAAACTGTAACGCAGTTTTTTTATAATAATTTGCCTTTAAAAGTCTGATTAATACGCAAGTACCGGAAGCATTTAAAGTGTATATACTTATTATACTTTAATTTCATAATACAAAATATTATATAAAGCCTGGTAAAATGGTATAAAGAGACAATCCCAATGAAAATGTAACGATGACTGTGTAATATAATTTTAAATATTTATCTCTTCTAAGTTTTTCAAGAAAACATAGAACTTGTACTTTTTGTTATTAATTGTGGAAATCTTAGAAGCATCTCCTTTCTCTGCTAAAGCCTTATAACATACATATACAATATTTTCGGCTTACAATGATTTAAAATATAGATTAATAGCAGAACTATTAATAAAAAAAAATATGACCTTCAAATTAATACTTTGTATTTATCATATGACTTACAAGAAAATCCAGCTATCACAGACTGCTCTAATTTCATGGACCAAATACGCTTCTGGCGAAAACATATTTTCATCCTAGTATTTATGATAAGTTTATTTTATATTTCTATGTGATATAAAGTCACTTATCGTAAATAGAGTTAGGCCACGCCTACCACTTCAAAATTCATATTGAAATGTACACACTTCAGCGCGGTAGTCACCGACACAAATCCCATATTTATCCTACAAATCGCGTGTTATCAAATTAAAAAAAAAGTCTGATAAACTTGAGACATACTATACGGTAAATTTACCTAAAATGTATAATACAAAAGTAACGAACTCCAAGGAAAATTAAAAACAGAAAGCCCCATCTCAAATGGCAAAATCAAAGCTCAAACACATCAAATGAATAGAAAAATAATTTATCCCTTTATTGTTGATGCGTCAGAAGCACTTCTAGATTGGCTTTCATAAGAAACGCTGATATCAAAAACAAAAACATAAAACCGAAGGATGTATATGTACTTTGAAATACAGAGAACACATATGCATTGGTTAAGTTTATAAAACATTTTTTTTTTGTGTATTTATGTATTTATCTTTTAAGCAATGAGTCTATTTTATGTAATTGTTTCATATTATGGCAAACAAAATATGCACGGGTATCGTTGTTTCATGTAGATTGCACGAGGCAACATTTCCAAAACAAAACAGACCCAACAATCATAGTATTATCATAGAAGATTGTAGTATATAAAATGTATAAGGTACAATCTGATTTATTTGAAGATATTTTTCTTTTACATGGTGAGGTAATTTGCCTGTATATTTTGTTGGCATACGTGTTTTATTTAAATAGAATATTTCTATTCGTAAACAACCGTTGAAATTTTAGAACTGTTATTTTACTTGTAAATCTATACATATATGAATAAAAAAAGACCAAATCGATTTCAACTTTTCTGTAATAATTATAACTTCTCAAGTACTTTAAACACTCAAATGATATGAATTATGGTTATTTCGTACCCTAATCATTTCGTACCCCCATTTCGTACCCTGGCAAAAACCATTTCGTACCCTGGTTATTTCGTACCTTGACCATTTCGTACCTCATTGACTATTTATATGTATACCATTTCGTGTAGTTGAACATAAATAAATATATCCTATGCATGACTTTTAAATAATACTTTTATAAATATGCAATAAACGTTTTTAGAACTTTAGAAAGCTAGATATTTGTCTCCTGTCCTGTTTGTTTGTGCATAGTGGCCATTTTGGCAAGCACTTTTCATCAGGAATATATATATTGACTAGATATACTGTTCCCAGTTTCTCCAGACAAAATATTAAATTCTTCTTAAAATGTTTTATATTTTTTTTAAATGATAATTTTTACAAATGTATGATACGAAATAGCAAACATGTATCATTTGAACAGTTTCTGACAGTTCAATCAAGTAGTAGAATATATTCTAAATAATGTACAATTTAATTTGTTTATCCTTTCTTTCTTTCTTCCTTTCTTTTTTAGTTTTGATTAATTAATCAATTTAAGTTATTTCAGTGATCAAAAAGTTTATCCATAAATGTATTATTACAAACAATTGTGTAATGACGGGCACACTTCCTGAATCCAATCCCAGTAAAAAAAGGTCATGGTGTAATCAAATTTGAAATATTTTTCTTTTTTGATGTTTTTGTTTTTAAATACAATGTTGACTGCTGTACCCTATTTTAAACATTTTTACGTATTATTCACACATCGTTGTCAATAATGGAGTTGCAATGCATTTTATTTTGTAATAACTAAAATAAATTTCTTAGATGTAGTCTTCTAGTATTTAGCCATTTCTTATTCTATGCATCTTCCTTTTTTCTTTTAAAATGAACTATATTATTTCAAACACAATATCAATGTAAATTGTTGTTACTTGTAATCAATCGTTTTATTTGAGCAATAAACATGCGTTGACTTGAACTTCAAACATTATTTTCCAGCATTTGAGCATTACTACTAAGTCTTTTGTAGACGACAGGCGAGTCTGTCGTACACAACATTTCTATCCTGTAATCTATATTACGTGTATTGTATATTTGTATTATGTGTATGTGATGTTCAGTCCCAGAATCAGGTCACGCCTACCACTTTGTAATAAATGTATACACTTCGACGAGGCAGTCACCGACATAAACTTCATATTTTACCAAAACTTTTGTGTCAATATTATTGATCTTGTACTTATCATTTGATAAATCTGCATAGTCTCTGGTATTCATTTCTTAATGTTGATATATATTATATTATAAAACCTGCTGCAATCGTTCAACTGCATGATTTTTAAAATCACATTTTAAACGTAACAATTAAAATCCGCCGATGTCCAAGACCCTTTCTAAGGTGAACCGATAAAAGCCGTTTTAAGAATATTTTTTTTAAAAGGAAAATGATAAAACATGATGAATTATTATTTAAAGTATAACGACTACTATTATTATTGAAATGTTGTCACATGACATAAAACAATAAAAGTGTACTGACTTCTTGACCATATTAGGATTCAGCCTTTAATTGTCTCCGTTCCTAAACCATATCCTTAAACAGTCATTACGTCAAATCAGTAAACTATCATTGCTTATAGATCACCTATCAACATTTCAATAATAATACTTAAACACTTAGTTACTATTGCAAAGCTGTCAGGAAAAGTTTGAAATATCTGTGTATATTTGAATATCTGCTGTTGTTTCTTTTTTTGCATGTAAATAATTAATTTCGGAAATTTATTCTTTCCTAAAATGAATTCATCCAATTCGAGTGCAACCGTTAACATTATTAATAAGTTGTTACATGGTAAATCTATTTTTTTTGTATATTATGCATTCATATTTTAACAGTATACTACATGTACTACTTGTATATTTTTTTATATCATATAAATCATAATTACAGGATACATGAAATGTGGTGTTCTTTAATAATTTGCTTTAACAGTAAGTTAACAAAATAATTTCCAGAAGAATTCAAAGTCTTAGCACTTAACATAACCTTTATCAAATTTAAGTACTTTATTGAAATTTTGATACATTTGAGTACACTCTAATTAATAACTGATAACACTTAATTTATGTCACAAGCATTATTACGGATTTACATGACATAGGCAAAATCTTTATGTTTAATTGCGGCATGTATTAAAAAAAAATAGCCAAATACAGTTGAAAACTTAGATAAGGGTTGGTATATTTGTTAAATGGCAAAACGAAAGTTTATTTTTCTGTTGTCTTTCCGAATACCTGTTTGAATAATCTTTCTCTGAGCATATTCTCGAGGTCCAAAGAATGTGAATTAATTTAGTAGAAATTATCGAAAATAACTAATACAACAATATAGGAGAAAGCCGAATTAAACAAAAAGTAAAACATTTGAAATATCTATTTATATAGCTATCAAATATACATTCAATTATTAACTTAGAATTTTTAAAATTGTTTTTAAATTTTTTAAGGATTTATTTAATTCATTGTATTTATTTTCTTAATCTTTATTAAGTTTCTTAATTAATTTCTTATTTTAACTATATAATATAGTTTCCTTAAAAATTATCAATAATACTTATAGCTTAAACAATTTATCTATAGATATCGTTTTTACCTGAAGATAGAATGTGCCAACATATCAATGATGATACTTAACCACATAGTTATTGATATAACAGATTGTTCAATGTCAGTTAAAGTCGCGTATAATGACAATCCATGGGGAAATATATAGCCACTGTATTATCCAAGTATTTAACTCCAATATGTTTGCTAATAAATACGGAAAAATAAGATGCATTTTCCTACTCTACTGAAGCATTATTTCATATAAATAATAATATATTTTGTTATACAAAATTAAATAAAAGATCTACATACATTCATGTAAAACATAAACAATTTTACTTAGTAATTGTTTTGATTTCAATATGGAATACTAGTACAACGTAAATCTAGCTCACTTACACTGTTATAAATCATGATAGGATAAGCTACTTATACTTGATAAAAATTATATAAATTACAAAGAATGCTGAATAGATAAAATGTCTGTTTAAATTAGCCTTTTAAGTCTTTTTTCCTAGGTTATCGGAAGCTCTAAAAGTGAATTTAGTTATTACACTTTTAATCTGATTATTTATATATAAACATTGCCTGACATATCCCTATAACAGTTAAGACAGCTTCAGCTATGTATTTATATATTTAATAAATTTTTCAATTACTGTATTTATAGGGGCACTAGCTACGAGATACATAAAAACTTAAGTAATGATTTTATTTTGTTCAATCATTAATGAAAATGAAATAGTGAAATGATAATTCGCTATTCGCAAAGTATGGTTCAATTTTATCAAAATAAGCTAAGAAACATCGATGATGAATTAGTCACTTGCAAGTTATTAATTCGACCTCATTGAATCCGTATTCATGTGAACTTCAATTTTACCCCTTAGCTAGATATGGATTATGCATGAGTAATACGTGTTAGGCTATAAAAAGAAAAAAAATGTCAACATTGAAAGTGAAACACAGTGAACTCATTTAAATGGCTGATTTGATCCACAAAATATCATTCTTATACAGGTAAAGACGAAAATTAACTTTTGTTTTTAACCTTAAAACTGAAATCAAACAGACATAGACAAATCAATTTCCACGAGGTTTATATATCTATTCATATTTATGTTAATGTTTATATCGTGTTATGTGACCGTCGGTTGTTTTCGGGTCATCTCGATAGTTAATTGAATGACGTCTAGACTAAAATACACAAGAAACAAAGCTACATATTATCGAGCCCATGCCTTGTAAATTGTTTATTTTAGACTTTTTTATAATTTGGACAAATGTTTTGCATTGGTATTAATCTAATATGAGAATTTGATTCAAATCGGTGAACATGAAGTTGACAGCTAGTGCCCCTTTAAACGATAACTTGAATTTCATATATTGAAAACAGAAATTAAAACACATGCTTTTAACGTAATTCATATTTGATTTAGCAAATGTTGAACAATATCCTGGATAATACTATACTCAGACATCCTTTAATTGCCTGTAATTGAGTGGATCAATCAGGTTTTCTTGTATTTTATCCTGTCGATGATGGTGTTGATGTTACCCATTTTTCTAGACTTACCTTTAGTTGTTAACACCATTGTCCGTTGTGTAGTTGTGTTCAACGATGGATAGTTGTCTTTTTAATTTGCAAATGCAACACTAATATACGGAAACCATAGTAAACTGTTGACTTGGAGGTTCGCTATATAGTGTGATTTCCAATGAACAATTTACACTTTGTTGAATATGTTTATGGCATCGATTCCAGGAAGTTTTGAATCACCTAATTACATTATTATATGTACTATACAGCTTATGCCTAACTTCTATAATCTAGAAATTATCTATGAGGGTTAATACTGATAGTGTGTCAAAAAAGGCATTAATGATTGACACCCTTAAAACATTTCATTCATAGGTAAGTACATTTTCGGAGCAACTACAAATAATATATCAAACTTCCTTCTGATTCTGATTCAACAGATTGCGTTCATAATTATTATGTAAGGAGTAGGTCATTGTAACGAATTATTGACTTTTGGGGCTACAGATGAAGATCAAGCAGTAAAATGTATCCTGAATTTCCGTAGGGGTTTCTTTCCCTTCCGGTGCAAATGAATTTCCCCCTCCCGGTTCATGGTGGGGTTCATCTTGTTTATGTTTTTTAGTACTTAGCTATTGTATGATGCATTTTTTTTGTCGTTTTTTGTTTTGTTTATTGCCATACCGTGGTCAGCTTTTTGTTGACGTATTGCCCTTTTAGATTCCCTTGGTATTTTTTGCCTCTGATTTTCATACATATATTGTTACAAACTTACTATATACAACATCTGAGCTTATACAAAGTAAAAAAAAAAAAAAAAAAAAAAAATTAAAACGAAAGTTTCCTTTCAAATAGCAGAATCAAAATCTCAAACACATCAAACATATGAAAAACAACTGTCATGTTTCTGACTTGGTACTAGCATTTCCTTGTGTAGAAAATGGTGGATAAAACCTCGTTTTATAGCTAGCGAAGCCTCTCACTTGTATAAAAACTACAATACATTATCGATATATAAAAACAGGTGAATGACGTTCGAATTCATTTTGAACACAGCCATTTTCAAATAAAGATTGAGAATGAGTTCATATTTCAAAAGTTCTCAAATCTCTATCCGACGACACTTTTTTTTTCAACTTCAGATACCTTATTTAACTATAATAGTTGTTTATAAAGCCCCTTAATGTTAGAACAATGTTAAACTTTGTGCAAAGACTACAATAACTTGTTTCGATATCCCAATACACCAATTAATCGCAACGTATGTGTGCATTACTTTACTTAACAATGAAAAAGATAACGGAAATTTGACCATGTTTTGTTTAGGTTTAGTTTCGAATGAATCGAAAGTGAAAGAGCATGGTTTCTGACGACTCGTTTTACTGCAACTGGGTATCATGGGGTCAGTGGTCTCATGGAATGAATGGGGCATAACTTGTTATTCCCATGGAAAAAAAAATATTGCTTTGAATGTAACATCACTTAAACATTTTGGTTCGTAAACAGTATGTGTAGTACATTTAAAGTAAATGTTTTCATCCTACACAGACAGCATGAACCCATTATGAAAGAACAGTCGTAAGAGTGCAGCATTCGTAAATACAATATCAAGTAGTAATATTTATTAATAATTAAAAGTTATATATAAACATTATCATTATAAATAGCACAAATAATGTACAAAGTAGACATATACTACTACTTTAAAAAGAAAATGGACTACATTTGCTTTTTTATTTACATATATATTGAACACATCATCTAGAAATGGTGTTAGAATATAATGTACCAAATTAAAAATTAACAGAAACGTATTTACATGTAAGCAATATACTTGTTTGCAGACACCCAACAGTAACACTCACAACATGTATTTTTAAGACCACATAAAAAACTAATAACAGTAAATATGTCATGAGTTATGAACAACAAAGAGTATTGAAAAATTGCGTTGACATTTTAAGTTGATACAAATACTGGTCATGATATTGCACACGTGATTTGTGTCATTAAGCGAATTGGCTTTTTATTGCTCCGCTGCTATCTTCAGATTAAGGGAAACATGCGAAATATAAGGGCTTAAGATAAAAATAGAAGATGTTGCATGATTGCCTCTGAGACAACTCTCCACAAGAGACCAAAATGACACATAAATTAACAACTATAATTCACCGTACTGCCTTCAACAATGAACAAACCCCACACCGCATAGTCAGTTATAAAAGGCCCCAAAATTACAATGTAAAACAATTCATAAGAGAAAACTAACGGCTTTATTATTGTACAAAACATGAACGAAAAACAAACATGTAACACATAAACAAACGACAACCACTGAATTTCAGGGTCCTGACTTAGGACAGGCACAAACATACATAATGTGGCGGGGTTAAACATGTTAGCTGGATCCCAAACCTCCGCTTAACCTGGGACAGTGATATAACAGTACAACATAAAATTGAACTATACAAATCAGTTAAATAAGGCTTAACTCATCAGATGGACAAAAATAAGTATATTTATCAACACAATATGACTTTTGTAATGTTTGTCTTATGATTTCACAACAATGAAAAAGTACATCAAAAACCTATTTTATTCTAAGCTGTTGGGAAAATATATGGCTATTTACAATAAGACTTTAACTGACAGCTGTTTCTACTTTTAAACTTAAAACTTTTCACACACATACATTGAATATCTATATTTACAATTTACAATACAGAAAGTAGAAAAATACTAAATAGCATTATTCAAATTCAATATTTATAAATGCATATATTTAACAGTTGTCGAGCTGTCTTTTGTAATGTGTTTTCTACCAAGTTTTCCTACGCTGTTTGCTGTCTTCCTGCATATTTACATCATTTGTGTTTCCAATGGGATCGTCCAGGACTTCGAAATAGTGTACACTTGAACAACTAGCATATTGTCTGAACTCGTCCAATCGATTGAATCGTATGGGTTGGTAAAGATTGGTGTACGCGCTGTTTTCTTCATCAGGATGGCTATATTCATCAGAATTATTATGGTCGTTTCCCGACTGCTGCAAGGAAGGCAACAATGATTGATATGGGTTTAAGTAGTCATTGCTTGGGGGACTGATTCGATCATACGAATCACTTGAGGTGTCGTCTTGTTCTAAATGTAGTTGTTCAGGTGGTGTCAAAATGAATTCAGACAACTCAAGTTCGTCTATTTCAGCATATCCGTAACCACTTTCCCTTCCTGTTGAAACAGTGGGGCTTCTTTGAGCGTCACTGTCTAGCTCAATTCCGCGGTTATTTGTATCGACAATTTGATTAATTCCTAGATTTTGGTTATTTTGATATTTTTTGCCTACGTAAAAGCAAGCCATACTAAAGCTAAGAAGAAGAAGAAAACCAACTCCACACGATAAATAAATGATTACTTCAGTATTTATGATACCTGCAAAACAGTAACAATAATATGATGCTATACAATCTGATTAAAATCAATAGTTTAGTTAGCTACGTTCGAATTAAAATTAGCGTTGTCAACGGTCTTAAATCATTCCTTGAAGGTTCATGTTCCGGATCCAATCAAACATTTTACTTAGAAATGTCAGTATGCGCATTATTAACTATTGCAAACATTGATGGGTTATCTGATGAATATGTATATGAATATAGTCCAGCAAGTCTATGTTCTTACCATTCAATTGCCTGGCATTACTGTAAGCGTTCCTCAAAATGGGAAAGAATTACAGTTCAAATGTTGAATTTGTTCTAAATTGTTAGTCGATTCAATCAATATAAAGGTAAAATGATGAATCTATTCTGGCAGTCTACGCTCTCGAGTAACATTTTGAATTTAAAGACCAAACAATCACTAGAATTGATAATTGACAAATTTGCATCCCAAATCTAAATATAATCCCTGATTTATAGTTGATAACTTTCAAATGCATATCCAATAAGCATAATTGCATATGTTGTTTTTTTCTCCCAAATTAGTGTGTATATATTGAATATATTTTTTATAAACGTTAAGTTTAAGTATTTTTTATTATGTGTTTCATTTTTTAATGAACATTTAATTTTCTCTTTCGTAAATAAAACAAGATCTGATCTTACCTGAAGTACTTTCTGATGTACTTGCTGGAGTATCTGTTCCAGCAGAGGATTGAAATGATTCTGTTGTTTCTGATTCTGACAACAAAAATGTGAAACAAAATTATTTAAACAGGCAGGAATCAATCAATCATTCAATAAAACGAGGAAGGACATGTCTTTTGGAGAAAATAACTATTCAACAAACAGTCATCAGCAAAGTAAGAAGTAATGCAATTGTCGACAATTATTTTCACTAGAAATCAAAGTGTTAACTATACCAGTACTAAATCATGTTTCAATGATTGAATGGGTAATGCTTCTCTTTACATGATTGTTATTGGTGAAAATAGATGGTAGAGAATAAAAATATAAAATTCTGATACGACAAGCTAATTGATATTAAAAACAAGTTTACCAGAATTTAGAAATCCTTTAAAAACATATGTTTGTTAGTTTGATCTCTCGTTTTGTAAAGTATATCAACTAATAACATTCATATCCGGAGAAAGATATTTTCAAAATTCAACACATGTATTAGTGTTGTATGAATGTACGTATCCTAAGACAGGAATATTACAATGTTGTTCAAAGCAAGAACACTGTACTATGTTGCCCCCTAAAATAAAATCAATAAATATGGACATTTATGTTAATTGACTTTTAATGTTAGTATATTGCGTATTCGTAATTTTTAATTTTTAATTCTTATAAAATTGAGTATGGAAATGGGGAATGTGTCAAAGAGACAACAACCCGATCATAGAATAAACAACAGCAGAAGGTCACCAACAGGTCATCAATGTAGTGAGAAATTCCCGTCCCCGGAGGCGTCCTTCAGCTAACAAATATATACTAGTACAGTGATAATGAACGCCATACTAAACTCAAAATTGTACACAAGAAACTAAAATTAAAATAATACAAGACTAAACATGCAATGTTAATCTCATTATCAAAAAGAAATTTGGTAGTACCTGTAATAGTGATTATAAGTGTTGTTTGCTTCTGGGAAACAGTTGAAGTTTCTTCTCTATGTTCTGTTGTTAACTCTGATTAGCGAAATGTTTCAAAAAGAAAAAAAAAACATTTAAGTCTACAACGAAGTTTCGTATTTGATTCAATGAATGCATTTTAATCAGAAGTGCAATTTACAAATAAAGCGAACAGTCCATATATGATGTTAGAACGAGACAAATACTTGTAATAAGACTCAGTTTATTCAGAAATCTAACAATATGCGCACAAATGCACAGTCAATAAAGTTTAGATACATTTTCATTGTTACATGTACTAGTTGTCGAACGTTCATAAAAAGTAAAATAACAAAAATACCGAACTTCAAGGAGAATTCAAAACGGAATGGCCTATATCAAATGGCATAATCAGCAGCTCAAACACATTAAACAAATTGAAAACAACTGTCATATTACTGACTTGGTACAGTTTTTTCCTTTTTTTGTGGAAAATGGTGGATTCAACCTGGTTTTATAGCTAGCCTAACCTCTCACTTGTATGACAGTCACATAACAGTCTCATGAATTATATAACATATCTTGTTAATTTCAAACAACATTAAATATCTAATAAATGTTTCAAAATATACTGTACTTTACAAGATATATGATTTGTAGTGTTTTGACTAACCGGTTACTCGGATAATCGTTCGACCGATTAACCGGTTAACTTTATCTATAGTACCCTGTAAATGTACGTTTTTATAATACGATGAATTGAAGTTTGTCCTTTGACCTTATAAGGCTTGTATGTGAGGATTCCTGGCGAAGTTTGACTTTTAATAATCCAAAACACCGTATCTACTATGAAGCTTGTAATAACTTCAGATTGGAAAACAAACTTCTTTATCTTGTCGAATTGAAAATGTCTGAAACCGATGATACTTTCATTTTTTCTTGGTGTCTCAGAAAATAATGTTGAGTGTTTCAATTTGAAATGATTAAGCCTGTTACTCGTACCATCAGGTAGACATTAATTACATTCACGTTGATTTGCATTTCACAATTTTTGAGTTGGCATTTCGTTTAAAGTAAAGCCTTGCACGATTGAAGTTGCACATTCAGATGTTGGTCTACGCAATATTTGATCAAAAATAAAATAATGAACTAAATCGTAAAATTAAATCGGATCACTGATTTAAAGTTACAGTTTAAAAAGACATATGTACTAATTATGGTTACTTTATATCTTGCCCCGAGCTGATAGACAAGTTGTCTAAATTCTAATTAATTCTATGTTTTTTGGAATAACAATTATAGCAATCAATATACTGGACAATTAATCTGTCAAATTAAATACCACGACGAAAATTTTAAAATATAATAAAATTATTAAACGATTTCAATACACATTTATATCAAATCTATTGAAATTGAAAAAAAATACCGGTTAACTGGTTAGCGTTTTTGGTATTCGATGTTCGGTCCGTCCGACAGTTAACGGGTTAACCGTTGACAACACTAATAACTTGATATATAATAGTATTTTATTTTATCTTTACGATATATTAACTCGTCAATAAGATATCTTGTTTTATATATACGATATGTTATTTTATCTATAATATATCTTATTTTATCTATAAGATATCCTATTGTATCTCTACGATATCTTATTGTTTCATTAAGACATATCATTGGTTTATAAGATATCCTATTGTATCTCTACGATATCTTATCATGTCATTACGACAAATCATTGGTTTATAAGATATCCTAATGTATCTCTACGATATCTTGTTATTTCATTAAGATATATCATTGGTTTATAAGATATCCTATTGTATCTCTACGATATCTTATTATTTCATTAAGACATATCATTGGTCTATAAGATATCCTAATGTATCTCTACGATATCTTATTATTTCATTAAGACATATAATTGGTTTATAAGATATCCTATTGTATCTACACGATATCTTATTATTTCATTAAGACATATCATTAGTCTATAAGATATCCTATTGTATCTCTACGATATCTTATTATTTCATTAAGACATATCATTGGTTTATAAGATATCCTATTGTATCTCTACGATATCTTATTATTTCATTAAGACATATCATTGGTTTATAAGATATCTTATTGTATCTCTACGATATCTTATCATTTCATTAAGACATATCATTGGTCTATAAGATATCCTATTGTATCTCTACGATATATTATTATTTCATTAAGACATATCATTGGTTTATAAGATATCCTATTGCATCTCTACGATATATTATCATTTCATTAAGACATATCATTGGTTTATAAGATATCCTATTGTATCTCTACGATATCTTATTATTTCATTAAGACATATCATTGGTTTATAAGATATCCTATTGTATCTCTACGATATCTTATTATTTCATTAAGACATATCATTGGTTTATAAGATAACCTATTGTATCTCTACGATATCTTATCATTTCATTAAGACATATCATTGGTCTATAAGATATCCTATTGTATCTCTACGATATCTTATCATTTCATTAAGACATATCATTGGTTTATAAGATATCCTATTGTATCTCTACGATATCTTATCATTTCATTAAGACATATCATTGGTTTATAAGATATCCTATTGTATCTCTACGATATCTTATCATTTCATTAAGACATATCATTGGTTTATAAGATATCATATTGTATATCTACGATATCTTATCATTTCATTAAGACATATCATTGGTTTATAAGATATCCTATTGTATCTCTACGATATCTTATTATTTCATTAAGACATATCATTGGTTTATAAGATATCCTATTGTATCTCTACGATATCTTATTATTTCATTAAGACATATCATTGGTTTATAAGATATCCTATTGTATCTCTACGATATCTTATTATTTCATTAAGACATATCATTGGTTTATAAGATAACCTATTGTATCTCTACGATATCTTATCATTTCATTAAGACATATCATTGGTCTATAAGATATCCTATTGTATCTCTACGATATCTTATCATTTCATTAAGACATATCATTGGTCTATAAGATATCCTATTGTATCTCTACGATATCTTATCATTTCATTAAGACATATCATTAGGTTATAAGATATCCTATTGTATCTCTACGATATCTTATCATTTCATTAAGACATATCATTGGTTTATAAGATATCGTCTTTTGTATCTCTACGATATCTTATCATTTAATTAAGACATATCATTGGTTTATAAGATATCCTATTGTATCTCTATGATATCTTATTATTTCATTAAGACATATCATTGGTTTATAAAATATCCTATTGTATCTCTACGATATCTTATCATTTCATTAAGACATATCATTGGTTTATAAGATATCCTATTGTATCTCTACGATATCTTATCATTTCATTAAGACATATCATTGGTTTATAAGATATCCTATTGTATCTCTACGATATCTTATTATTTCATTAAGACATATCATTGGTTTATAAGATATCCTATTGTATCTCTACGATATCTTATTATTTCATTAAGACATATCATTGGTTTATAAGATATCCTATTGTATCTCTACGATATCTTATCTTTTCATTAAGACATATCATTGGTTTATAAGATATCCTATTGTATCTCTACGATGTCTTATCATTTTATTAAGACATATCATTGGTTTATAAGATATCCTATTGTATCTCTACGATATCTTATTATTTCATTAAGACATATCATTGGTCTATAAGATATCCTATTGTATCTCTACGATATCTTATCATTTCATTAAGACATATCATTGGTCTATAAGATATCTTATTGTATCTCTACGATATCTTATCATTTCATTAAGACATATCAGTGGTTTATAAGATATCGTCTTTTGTCACGAGTTTGTTGACCGCTATGTTAAATCCGTTTACCAGATGAAAGCGGATATGTTCCAAATGTTGTAACTTCAATCCCATTTCCTTTTTCCCGAATATAACCTACCGAATTTTAATTATTAACGTATTTGTACTAACATGAGCAACACGACGGGTGCCACATGTAAGCAGGTTCTGGTTCTGGTTCGGGGGGAACCTGATATCACCCCCAGTTTTTGGTTAGGTTCGTGTCGCTCAGTCTTTAGTTTTCTATGTTGTCTTTTGTGTACTGTGTCTGTTTGTCTTTTTATTTTTTACCAAAGACGTTGTCAGTTTATTTTCAACTTATGAGTTTGAATGACTCTTCAGTATCTTTCGCCTCACTTTGATCTTTCAGACATATCATTGGTTTATAAGATATCGTTTTTAGTAATATATTTGGTCACAATGAAAAAACAAATTTCTCTATAATTGCAGTTCTTAAATTTTTTAAAAAAATAAATTAGATATCATATCAATTTAATAACATCTTATTGATTAAATAAGATATTTGTATTTATTGTTTAAATAAATATTTTATTTGATTGATTATTTTCTTATTCAGTTAATTCAGCTATCGTATTTATTCAATACGATCTATGATTAACTTTATAAGATATCTGATTAACTTTATAAGATATCTGATTAACTTTATAAGATATCTGATTAACTTGATTAAATATCTGATATACTTTACAAGATATCTGATTAACTTTATAAGATATCTGATTAACTTTATAAGATATCTGATTAACTTTATAAGATATCTGATTAACTTTATAAGATATCTGATTAACTTGATTAAATATCTGATATACTTTACAAGATATCTGATTAACTTTATAAGATATCTGATTAACTTTATAAGATATCTGATTAACTATATAAGATATCTTGAAAATAGAATAAATATTAAAACTGCCTGCCATATTCCTGTCTCAAAATTGTATATAGCATTACAGATTGAGACATATCATTTCTGTTATTTAGCAATTCAAGATATAGGAGGAAAATGTTGATTTGCACAGGCATTTTTTTTGAAATTATTTAATTATTCAATTAGTATAATATTTTTCATGTAACCGACTTTTGACTCCAGTGTCTATTATTTTTCGACAAGTTACTTACTCGTTGTTAATACAGTCTTATACTCGGTCAACTAAGAGCAACTTTAAGAAATAAAATCAAGGTAACAATCAGTGCAATTAAAAAAAAAGTAGGAAAAAGTCAACTATTTTTCAATGATTTGGCATGTATGGAAAACATAATACAGTAAATTATTTCCCCAAATTCACCGACCGTAAGCTTGCTCTCACTTGACCGAGTATCAGAATTTCATACAATATTGCAGGTATCCTGTTTAAAAAATCATAATTTCCGGAGTCAGAAGTCGGTTATATGAAAATAGACTATACCATCTCATGCCAGAACTGTACTTGTCAATAGTTTGATATCTTGATTTAATTTCTTGCACTGAAATTTACTCTATAGACATGATTGACGCACATGAATACATTTTAATCAGCTTATGCATAAGTAGAAATACAATAAGACAACTTTCCCCAAAAGACTAAAGCCCTCCAAATACAGTTTCACGACGGATCATGTTGTCTTTTTATTTTTTTATTTTGTTATGTTCATTAAGCATGACGACTATATTTGAAAATTTTAAACGATAACTACGTGTTAACAAGTCATTTGATATTCAATTGATGAAATGTTTCATTTTCTTGACAGCCTAGAAGCGCTTGACATCAGTCAGTTGTATCATGTTTTCCAAGTTGTTCCAATAAACACAATTACAAATGCTGTTTTTTTTTCTCTCTCTAGAAATAGTCTGTATATATTGACTAAGAAGAAGAAAATGCATCTGTTGTTTCTGATTCTGACAAAAACTATGAAAAAAGAAGGAATTTAAACAAGCAACAATCCACTTCCAATTAAATATTATTGATGTAGTAGTTCAGACTAGTGTTGTTGTCTTACCTGTCGGGTAAAATGGTTAAGTTAAGTAAAAGCATATCATTGAGAGGAAACCAAAACTACATCAAAGAGACCACTGGATTTAAAGAAAAAGAAAAGTTTATAAAATTCCCATAGGAATATCTAACGTTTGAAACAAAACAAACGCAAACCGAGTAAAACTGAAACATATTAAAGTAAAGCGTGAAGAATAAGAAGACTTTTTTTTTAATTTGATTTTTTAAGTTAGTTGTGGTTGTAAAACTACATCTATAATTGACTTTATTGTTAAAAATCTTAGGAATGAAAGGTACGACTCTGACAAATGAAAACAAGGTATGGAAATATGGAAATTTACAAGAAAATACTAGTATAGATGTAATACCACCATTGTTTTTCTCCTATAAGTCTCTATTAAATTTGCATTTTTCCAAAAATTGTGCAGAATTTATCTTTGTTATAAATAACATTTCGCATAACATTTCGTTGCAGATAAGATAATAACTATCACCGGAACCAATCAAATGTTCACCCCTTTTTTTCCTGTGTACAAGCTTCAGTAACCATGTAACCTCAAGTTTCCAAAATATTTTAAATAAACACCGAATAAAAAAAGAACGGTGCTTTGAAACACCCAAGATACTGTTTACGACTCAGAAATGTTTTATTGCAATGAAATGTAGGATTAATTTCCTACAACTGTCAATTTCAAGGGAATATTTTTCAATCCTTTTTCGTATGCAACCGGATGTGACGTACTATGATTTGGTATCAACCTATACAACAAATAATTTAGTACGTATTTACGCATATATAAGTAAATAGATTGTAAAGTATAACATGTAATAACAGGTGATAATTATTGATATCTGATGCAGATCTTTTAAATTGTCAAATCATCACAATTTAATAAGTATGTAAAAGAGGGACGAAAGATACTAAAGGGACAGTCAAACTTATAAATCTAAAACAAACTGGCTAAAATTGAAAAAGACAAACAGAAAAACAATAGTAAACATGACACAACATAAAAAAACTAAAGAATACACAACACGAACCCCACCAAAAACTAGGGGTGATCTCAGGTGCTCCAGAAGGGTAAGCAGATCCTGCTCCACATGTGGCACCCGTCGTGTTGCTTATGTGATTACAAATCCGGTAAATAGTCTAATTCGGTAGGTCACATTCATGAAAGGGAAGGGGATTGTAGTTACGACGTAAGGAACATATCCGATAACATTTGTTCCATAACGGTCAAATAACTCGTGATGGCGTCCGTAAAATTTACGAAGGGATGATTTCAACTTCACCATTTGGAACTCTTGGTTTAATAGCTTCCTTGTGAGCAGCAACCCTCTATCAAAAAAATCATGATAGGCAACGCAAGCACGGGAAAATCGTATCAATTGGGAGATATATACCCCGTATGCAGGTGCTGCTGGAATGTTGCTACTTAGAAATGGAAAGTTCACAATTGGAAAGCTGAAATCATCTCTTTTGTCGTAAAGTTTTGTTTTCAACCTACCCTCATTGTTAATTTCTAGATGTAAGTCAAGATATGAAGCCGACTTAACTGTATCTGTAGTATCCTTTATCTCTAGTTCGATGGGATAGATGCGTTCCACATAGTCACCAAATTTTGAATTGTTTAGTGAAAGAACATCATCTATATAGCGGAAAGTAGAGTTAAAGGATATTGCTAACTTCTTATCTGTCTTCCTAAGAATTTCCTGCATGAAGTCAGCCTCATAATAATAAAGATAGCAAGTCGGCAAGTAGAGGGGCACAGTTTATTCTCATTGGAATGCCGACAGTCTGTTGAAAAACACGTCCTCCGAACGTAACAAATATGTTGTCAATCAAGAAATCAAGCATCTTGATAATATCCGTTTCAGAGAATTTTTTGTTTGAATCAGAGTGATTCTTTACAAAGTAGGATTTATTCCTCCCTAAGACAAGATACTTGTATCTACGTTGGCCATTCTTTTTTATGAAGCAAAGTAATACCAACTCTTTCAATTTGTCTTTTAGTTTGGAATGTAGAATACGTGTGTAAAGACCAACTCATGCATATCCATGACATGTGCATGTCCAAGTGGTTGTGTTTTGTGAAATCTTTTTATTTTATTTCTTTTATTTTAAGAATGTGTACTGACAGAAGATATTTGATTGTTTCTTTTCGATTTATTCACATTTATTCCGATTAATCCACAGATGAAATTATTGTGTCAATCTTTTAAGCGTTCTTGGTTTGTCGTTCCTTGTTGTCTGCACATAATATCCGTTTTAAAATAAAACTGATTCCGGACAAAAGAATCACGGATAGCGACACAAAGTACCTGTCAAATAGATCGACTCATAAATGTTTAACAGAAAACTGAGTCAATACAACTATTTTGAAATGCTATTTACTGTTTAAAGTCTGTGCCTGGTAAGGCATATTTACACAAAAAAAAACCAAACCAAATAAATAAACAAAGACAACTCCATTAGTGTGTAAGCAGTTAATCCTCCCGAAAGTAGGAGCATCTCCATGTATTTTGTAAATTACATAGAAAAAAAAGACAGCAGTGTTTTTTTTAATTTAATAATTCAATAATCTAGTGTAAGTTTTAATTCAAAACTTTCAATGAAGAATTATCAATGACATACATAACATCTTCACCCAAAGGGTACAAGGGACCAATTCTCCTTATAGAGATATTTATATATAATAAAAGCATAGACTTTTTACAAGTATCACTCCAAACTTTGGCTAGCTGGACCCCCGTTTTTCAAAATCCTATATTTGTATCTTATTTATTCATTTTACAATATTAATACATCCCGCAATTTACATTTTGTATTGGGATTGCTAGGAAGTTGATTCATTCTGTTTTAAAAAAAAAAAGACTAGAGATGAAAGCTACACGTCAAAGGTGAATTAGCAAACATGTGACCAAACATTCTAGGAAAATCAATTCATTGGAATTTTAGGTTAGCTTGATGGACAGAACATAAATGCTGAAAATGCCTGACTGATGTTGATGAAATTTCATCCTATATTAGCAGGGGATTTTTTTTTCATCAGGTATCCGTAGCAGGGAAAAATATTTTTTTTTGTTACTCACTCATCTGAAGTTGTATTTCTGAGTTGCAATAATTATTGATAAATGTGTAGGAAATTAAATATTGATAAAAAGTCGACACACAGAACACTATATTTTCTTTATTTCCTTTTGGGATGGAGGAGGGATGGATACTCATAAGGAGTTATTTTGCGTCCTCACTTGGAGTTTAATGCTTTGTATGTCATACTGTTTTAACATATGTGGTGTTCAAAGCTTATGATATTACCTGTCTTATTAGTGTGTTAAAAGGGAACAGTTCTTTTAACGCTAATCAAGGGAGATAACTCATATTAAGAAGACATTTGTATGTAATATTCATTTTTCTTTGAAATTATGGAAACTCCAGGGATTTTTTATGACAATAGATCAAGCTTTTTATCATTCGGATTGACTTTTGACATAATAATATTACAAAAAAGAAAAGGCATGTGTGGAAGATATATATCAACACTCAATGGAATAAATATCTTATTGATTAATCAATGAATCTGTCCAAAATAAGTTCTAGGTAATATTATGGGTTTATAACAAAATATAATTTCTCAACTCTACCACAGTATATTATCAAAACAGGAATATAATGAATAATTCAAAAAACTACTTTTTTTCTGTATTTGCATCTTATCAAACACATGCGTGACACATGCATTTTTATAGACACAAGCGATTCACATGCACGTTTTCAACAAGATATTCATATGGAAAATTTCACGCTTACAATGATGTAAAATTACATATATATGACGAATGCTAATAATACATATAAAACGTGTTTTCATATCGATGGATTTCACGTGTGTATATAGCATGTGTTGCATGTGTTTCAAATACATGCGTGGCAAATGCGTATATTTAGACACGTGCGATTCAAATTTGAACGCATGTGTGCCACGCATATTTTTCATACGTGGCAGGAAACATGCGTGTCATGCATGTGATACACTTGTAACTCATGCGTTTCAAGGTACAAGCGTAATACATGTGTTGCATTTTTGCCATAGTAGGATAAAAGGTTTTCAAGGATCACATATTGTTTTACATTGAATACAAATAATATGTTCAACTTTTTCTGAATATATACATTGCATTTTGAAATGGATCCTTTAACTTCCACTAGGTGTTTCAGTCTAAAACTAAGTGCACAGCTGATTTAGGTCAATTTGCATGTACTTTTTGTAAATTTTTGTACTTTTGTCTTTCGTTTTTGCTGATATGCTTTGTCTATATTCCTTTTCCTTTGACTTTGTTGATATATTTGCTTGTTTTTGTAGTGATTAAGATTATTACACAATGGTGACTGCCGTAATCTTATTTTTGACATTTGTACCTTTTATGTCTGTTTGTTTTGTTCACACAGCGTTGTCAATATAATAGAATTGTATGCGACTGTCCTACAAGTGAGAGGTTTAGCTAGCTATAAAACCAGGTTTAATCCACCATTTTCTTCATAAGAAAATGTCTGTACCTGATCTGTTTGAACTTTTGATTTTGCCATTTTCCTAAGGACTTTCCGTTTAAAGTTTTCCTCGGAGTGAGGTATTTTTGTTATTTTACTTTTTGGGCAATGCTTCAGATGTATCAATATATAACGGCATATGGAAAAATTTAAACAAAAATGTTATTCATTCTAATGGCATTTAAGGCAACGCTAGTTTGTTAATGTTCAAATATCCAGACAAAAAACACAAATTTGAACATTGTCAGTCAATGTCATTGCGAGTTTGCCCATATATATAGCCCTAAATAGAACAATGTAGAATATTTAGTACCTATGTTGTGTTATTCGTATGTAGCTACCATTGACATGCACAATTACCTATTAATTGTAAGGTGGTTAAATCTCAATGAATGTCCCCCTTCAACTCGTTGCAATGAATGATGCATTGTAAGCTTTCCAATTTGAAATTCATTAAAATAACTGCACCAAAAGCGTGTGTTTTATAAGAACTCATAGTATTGTTTATATTGCATACACAATACTCATGTAGATATAAATACAATTTGCAAACAGATTAAAACTAAGGACTAAAACAGAAACTTCATAAGCTAGATTTGGGAATCAAATGCCTGGATTTATTATCTTTCAAGTCCAATAACAGTTGTTACTTTCTCAAATGGTGTGTAAAAAGAAACTTGTGTTTATTGATATTTATTTCATTATGTACGTCTACCTTTACGTTGGGGCCTTTTAAAGTAGAAAATAGGGAAAGATAACCAAAAGGGGTCTGTATTTGTCTCAGTGGAGAGCATACCACATTTCGTTATTTGCTATTGTTCTGATTGATATTTTAGGCTGTTGAAAACCTGATTTTGTATTAGTAATTATTGACTTTGAAAAGCTCACAAGAACTATGAATAGTCTAAGATAAGTACTGTATGTCTGTTTTTAAGTTGTTTGTTTGTGAATTGCATCGATCAAATAAGCACAGTCATTTCTAAGTTGTTAAGCTGTTCCTTACTATGTTGACCAGTTACACTCCTGTCAAATGTTATAGGTAAGGTTCAACTGTTTCGTTTTTTTAAATCGATTGGCTGTTTACAGCTTATTATTTCTAATGATCATGATTAATACGTAAGTTCACCTTAGCTACTTGCAGCAGTGTCCTTTGATCTGTGGTTCATGTGTTTCTCATTGTCAATCAACCCACATCTCCTCTATTTACAAAAAAAAAATAATATTGTGTGACTGGTTTGTGATTGTTTGATTAACTATGTTGAAGGCAAACTCATTGATACAAACAAATTTTGTATTATTTGCCTTGGTTATATGCAAAATACTAGCTGTATGCTGCATATCTCTGTTTTTCTTCCTACGTTGTTATTGTTGTTTCTTTCAATATATATATTATATTATATTACCTTTGCAGTTGTTGAAGTTATGATTAACTAACCATGTGATTTCACCTTCACACTTCGCACGGGAATTTCCGAAATTATTATTCTTTTGAAGAAAAATCTTCAATTCTCTCACATCACAAGTTGAACAGTTAAAGGGATTATTGTGTAGTCTCCTGTTTTATAAAAACAACAAAATATAATTAATTCTGCGTGGTGCAAAGAATAACTAATGTAATTATGTTTCTGATTAAAAAAAACAACAAATTGACCATCCTCTTATACAATTAATACATGGTGCACAATTCTGTCGAGTATAATGGCATCCGATCACATCCAAAAGCTACAAAAAATGCTGAAACTGCTTATGGTGTCTTCACACTATATTTGCAAAAGTCAGAGAGAATATGGTTTACTTATTCATTGAAATTTGGTGATGACTTCGTGTTCGATAACTGTTTTAAATAACGGTAATTTGTTTACTCTGTGTAGTTTTTCCTCTTGATGTGTTAAATCCCAACTGATGCTTCATGTTAATATTAGTAATTGACTTTGAAGTAGTTTTCGGTTATTCAATTTTAACGAGTGTTGTATCGGGCTGTTTTCAGCTTACTATGAGATTATCAAACGGTTGAAAGTCGTACGGTAGCCTATATATTGTCATCTTTCGTTTTTGGTCTATAGATGTCATTGATAATCACACATGAACCACATCACCCTGTCTTTATTTTGAAATTAACGTAGTTATTTTAGGCAACTTGAACATTCAAATCTATTTCAAAGAATAATCATAATAGCGGTAAGCAAACTCAAAGTATAAAAAACAGCTGATTTTAGGAAATCCTGGGATGCAATCCTGTCTAAACGATGAGAACGACCAGCATGATGATAATGCACATTCGACATTGATTCATTATGTCAAATATAGCTGCTGTTTTTCTGTTTTCACTTTATACTGTTCATAGAACAAGCAATTGTTTTTGTCTTACGAACTATAAAAGTCAGTCTTAAAATACTAAGAGCAATCCCATTTGGAACCACTATACAAGGTAATATATTTCGTAATGAACCCTTTTCTGTATCTGAACTCCTCAAAACCTTTTAACACAACAATATCCAAAAGATTTTCAATTAAATCATAAGGTTTGGAAGTGAATAGGAGACCATTTGATCCGCATTTGCACAGTTTCGGTTATTTGTTGTGCACAAAATGTTAAAATGGTATTGAAAAAAGTAAAAAATTTATCTCGACAAATTAAAATATTTTAAAGTCTCAATTATTAGAGAAAGTATTTACTTAATGACCGAAGATATTGAATAGGAATAAGTAAAGAACTATCCTTTTTGAATATGCAGAAATTAATGAAAACAAATAATGTCCTCTGTTATCAACGACAAAAAATGAAAATCAGGGCACTAATTAGAACATGGTATATCGCGATTTTGATGTCATTAATCGCAGAACTGTTAATCATTAAACTAATGAACTATCAGATTCTATGAAAGAAAATCTAATAACAAATAAAACTAGCCTATTTCAAAAAGCAATTATTTTATTAAAAACATAATGAATTTTGTTGGTAATATTTAATCATTATTAATCAACATACGATAGATATCACGAATTTTCGTTTCTGAAATCTTCAAATTTGTCTTACATTTTTTTTGGTCACAAAATTGAAATCAACAATTTTAAGAACCCACAAAGATGTAACTTTTTATGAAACCACGAAAATTGATATCCACGAATAGAGGAACTTTGACAGTGTATTAATTCAATCGACACTTTTTTAAAATTTATTTAAAATAACAAAAAAAACAACGTTGTATGATTGTCAAAGAAACAACTCTACAATAGAGGTCAAGTGATGTAGAAGTTATTAACTATTGGCGGCCATGCAGCCTTCAACAATGACCGAAAACCATATCCCATAGTAAACTATTAAAGGCCCAAAATAATGAACGTAAAAAAATTCAAACGAGAAAACTGACGATCTGATTGGTGTACAAAACAATAAACGAAAAAAACAGGCACAAACATAAAATGGAGTGTTGAACTTTTAAACGTGTTTGATTGCGCGTAAGCTGGTGGAGGAAACCATTACAAGAGCAACATCAGTTAATAAAACAAAATATTGAATCTAACACAAAACATCAATCAGTACGTGGGGTTCGTGTTGTTTATTCTTTAGTTTTCTATGTTGTGTCGTGTGTGCTGTTGTTTGTTTGTCTTTTCATTTTTAGCCATGGCGTTGTCAGTTTGTTTTAGATTTATGAGTTTGACTGTCCCTTTGGTATCTTTTGTCCCTCTTTTCCACCATCCAAAAGATATATGTAAAGACGTTTTTTTAAAACACTCCAAGAAAACCATGACAATGTGCAATGATACACTTTAAAAGTCATGTCAAATAATTTTAAATGATATTTGATCAGCTTTGTGAAAATTGCAAAGAGGTTTGAAAATGATTAAATACTAACTATATATATTGTTTACAGAAACTTTATTTTACTTAAACAAATTTAAATGAAAGGAGAGGTTGATATGATGCAATAGCAAATTAGCAACATATGGGGAATTTATTTTGATTGGTCTGTAGGTAACTTCAAAATATCATAACGTATTTATGCATTGCATTTATCATAATCCTCATTGTAAAAAAAACAGAATAACCTTGACAATAATGGGTCAACGGAAGTGCAGTATATCTGTTTAAACACTGGTTATTTTTTTCTATTCGTACTGAAAAATTTCATCAATGGCTCAGATAGTTAGCACAAGACGAAAATATCTTTTAGGTCTGCTCTAAAGTCTGTAAAAAATAATTGTTTTCTTATACTGTTGACCGTGTCATTAATGATGAATTAGCAAAAACAAATATAAAATGGATCATATTTTAAATCAGGTAGGTTAATACCAGATTTTAAGAAAGGTCTAATGACGTGTTAAATTTATAACCTCATTTATCAGGTCCATAGCTAGCGGAGTTGGAGTAGAAGAACCCCAACAAATTCTTCGACTTTCATGTCATATTTTGCTCAATGGTTTCCTTAGTAACTAAGAGTTTGCCTCTTATTCAGGATAAATTAAAAACAACTCCGAAATGTGTGTAACATACTAGAGATGCAATGAAACAAAATGTTGCGCTCTTACAAAATCAGAATAGTATCGTGATGTAGCGATATTTATTCCTTTTAAATATTATATATTAAATTATACCTTGTTAATGACCATAACATAGGACATAATAATTGAAAGTCAGATTTCAAATGGCTTTATCAAATGATAGGGTAATATAAAGTTTAGGTTTTAAAAATAAGGAGATGTGGTATCTTTGCCAATGAAACAACTATCCACTAAAGTTAAAATGAAGTGGATGTAAGCAATTATAAACAACCGTACGGCCTTCAACAATGAGTTAATTTTGGAACAAGAAAGCAAGAAAGTCAATTTAATTTCTGATCAAAGATGTACTTATTTATAGCACCAGATTGATAATGCTATCACTTTTGTGATAAGATTACTCTCAATATCAATAACAATTCTGTCATCTCTTCTAAATCAAACGTTTTATTCTAAAATGATACAAGGTATTATCACCATTTAGAACGTTACATATCATCTTAAGCTATCTTATTAATCCAAGATATTTAATCTCAACTTCCTTATCTTTTATTTCTTGAAAATGGTACGCCTTAGATGCAATACCAAATTCATTGTCACAAATTTGAAAACTTTTGTAGAAAATTTAAAAATGTTTTCAAAAGATGAATTAGATTTTACCAAAAGCAAACTAGCAACACACGAAGGCAAATTATACTTTGTGGCATCAGGTTACTTACAGTGTTGTCAGAGCTGTCAAATTATACTTTGTGAATCAGGTTACTTACAGTGTTGTCAGAGCTGTCAAATTATACTTTGTGGAATCAGGTTACTTACAGTGTTGTCAGAGCTGTCGAATTATACTTTGTGGAATCAGGTTACTTACAGTGGTGTCAGAGCTGTCAAATTATACTTTGTGGCATCAGGTTACTTACAGTGTTGTCAGAGCTGTCAATTTATACTTTGTGGAATCAGGTTACTTACAGTGTTGTCAGAGCTGTCGAATTATACTTTGTGGCATTAGGTTATTTACAGTGTTGTCAGAGCTGTCGAATTATACTTTGTGGAATCAGATTACTTATAGTGTTGTCAGAGCTGTCAAATTATACTTTAGGGCATCAGGTTACTAAAAGTGTTATCAGAGCTGTCAAATTATACTTTGTGGCATCAGGTTACTTACAGTGTTGTCAGAGCTGTCAAATTATACTTTGTGGCATCAGGTTACTTGCAGTGTTGTCAGAGCAGTCGAATTATACTTTGTGGCATCAGGTTACTTACAGTGTTGTCAGAGCTGTCGAATTATACTTTGTGGCATCAGGTTACTGACAGTGCTGTCAGAGCTGTCAAACTATACTTTAGGGCATCAGGTTACTTACAGTGTTGTCAGAGCTGTCAAATTAAATTTTGTGGCATCAGGTTACTTACAGTGGTGTCAGAGCTGTCAAACTATACTTTAGGGCATCATGTTACTTACAGTGTTGTCAGAGCTGTCAAATTATATTTTGCGGAATCAGGTTACTTACAGTGTTGTCAGAGCTGTCAAATTATATTTTGCGGAATCAGGTTACTTACAGTGTTGTCAGAGCTGTCAAATTATATTTTGTGGCATCAGGTTACATACAGTGTTGTCAGAGCCGTCAACTTGTATTTTGCGGAATCAGGTTACTTACAGTGTTGTCAGAGCTGTCAATTATATTTTGCGGAATCAGGTTACTTACAGTGTTGTCAGAGCTATCAAATTATATTTTGCGGAATCAGGTTACTTACAGTGTTGTCAGAGCTGTCGAATTATACTTTGTGGCACATCAGGTTACTTACAGTGGTTTCAGAGCTGTCAAACTATACTTTAGGGCATCATGTTACCTACAGTGTTGTCAGAGCTGTCAAGTTATATTTTGCGGAATCAGGTTACTTACAGTGTTGTCAGAGCTGTCAAATTATAATTTGTTGCATCAGGTTACTTACAGTGTTGTCAGAGCCGTCAAATTGTAATTTGCGGAATCAGGTTACTTACAGTGTTGTCAGAGCTGTCAGTTATATTTTGCGGAATCAGGTTACTTACAGTGTTGTCAGAGTTGTCAAATTATATTTTGCGGAATCAGGTTACTTACAGTGTTGTCAGAGCTGTCAAATTATATTTTGTGGCATCAGGTTACTTACAGTGTTGTCAGAGCTGTCAAATTATATTTTGTGGCATCAGGTTACTTACAGTGTTGTCAGAGCTGTCAAATTATATTTTGTGGCATCAGGTTACTTGTGTTGTCAGAGCTTTTGTGGCATCAGGTTACTTACAGTGGTGTCAGAGCTGTCAAACTATACTTTAGGGCATCATGTTACTTACAGTGTTGTCAGAGCTGTCAAATTATATTTTGCGGAATCAGGTTACTTACAGTGTTGTCAGAGCTGTCAAATTATATTTTGCGGAATCAGGTTACTTACAGTGTTGTCAGAGCTGTCAAATTATATTTTGTGGCATCAGGTTACTTACAGTGTTGTCAGAGCCGTCAACTTGTATTTTGCGGAATCAGGTTACTTACAGTGTTGTCAGAGCTGTCAATTATATTTTGCGGAATCAGGTTACTTACAGTGTTGTCAGAGCTGTCAAATTATATTTTGCGGAATCAGGTTACTTACAGTGTTGTCAGAGCTGTCGAATTATACTTTGTGGCACATCAGGTTACTTACAGTGGTTTCAGAGCTGTCAAACTATACTTTAGGGCATCATGTTACCTACAGTGTTGTCAGAGCTGTCAAATTATATTTTGCGGAATCAGGTTACTTACAGTGTTGTCAGAGCTGTCGAATTATACTTTGTGGCATCAGGTTACTTACAGTGGTGTCAGAGCTATCAAACTATACTTTAGGGCATCATGTTACTTACAGTGTTGTCAGAGCCGTCAAATTGTAATTTGCGGAATCAGGTTACTTACAGTGCTGTCAGAGCTGTCAGTTATATTTTGCGGAATCAGGTTACTTACAGTGTTGTCAGAGCTGTCAAATTATATTTTGCGGAATCAGGTTACTTACAGTGTTGTCAGAGCTGTCAAATTATAATTTGTTGCATCAGGTTACTTACAGTGTTGTCAGAGCCGTCAAATTGTAATTTGCGGAATCAGGTTACTTACAGTGCTGTCAGAGCTGTCAGTTATATTTTGCGGAATCAGGTTACTTACAGTGTTGTCAGAGCTGTCAAATTATATTTTGCGGAATCAGGTTACTTACAGTGTTGTCAGAGCTGTCAAATTATATTTTGTGGCATCAGGTTACTTACAGTGTTGTCAGAGCTGTCAAATTATATTTTGTGGCATCAGGTTACTTACAGTGTTGTCAGAGCTGTCAAATTATATTTTGTGGCATCAGGTTACTTGTGTTGTCAGAGCTTTTGTGGCATCAGGTTACTTACAGTGTTGTAAGGGCTGTCAAATTATATTTTGTGGCATCAGGTTACTTACAGTGGTGTCAGAGCTGTCAAACTATACTTTAGGGCATCAGATTACTTACAGTATTGTCAGAGCTGTCAAATTATATTTTGTGGCATCAGGTTACTTACAGTGTTGTCAGAGCTTTCAGAATATATTTTGTAGCATTAGGTTACTTACATGGTTGTCAGAGCTGTCAAATTATATTTTGTGGCATCAGGTTACTTACAGTGGTGTCAGAGCTGTCAAACTATACTTTAGGGCATCAGGTTACTTACAGTGTTGTCAGAGCTGTCGAATTATACTTTGTGGCATCAGGTTACTTACAGTGGTGTCAGAGCTGTCAAACTATACTTTAGGGCATCATGTTACTTACAGTGTTGTCAGAGCTGTCAAATTATATTTTGCGGAATCAGGTTACTTACAGTGTTGCCAGAGCTGTCAAATTATAATTTGTTGCATCAGGTTACTTACAGTGTTGTCAGAGCCGTCAAATTGTAATTTGCGGGATCAGGTTACTTACAGTGTTGTCAGAGCTGTCAGTTATATTTTGCGGAATCAGGTTACTTACAGTGTTGTCAGAGCTGTCAAATTATATTTTGCGGAATCAGGTTACTTACAGTGTTGTCAGAGCTGTCAAATTATATTTTGTGGCATCAGGTTACTTACAGTGTTGTCAGAGCTGTCAAATTATATTTTGTGGCATCAGGTTACTTACAGTGTTGTCAGAGCTGTCAAATTATATTTTGTGGCATCAGGTTACTTGTGTTGTCAGAGCTTTTGTGGCATCAGGTTACTTACAGTGTTGTAAGGGCTGTCAAATTATATTTTGTGGCATCAGGTTACTTACAGTGGTGTCAGAGCTGTCAAACTATACTTTAGGGCATCAGATTACTTACAGTATTGTCAGAGCTGTCAAATTATATTTTGTGGCATCAGGTTACTTACAGTGTTGTCAGAGCTGTCAAAATATATTTTGTAGCATTAGGTTACTTACATGGTTGTCAGAGCTGTCAAATTATATTTTGTGGCATCAGGTTACTTACAGTGGTGTCAGAGCTGTCAAACTATACTTTAGGGCATCAGGTTACTTACAGTGTTGTCAGAGCTGTCAAATTATATTTTGTGGCATCAGGTTACTTACAGTGTTGTGAGAGCTGTCAAATTATATTTTGTGGCATCAGGTTACTTACAGTGGTGTCAGAGCTGTCAAACTATACTTTAGGGCATCAGGTTACTTACAGTGTTGTCAGAGCTGTCAAATTATATTTTGTGGCATCAGGTTACTTACAGTGTTGTCAGAGCTGTCAAATTATACTTTGCGGCATCAGGTTACTTGCAGTGTTGTCAGAGCAGTCGAATTATACTTTGTGGCATCAGGTTACTTACAGTGTTGTCAGAGCTGTCGAATTATACTTTGTGGCATCAGGTTACTTACAGTGCTGTCAGAGCTGTCAAACTATACTTTAGGGCATCAGGTTACTTACAGTGTTGTCAGAGCTGTCAAATTAAATTTTGTGGCATCAGGTTACTTACAGTGGTGTCAGAGCTGTCAAACTATACTTTAGGGCATCACGTTACTTACAGTGTTGTCAGAGCTGTCAAATTATATTTTGAGGAATCAGGTTACTTACAGTGTTGTCAGAGCTGTCAAATTATATTTTGCGGAAGTAGGTTACTTACAGTGTTGTCAGAGCTGTCAAATTATGTTTTGTGGCATCAGGTTACTTACAGTGTTGTCAGAGCCGTCAAATTGTATTTTGCGGAATCAGGTTACTTACAGTGTTGTCAGAGCTGTCAATTATATTTTGCGGAATCAGGTTACTTACAGTGTTGTCAGAGCTGTCAAATTATATTTTGCGGAATCAGGTTACTTACAGTGTTGTCAGAGCTGTCGAATTATACTTTGTGGCATCAGGTTACTTACATTGGTGTCAGAGCTGTCAAACTATACTTTAGGGCATCATGTTACCTACAGTGTTGTTAGAGCTGTCAAATTATATTTTGCGGATTCAGGTTACTTACAGTGTTGTCAGAGCTGTCAAATTATATTTTGTTGCATCAAGTTACTAACAGTGTTGTCAGAGCCGTCAAATTGTAATTTGCGGAATCAGGTTACTTACAGTGTTGTCAGAGCTGTCAGTTATATTTTGCGGAATCAGGTTACTTACAGTGTTGTCAGAGCTGTCAAATTATATTTTGCGGAATCATGTTACTTACAGTGTTGTCAGAGCTGTCAAATTATATTTTGTGGCATCAGGTTACTTACAGTGTTGTCAGAGCTGTCAAATCATATTTTGTGGCATCAGGTTACTTACAGTGTTGTCAGAGCTGTCAAATTATATTTTTTGGCATCAGGTTACTTGTGTTGTCAGAGCTTTTGTTGCATCAGATTACTTACAGTGTTGTCAGGGCTGTCAAATTATATTTTGTGGCATCAGGTTACTTACAGTGGTGTCAGAGCTGTCAAACTATACTTTAGGGCATCAGGCTACTTACAGTATTGTCAGAGCTGTCAAATTATATTTTATGGCATTAGGTTACTTACAGTGTTGTCAGAGCTGTCAAATTATATTTTGTAGCATTAGGTTACTTACAGTGTTGTCAGAGCTGTCAAATTATATTTTGTGGCATCAGGTTACTTACAGTGGTGTCAGAGCTGTCAAACTATACTTTAGGGCATCAGGTTACTTACAGTGTTTTCAGAGCTGTCAAATTATATTTTGTGGCATCAGGTTACTTACAGTGTTGTCAGAGCTGTCAAATTATATTTTGTGGCATCAGGTTACTTACAGTGGTGTCAGAGCTGTCAAACTATACTTTAGGGCATCGGGTTACTTACAGTGTTGTCAGAGCTGTCAAATTATACTGTGTGGCATCAGGTTACTTACAGTGTTGTCAGAGCTGTCAAATTATACTTTGTGGCATCAGGTTACTTGCAGTGTTGTCAGAGCAGTCGAATTATACTTTGTGGCATCAGGTTACTTACAGTGTTGTCAAAGCTGTCAAATCATATTTTGTGGCATCAGGTTACTTACAGTGCTGTCAGAGCTGTCAAACTATACTTTAGGGCATCAGGTTACTTACAGTGTTGTCAGAGCTGTCAAATTAAATTTTGTGGCATCAGGTTACTTACAGTGGTGTCAGAGCTGTCAATCTATACTTTAGGGCATCATGTTACTTACAGTGTTGTCAGAGCTGTCAAATTATATTTTGCGGAATCAGGTTACTAACAGTGTTGTCAGAGTTGTCAAATTATATTTTGCGGAATCAGGTTACTTACAGTGTTGCCAGAGCTGTCAAATTATATTTTGTGGCATCAGGTTACTTACAGTGTTGTCAGAGCCGTCAACTTGTATTTTGCGGAATCAGGTTACTTACAGTGTTGTCAGAGCTGTCAATTATATTTTGCGGAATCAGGTTACTTCCAGTGTTGTCAGAGCTGTTAAATTATATTTTGCGGAATCAGTTTACTTACAGTGTTGTCAGAGCTGTCGAATTATACTTTGTGGCATCAGGTTACTTACAGTGGTGTCAGAGCTGTCAAACTATACTTTAGGGCATCATGTTACCTACAGTGTTGTCAGAGCTGTCAAATTATATTTTGCGGAATCAGGTTACTTACAGTGTTGTCAGAGCTGTCGAATTATACTTTGTGGCATCAGGTTACTTACAGTGGTGTCAGAGCTGTCAAACTATACTTTAGGGCATCATGTTACTTACAGTGTTGTCAGAGCTGTCAAATTATATTTTGCGGAATCAGGTTACTTACAGTGTTGTCAGAGCTGTCAAATTATATTTTGTTGCATCAGGTTACTTACAGTGTTGTGAGAGCTGTCAAATTATATTTTGTGGCATCAGGTTACTTACAGTGGTGTCAGAGCTGTCAAACTATACTTTAGGGCATCAGGTTACTTACAGTGTTGTCAGAGCTGTCAAATTATACTTTGTGGCATCAGGTTGCTTACAGTGTTGTCAGAGCCGTCAAATTGTATTTTGCGGAATCAGGTTACTTACAGTGTTGTCAGAGCTGTCAATTATATTTTGCGGAATCAGGTTACTTACAGTGTTGTCAGAGCCGTCAAATTGTATTTTGCGGAATCAGGTTACTTACAGTGTTGTCAGAGCTGTCAAATTATATTTTGCGGAATCAGGTTACTTACAGTGTTGTCAGAGCCGTCAAATTGTATTTCGCGGAATCAGGTCACTTACAGTGTTGTCAGAGCTGTCAAATTATATTTTGCGGAATCAGGTTACTTACAGTGTTGTCAGAGCTGTCAAGTTATATTGTGTGGCATCAGGTTACTTACAGTGTTGTCAGAGCTGTCAAATCATATTTTGTGGCATCAGGTTACTTACAGTGTTGTCAGAGCTGTCAAGTTATATTTTGTGGCATCAGGTTACTTGTGTTGTCAGAGCTTTTGTGGCATCAGGTTACTTACAGTGTTGTCAGGGCTGTTAATTTATATTTTGTGGCATCAGGTTACTTACAGTGGTGTCAGAGCTGTAAAACTATACTTTAGGGCATCAGGTTACTTACAGTATTGTCAGAGCTGTCAAATTATATTTTGTGGCATCAGGTTACTTACAGTGTTGTCAGAGCTGTCAAATTATATTTTGTAGCATTAGGTTACTTACAGTGTTCTCAGAGCTGTCAAATTATATTTTGTGGCATCAGGTTACTTACAGTGGTGTCAGAGCTGTCAAACTATACTTTAGGGCATCAGGTTACTTACAGTGTTGTCAGAGCTGTCAAATTATATTTTGCGGCATCAGGTTACTTATACATGTAGTGTTGTGAGAGCTGTCAAATTATATTTTGTGGCATCAGGTTACTTACAGTGGTGTCAGAGCTGTCAAACTATACTTTAGGGCATCAGGTTACTTACAGTGTTGTTAGAGCTGTCAAATTATATTTTGTGGCATCAGGTTACTTTCAGTGTTGTGAGAGCTGCCAAATTATATTTTGTGGCATGAGGTTACTTACAGTGTTGTCAGAGCTGTCAAATTATATTTTGCGGAATCAGGTTACTTACAGTGTTGTCAGAGCTGTCAAATTATACTTTGTGAAATCAGGTTACTTACAGTGTTGTCAGAGCTGTCAAATCATTGAAGAGATTAATATCCAGCGATGTTATTCTGTTGTTTTGGAGGTACCTTCAAAATAATATTTTTGAAACGAATTTCTGCATAAATTATGTCATATTCATAAAAGGAAACATATTTATAGAAAAACTTAAGCCATGTTATTTATTCAATTACATCAATTTAAATGGCCTTTTTATTTCTTGAAACTGGTATACTTCAAACGTTATAGCAAATAAATTATAAACGATATTTAAACATCTTCAGGGAAACTGCAAACAAATGATAAAACCGCTGACTATAAATATTGCTTTCACAAAAACTTATTTTAATTTGAAAAAAAACCCAAAAAGGATAGGGATGATATAATAAGACTGTAAACCAGCAACACATAGGAACCATTGTAAATTGAATGGTCTAAAGGTACTTACAAAATAATAAATCGTTATGATTCATTACAGTTTGCAAATAAAATGTTTTCACAACGATTCATTAAATCATTGCAAGAGCAAACCAGCAACTAACGAATGCAAAATTGTGTTTAGTGGAAATAAGTTACTTACAGTTTTGTAAGAGCCGTCAAACCTTTAAAGAGGTCTATGTCGTTGTATTATTATGTTTTACATATTAGTTTATACATGTTTTATAAAGTTAAATACACTTGATTACCTTTAAATATGGCAAAACACAAGGGTGGCCGAATTCAGACGACCTTAAGCAGTCTTCTCAATTCATTAACATCAATATAAATAGTAAAATAACAAAAAATACTAAAATTAAGGAAAGTTCAAAACGGAAAGTCCCTTATCAAACGGCAAAATGAAAAGCGCAAACACATCAAATGTCGATCTAAACGTCCTTATATTTGATTTCTAGAAAATTGTACACTTTACATGTAATAGCAAAATAAATTGACACACATTTATAAATCTAAGTTTTAAAATTTCAAAATGTTTTAAAGAAAAAAAATTAAATTATTGCGAAAGCAAACCAGCAAAATATTGAGGAAACTTATTTCTACAGAATCATGTAATTTGATTGTTGTGGAAATAAATGTTTTAAAGTAATCCTTGCAAGAGCAAACCAGCAACACAGGAAGACGATATTGTTTTTTTCAGAATCAAGTTACTTATAATGTTGTGAGAGCCGTCAAACCTCGAAAGAGCTTTACTACTAGTGATGTGATTCGATTGTTTTCATATCTTCTCCAGTGAAGTATCTTGTTCTGAGCAGATACAGGATAGCATCACCACTTAGAACATATCATATTATGTTATTTCATTAATTCAATATCATAAGCATAACGTCCTTGTCATATATTTCTAGAATATAATACATATTAATGTTATACAAAATTCAATTTACAGACATTTATTAAATTAGAAATTAAAGAATTAAAGTAATCTTGGTATAAAAAAGCTCGGATTTGTACTATCTCTATTTTGTTTGAACTGCAAATTGTAGCTCTTTTTTACCTAGATTAATTTAATTCTTAAATTTGACAGCAGTACAACAAAAAACAAAATGACCTGGGATTCAGTAAGCTTAATATATATCTAAAATAGCTGCAAAGTTTGATTAAAATCCAAGTGAATTTGAAAAAGTTATTAAAAAAATTAAAGTGAACTATCTTTATTTTGTTCGAACTGACAATTCTAGCTTTTTTGACATAGATAAATTTAATTCTTAAATTTGACAGCAGTACAACAAAAAACAAAATGACCTGGGATTCAGTAAGTTTAATATATATCTTATATAGCTGCATAGTTTGATGAAAATCCAAGTTGATTTGAAAGGGTTATAAAAAAATTAAAGATGCCTATCTGAATTTATATAATAATTTTCATTTTTACCTATTGTAAAATTAAATTCTTTCATTTTACAGCAATAAATCAAACTACCTTATAAGCTAGAATTTTTTAAGATGAATATTTAATTTAGTTAAATGGGCTAATTTACACCACTCAAAACTAAATTTGAAGGTCAAGACTAGTTGAGACAGGTCGAGACTGCTTGAGACTGAGTCGAGACTAGTCGAGACAGGTCGAGATTAGTTAAGACAGGTCGAGACAGGTCGAGCCTTGTTCAAGACCATTTCAGAATACACAAAGATCATCAAGTACTGAATCAGACTAATTAAGTAAAGTCGAGACCTAGTCGAGTACACTTAAGTACAGTTAAGTACAGTCGAGACTCTGTCGAGACTGGTCGAGTAAAATGTGTGCTCGATTTTACTGGTCCAGCACAAAAACTGGTCAATTCAGACTCTGAGCAGTTTGTAGTGCAATGAGAGAACTATCCACCAAAGTTCAACTGAAGTGGATATTAGCAACTATAGGCAACCGCATGGCCGCCTGCAACAATGAGTTAGTTTTTGGACAAAAGACAAGCAAGTCAAATTGAAGTAGTCCAAGGTGCGAATATTTTACTGTTCCGAAAATATGGATTTCTAATCAAAGATGTTCTTATTTGTAGCACCAGATTGATTATGCTATCCCTTTTGTGCAAGGCTTGCAAATAGGTTTCGATACATGTGGATTTACGTGGGAGGTATATTGTAACATTCATTATTATGTATATCTCTGAGTCTGCGCTAAGTATAGATATATCGAGAATTTTATCACGGTGTTGTTTTCAAAGCGAAAGAAGCACGAACTATTAAAATTTATTATAATTAATTCTACAATTCAAATTACATCTGTAGCATTTCATATATATAATCGTTTTCGTTAAGTGACATGTTTAGAGCCCTATTGAAACCCTTGGTGACCATTAATCTGTTGATCATTCGATCTCGATTTCATATATAAGTGTCAGAACCTTTTATTACACGTTTGCAACAACTAAAATGCATTTTCCTTCAATCGAGATAATTTCAACTAGCTTATTTTTATTATTTCAAAAAGCAATTTTTATTAAAAACATAATGCATTTTGTTAGTAATAAACGACGAAAAAGTGAATGAAAATAAACACCTCATTTTACTATGTCTCACAAATCATTATTAATCAACATATGATTAATATCACGAATATTCGTTTCTGGAATCTTCAAATACGTCACTCATTTTTTGTCACAAAACTAAAATCAACGATTTTAAGAACCCATAAAGATGTAACTTTTGCTGAAACCACGCAAATTGATAACCACGAATAAAAGAACAGTGTATTAATCTAAACGGCATATTTCTTTTTAAATAACAAAAAAACAACAACGTTGTATGATTGCCAAAGAAACAACTTTCCAATAGAGGTCAAACGATTTAAAAGTTAATTGGTATTGGCCACCATGCAGTCTTCAACAATGACTGGAAACCATACCCCGTAGTAATCTATTAAAGGCCCGAAATAATGAACGTAAAACAATGCAAACGGAAAATATAACGACGCGATTGGTGTACAAAACAATAAACGAAAAAAATATATAATAAAAAACAAACAACGACAGCAACTGAATTACAGGCTCCTGATCATGACCTGTGAATAAGGAGTGTTGAACTTTTAAACGTGTTTGATTGCGAGTAAGCTGGGGGAGGAAACCATTACAAGAGCAAAATCAGTTCATAAAATAATAAATCAGGAATCTAACACTAAAACACCAATCAGTACACTTCCACAATCCAATGGATATATGTAAAGACGTCTTTAACACTCAAAGAAAACAATGACATTGTGCAATGGTACTTTAAAAGTCGTGCCAAATAATCATAAATGATATTTGATCAGCTTTGCAAAAATTGCAGAGAGTTTTCAAAATGATTACATGCTAACTATATATATTATTTACAGAAACTTTATTTTACTTATAAAAAATTAAATTAAAGGAGAGGTGCATATGATGCAATAGAAAAGCAGCAACATATTGGGATTTTTTATTTGATTGGCCTGTAGGTACCTACAAAATAACATAACGTATTTCTGTATAGCATGTATCATAATCCTCAATGTAAAAAAACCAACAACAAAAAACAAAAAACTTGACAATAATGGGTAAACGGAAGTGCAGTATATCTGTTTAAACACTGGTTATTTTTTTCTATTTGTACTGAAAGATTTCATCATATAATATAGAGTTTTTTTTCCATCAATGGCTCAGATAGTTAACACAAGACGAACACATCTTTTAGGTCTGCTCTAAAGTCTGTTCAAATTAATTGTATTCTTATACTGTTGACCGTGTCATTAAGGATGAATAAGCAAAAACAAATATAAAATGAATCATATTTTACATCAGGTAGGTCAATACCAGATTTTAAGAAAGGTCTAATGACGTGTTAAATTTATAACTTCATTTAATCAGGCCCATAGCTAGCGGAGTTGGAGTAAAAGAACCCCAGTAAATTCTTCGACTTTTATGTCATATTTTGCTCAATGGTTTCCTTAGTAACTATGAGTTTGCCTCTTATTCAGGATAAATTAAAAACAACTTCGCAAATGTGTGTACCATACTAGAGATGTTATGAAACAAGAATAGTGTTGCGCTCTTACAGAATTAGAATAGTATCGTGATATAGCAATATTTTCTTTTAAATACTATATATCAAGTTATATCTTGTTAATGATCATAACATAAGACAAAATAATTGAAAGACAGATTTCAAATGGCTTTATCAAATGATAGGGTAATATAAAGTTCAGGTTTTAAAAATAAGAAGATGTGGTATCATTGCCAATGAAACAACTATCCACCAAAGAAAGTTTAAATGAGATGGATGCAAGCAATTATAGACAACCGTACGGCCTTCAAGAATGAGCTAATTTTGGGACAAAAAAACAAAAGTCAATTTAATGTAGTCCAGAGTGGAAAGATTTAACAGTTTCGATGATGTTGATTTCTGCTCAAAGATGTACGTATTTATAGCTCCAGATTGATAATGCTATCACTTTTGTGCAAGGTTTACTCTCAATATCAATAAAAATTCTGTCATCTCTTCTAAATTAAACGTTTTATTCTAAAATGATACACGGTAATATCACCATTTAGAACGTTTCATATCATCTTAAGCTATCTTACTCAAGATATTTAATCTCAACTTCCTTATCTTTTATTTCTTGAAAATGGTACGCCTTTGATGCAATGCCAAATTCATTGTCACCAATTTGAAAACATTTGTAGAAAATTTTAAATGTTTTCAAAAAGATGAATTAGATTTTACCAAAAGCAAACTAATAACACATGAAGGCAAATTATACTTTGTGGCATCAGGTTACTTACAGTGTTGTCAGAGTTTTCAAATTATACTTTGTGGCATCAGGTTACTTACAATGTTGTCAGAGCTGTCGATTTATACTTTGTGGCATCAGGTTACTTACAGTATTGTCAGAGCTGTCAAATTATACTTTGTGGCATCAGATTACTTACAGTGTTGTCAGAGCTGTCAAATTATACTTTGGGGTACCAGGTTACTTACAGTGTTGTCAGAGCTGTCGAATTATACTTTTGGGCATCAGGTTACTTACAGTGATGTCAGAGCTGTCAAATTATATTTTGCGGAATCAGGTTACTTACAGTGTTGTCAGAGCTGTCAAATTATACTTTGTGGAATCAGGTTACTTACAGTATTGTCAGAGCTGTCAAATTATTAAAGAGATGAATATCCAGCGATGTTATTCTGTTGTTATGGAGGTACCTGCAAAATAATATTTTTGAAACGAATTTCTGCATAAATTATGTCATATTCATAAAGGGAAACATATTTACCTTTGAAAAGGAAGAGCAATGGAAGTGTAATACATCCGTCTAAAAACTGGATAAAATATTGCTCACATACTGACAGATGTTTGTACAGACAAAAATTATATCTTTTGGCAGCTTTACTCCTTACCAAAATGACGAATTTAAATACACAGACAATCTGAAAGTACAATATTGTGCATGTACTGAATGATGCAAGGTAACCTCTTCGTTGACCATAGTTATGTGAACTTAAGCCATCTTATCTATTCAATTACATCAATTTAAATGGCCTTTTTATTTCTTGAAACTGGTATACTTCAAACGTTATAGCAAATAAATTATAAACGATATTTAAACATATTCAGGGAAACTGCAAACAAATGATAAAACCGCTGACTATAAATATTGCTTTCACAAAAACTTATTTTACTTTGAAAAAAAAATGAAAAAAAAAAGGATAGGGATGATATAATAAGACTGTAAACCAGCAACACATAGGGACCATTGTAAATTGAATGGTCTAAAGGTACTTACAAAATAATAAATCGTTATGATTCATTACAGTTTGCAAATAAAATGTTTTCAAAACGATTCATTAAATTATTGCAAGAGCAAACCAGCAACTAATGAATGCAAATTGTGTTTAGTGGAAATAAGTTACTTACAGTTTTGTAAGAGCCGTCAAACCTTTAAAGAGGTCTATG
This sequence comes from Mytilus edulis, assembly GCF_963676685.1. Taxonomy (NCBI): domain Eukaryota; kingdom Metazoa; phylum Mollusca; class Bivalvia; order Mytilida; family Mytilidae; genus Mytilus; species Mytilus edulis. Next base: position 82,818,099 of record NC_092353.1, on the reverse strand, counting down.
TCCAGCGTTGTAATTCGATTATTATGGAGTTACCACAAGCAGAATTTTATTGTTTACATATTAGTTTATACATGTTTTATAAAGTTAAATACACTTGATTACCTTTAAATATGGCAAAACACAAGAGTGGCCGAATTCAGACGACCTTAAGCAGTCTTCTCAATTCATTAACATCAATATAATTAGTAAAATAACAAAAAATACTGAAATTAAGGAAAGTTCAAAACGGAAAGTCCTTATCAAACGGCAAAACCAAAAGCGCAAACACATCAAATGTCGATCTAAACGTCCTTATTTTTGATTTCTAGAAAATTGTACACTTCACATGTAATACCAAAATAAATTGACACACATTTATAAATCTAAGTTGGAAAATTTCAAAATCTTTTTTAAGAATAAAAACTAAATCATTGCGAGAGCAAACCAGCAACACATTAAGGAAACTTATTTCTACAGAATCATGTAATTTGATTGTTGTAGAAATAAATGTAATCCTTGCGAGAGCAAACCAGCAACACAGGAAGACCACATTGTTTATTTCAGAATCAAGTTACTTATAATGTTGTTAGAGCCGTCAAACCTCGAAAGATATTTACTACTACTGATGTGATTCGATTGTTTTCATATCTTCTCCAGTGAAGTATCTTGTTTTGAGCAGATACAGGATAGCATCATCACTGAGAACATTGCATATCATATTAAGTTATTTTATTAATTCAATATCATAAGCATAACGTCCTTGTCATAGATTTCTAGAATATGATACATATTAATGATATACAAAATTCAATGGACAGACATTTATAAATCTTGATAGGACAATTGGAAAATGTATTCGAAAAAGGTAAATTTAATCAATGTGACAGCAAACTATCAACACAGGAAAGGAAACTTTTTTTTTCTAGAACAAATTATTTGTTCTGTTGTCAGAGCTGTCAAACTGCGACAGAGATTTACTTTTAGTGATTTAATTCAATTGTAGTCCAGGTGCCGGCAAAAAAACAATTTTGAAACGAATTTCTGAATAAATATGTCATATCCATCAATGCAAAATATTTACTTAGGCAGACCAGTGGAAGTGTAATATATCTGTTTGATAACTGATTGTTACAATGCACATATACTGACAGATTTTTATAATACAGTAAATAGCATGATTCATGTTTGACTGAAGAGAGGCGAAAGATTCAAACTCATAGGTCTAAAATAATACGACAACGCCATGACCGAAACAAGAATTGACTAACAGACTAACAACAGTACATAAACACAACATAGAAAACTAAAGACTGAACAACACAAACTGCACCAAAAACTGGTGGTGATCTCAGGTGCAATGGAAGAGTAAGCAGATACTGATTCACATGTGGCACATCCTTCGTGTTGCTAATGTTAGTACAAACAGTGATATGTCTCAATCGGTAGGTCACATTCGGTGAAAAGGGGACAGGATTGTAGTTGCGAAAATTGGAACACATTCGTTGTCATCTGGAAGACGAATATGGTATATCGGTCAACAAACTCGTGATGGCGTCCGTATCAAATTATCTGTATTAAATATCGAATGCACCAGCTTTGGTATACAGTCTTAAACATCTGGTCTTTAGACAGTTTTGCTGCATAACCGTATGTTATTGAATTTGATTAAAAAAACACTAAGTAAAGTACAATGTTGTGCATGATCTGAAATATGCAAGGTAACTTATTCATTGACAATATCAGAAAACTAGTCTTCTTTAAACGTTATAGCTCATTAATTTAAAATATACTAGAACACGCCCGTGATATCGCAGATCCGTGACTGAATTAAAGTATATAACTATGCGTAAGCCTTATTTTAGTATTTGCATTGTCATCTGATAAAGTCAGGCCGATTATAAGATACACATTTTTCTCTGCTTTCAAATCTGTATGCCAGGTTTAACCCGTCGACCTGAAACTTATCAATTATTGGTAATATATTTATTGGGAAAATAAAAGGTCCTGGAATGGAGTATTTTCTAATCAACAGCATTGTCCTATAAAGTTGAATTGTTTGATTCGCTGTTTTACGTCATGTCCGCTAACAATTGAAAACTGTACCTATACGCCTTATTCTAAGTCCAGAATTTTAGTATTCGTATTGTTATCTTAGAAAGTCTTACTGATTAAAATACTACAATAGGGAACAATTTGACAATGATAGAATTTAGTAGTGTCAACCCTGTGATTATGACCCGTGTATATAGCAAAATAAAATACACCTTTTGGTGGTGCGCCTGTCAGATGCGGAACGTACAGATACGGTAATAGGTAACAGGTGAATATACTACTGGTATTGGTATCGGATTCGACCCGGAACTTGTCAATTATTGGCAATATTGATTATGTGGAAAATAAAAAGGTCGGGAGTGGTGTAATCTTTAATCTACACCATTATCCTATATTAGCTATATATTAAGTTGAATTCTTTGATTTGTCGTTTTTACCCGATGACGGCTGACAAATTGGACCTCGTTATTTGAGTATTATAGATTTGAACTTCTGTGAGAAAATTGCAAACAATTATGAGAAAACAATGACTTTAAGTATTGCTCCCACAAAAACCATTTTTGGTTTAGAAAAATGAATAAAATGACAGAGGGATAGTATGAAACAGTTAACCCGGAACCTTTGTAATTTGGTAGGTCTGAAGGTCCATACAAAATAATATAACATATTTCTGTATTACAATCGGCATATTCATCAATGCAACAAGGTTAATGTTGTCAATAATGGGCAAACGGAAGTGTAGCATATCAGTTTGAAAACTGATTGATCAGTACATACATACGGACAAATGTTTACTATATAATAAAATATACTGTATTCATCTATGGCTAACATTAATATCATGAGACGAACACATCTTCAATGTTTAGTCTAAATTCTATAAAAAGCAAGGTTGTTCTTATACAATGATTAATTTGAATACACCAAAAAAATATCTCAATGACCATATTTAAGAACAGAGTTAGAGAAATTTTGGAACCATTTCTTTTGTAATTTGATTGTTGTACATGTACCTTCAAAAATAACATTTACGAATACATTATATAATTTCATGAATGCAAACACATTGACTTAAAACAAATAGAAAACAAATGGTTTATTTAAAAAAAAATATATGTTTAAGGTCTGCTATTAAAGTTTCAAAAGTCTGGTATTCAAAGAGTTTCCCTGCATTACCAATGCTTAAAATTTCTTTGTAAACATGCAAATAACAGCTGCTTTAATATAAGCGTTGATAAATTTTAAGTAAGATCTTCTGAATACGACAAAGACACCCTAATTTTTTATCGCACGGATATTTGATTAAACTACATGAAGTAATTATGGTTTAAAAATAGTTCATATCTCTCATTCAGTAATTAACGACAACTTCTGCAAATGTGGATACTATTTTAGAGCTTGAATGAAAACAATATGATTTCAGTTTTATAATGTCTGTTTCACTCGATCATAATTGTAATTGTATCGGTATACATAAATAAGATTATTTGAAAATTACACCTATATAAGTCAAGCAAAAACGTAGTCTTTTACGCATTTTAACCTAGCAGTAATTGAAACAGTGATCAAACATTTATTTTGTTTACATTTTTAAATATTTTTTTAATTATCATAAAAGACAAAATATACGAAAGTTGCGCGGAAAAGACCAAAGTATAATGTTTTTTGTTGTTCTGAACATAGTTTTATTAACTACAGGTACATACCCTCAAGAATGAGTAATCCCTTTCAAAACATATGTACAGTGAGTGCACATTGTAATGTTGTTATACAAAATCAACTGGCCACGGTGAGTAGAAAATTGAACTCTAACAAAATTTTAAATCCCGCCACTACATGCATTTAGCGTTCAAAGCTATAAAGTTGTAATCTTGTGGTTGTCGTTGTTTAATTAAAAATTGGTTTATTGTTCAAAAGAAAAAATAAATGAGACACAAGTGTTCAACTTAGTCCCGTTTCCCCAACAGCTGTCGTTTGTTGCTGTCGTTCATATTAGAATATGTTGTTCATGTTGTAATACTGATCCAGGACTTAATTAAGATTATTAATGATCTTGTATCAAAATTGGTGAACAAATGCAATGATGTGTCCATATATCTATTGAGTGTCAAACATCCAAATTTGTCAACACATGTCATGCGTCAAAACAAACAGCACCAATTCCAGCTCATTGGCTCTCAAAATTGAAATTTCATAAGGAACCATGCCAAACTACCACCAAAAATAAACCCCAGCCTGAAAACCAAATTCAAAACCTAAAATCTTCCAAACCCCGAAATTTTGAACAACCTAATGCAGTGATAAAAACTCGATTGTCGGTTCATCCATTCTAAAAGAAATTTTAACTATTGGCCTATCTCAGACAGATATAAGAACATTCAGAGGTGCCAGCATTGATAGGATCGCTAGTGAAATTATGAAAATGAATTTAAGAACATATTTGGAGTATGGAGGGATACAGATTGAGTTTTCTCCTAAGATCAGTGTATGAGGTTTTACCAAGCCCAACGCATGAGTTTCCCAGCAGAAATAACAGCAACATCGCTAAGACCAGATATAGTCATTTGATCACAGGGAACTAGGCAGGCGGTATTGCTGGAACTAACAGTCACATGGGAAGACAGAATAGAGGAAGCTTATGAAAGAAAGATGGCAAAATACCAGCAGCTAGTAGAGGATTGCAAATAGCGGGGATGGAGGACGTGGTGTATGGCAATAGAAGTCGGGTGCAGGGGCTTTGCAGGACAGTCAATGTGGCGGGCACTTATATATATATAATTAGGACCTTGGGAGTGGTAGGAGCAGAGAGGAAGAAACTGATTACAGAAGTGTGTAGAGAAGCAGAAGTGGCATCACAGTGGATTTGGAGGAAAAGAGACGAAGTGTGGAAAAGTGCAAAGTGATAGAACAATGAACAGTTATTGTGTAGATAATGGACAGATATAGATATACAGAACAGCATTCAGTTACAGAAGAACAGCAATGACATCAGCTGAGACATCGGAGCCGTGTAGGCCATCCAGTTCCAGGTTCAGATTGATCACCTGAGCCGGAGCACCTCTGGAGGTTGTTGTGGAATAGCGCCAAAACAGCCAAGGAAGGAGGACTCCACCAGATGATGGAATTGGATCAGCATTCATTTGATGTTTACAAGGTAATCAACTTCTGGAAACCCAGTGACCACCAGGAAAGTCTGGTTGACGACTGTGAAGAGAACAGTGGCAACCTGGTGAGACAGGAGGCAGCCAGGAAAGACTGGTAACCGGGGCATTAGGCTTGGCAAGTCAAAGTGCATCTCCTGTGAAGGGGAACCCATTTTACACGCTATGGAACGATATATACTAAGACACCCTCGGGACTGTGCGAGAGGGAGGGAGGATAAACAGCCCATAGGACAGGATCAGGAAACGACTATGGAACCGACAAGGACAACGAACCAGAACAACAGATGTAAATGTTTTTGTGGTAAAGTCTGTAAGAATTCTTGAGGTTTGAAGATCCATCAAAGCAGAATGAAATGTGTGCAACCCCATTCTTGCAACCAACGCACAGAGAGATCTGGTGAGACGGAGGAGGAGACCATCCAGGAAGCAAACCACAGTGATGATAGCCTCCCTGTGACCCAGGGTGAGGATGAGCACGAGGAACAGCCTACAGAGGTAGAAGAACTTGACGAGGCAGAAGAGATAGAGAGGATAGAACCAACAGTCTGTAGAGAAGACAGGATAGAACCAACAACCCGTAGAGAAGAGAATGAGCCACGCAAAGAGAAGATCAAATGGCCAACGAATGCAGACAAAGCAGCTTGGAAAGATTTGGAAAACATCTTAGAGGCAACATTAGCAGGCAGTGTAGACAGAAAGATAACAGCAAGCAATGACGTCCATTATTTACAGCGTAGGAAAGGACAGATTTCGAGTGGTACCACAAGGGAAACAACCAACAAAACAAGGCCATAGTAACCGTAGACAGAAGAAGATCAAGGAATTGAGAGGAGAAAAAAAAGGTACAAAGTCGCCAATGAGAATGAAAGGTTACCATTACAGCAGTTAAGAAAGGAAACTAGGGAGAAACTTAAGACACTCACAAGAGCAGAAACTCATAGAAGAGATAGAAAGAAAAAGGCAAAGGAGAGAGCAACATTTACAGCAAACCCATTTCAGTATATGAAGCGATTATTTGGAGCGAGAGGATCTGGTAAACTGGAAAACTCGAGGGAAGAAGTGGAAGAACATCTCAGTAAGACCCACAGTGATGAGAGACGAGGAGAAGACCTGGAAGAATGTGAGAAATTGTTAACACCAGAGGAGCCAAAAGAACAGTTTGATGAGTCAGACCTGAAGTTCCAAGAAGTGCAGGACGTAGTGAGTAAGGCAAGAGCAGGGTCAGCTCCAGGACCAAATTGTATTTCATATAGGGTATATAAGAACTGTCCCAGACTGATCAGAAGGTTGTGGAAGCTATTAAAAGTAATTTGGAGAAGGAGAAAGATGACAGAGTCATGGTACAAGGCAGAAGGATGTTTTATACCAAAAGAAGAGAACTCCAGGAAAGTTGAACAGTTTAGAACCATCTTCCTATTGAACATTGAGGGGAAGATATTCCTGGCAGTTTTAGCAAGGAGAACGACGAGGTACCTGCTTGGCAACGAATATATAGACATCGCAGTCCAGAAAGGAGGCAAGCCTGAAGTATCTGGTTGCATCGAACATACCAGCGTTATAACACAGATTTTAAGAGAAGCAAAGGAGAAGAAAAGTGACTTAGCAGTGTTTTGGCTAGATCTGGCTAATGCTTATGGGTCCATACCTCACAAACTAGTAGACCTGACATTAGAGAGGTATCATGTTCCACCAACTATCAGAACTATGCTGCGAGAGTATTTTGACAAGATTGAAATGAGGTTCACAGCTGGAGACTTCACCACAGCTTGGCAGAGACTTGAAGTTGGAATACTAACGGGGTCTACAGTATCAGTAGTCCTGTTTGCAGCAGCAATGAACTTAATTTTAAAGTCAGTAGAAAAACCAAGTAGAGGATCATTATTGTCATCAGTGGTCAGGCAACCACCAGTAAGAGCTTTTATGGATGATATGACAGTGACAGCAAAAACAGTCATAGAGGGAAGATGGACTTTAGAGGAATTGGAAAGGATGATTAAGTGGGCCAGAATGAAGTTCAAACCAAGTAAATCTAGAAGTTTGATAGTGAGGAAAGGCAAAGTGCAAGATGAGACATTTGAGTTAGCAGGTGAAAAGATACCAACAGTTGGAGAGAAACCAGTGAAATGCCTAGGTAAAAAGTTTGATGCAACACTAGCAGATATGGTAAACATGGGTGAAGTTCAAGTGCAATTGGTAGAATGGCTGACGAAGATAGACAAAAGTGGGCTCCCAGGAAGATATAAGGCCTGGATATATCAACATGGGGTCTTACCAAGAATACTGTGGCCATTACTAGTTTACGAGTTCCCGTTGTCCAAAGTGGAGGCCTTAGAGAGAAAGATCAGTGCATGCCTAAGAAGATGGTTGGGTGTGCCAAGAAGTTTCAGCAGCATTGGACTGTACAGCACAGGAACAAAGCTACAATTACCAATGACGGCATTGACAGAAGAGTATAAAGTTACAAAGACAAGACAGGTCATGACGTTGAGAAACAATAGCAGCAAAGTTGGATACCAGCAGGAGAAAGAAGAGAAAGATGCAGAAGAACATCACGTTTGTAAATTTTGTGAGGCCTGAAGAAAAGAAATACAACAAGGCAGAAGGTTTAGGGATACTTGGAACAGCATCAGACTGGCAGATGACAGCAGACATACATCAACGCATGAGTTTCCCAGCAGAAATAGCAGCAACATCGCTAAGACCAGATATAGTCATTTGGTCACAGGGAACTAGGCAGGCGGTATTGCTGAAACTAACAGTCCCATGGGGAGACAGAATAGAGGAAGCTTATGAAAGAAAGATGGCAAAATACCAGCAGCTAGTAGAGGATTGCCAACAGCGGGGATGGAGGACGTGGTGTATGGCAATAGAAGTCGGATGCAGGGGCTTTGCAGGACAGTCAATGTGGCGGGCACTTAGGACCTTGGGAGTGGTAGGAGCAGAGAGGAAAAAACTGATTACAGAAGTGTGTAGAGAAGCAGAAGTGGCATCACAGTGGATTTGGAGGAAAAGAGACGAAGTGTGGAAAAGTGCAAAGTGATAGAACAATGAACAGTTATTGTGTAGATAATGGACAGATATAGATATACAGAACAGCATTCAGTTACAGAAGAACAGTAATGACTTCAGCTGAGACATCGGAGCCGTGTAGGCCATCCAGTTCCAGGTTCAGATTGATCACCTGAGCCGGCGCACCTCTGGAGGTTGTTGTGCAATAGCGCCGAAACAGCCAGATAAGGAGGACTCCACCTGATGATGGAATTGGATCAGCATTCCTTTGATGTTTACAAGGTAATAATATAAGAATAGCATTCTTCAAGGCGGTGGAAATGATATAAGTGCTTGAAAATCCTCAAAAGAATTAGAACAGGACTATGCAAGTCTGATCTGGGCAGCTCATTCATGTAGTAATAATGATTGTAACATCATAGTCTCAGGACCCCCCCTCCCAAGAAATGATGTAAATGTGTACAGGGCAAACGTAGTCCTAGAAAAACCGTGTCAACATTTTGGATTGGTTTTTATACGACAGTATCAGATGCATATGACAGTTTCAGCCATAATAAAGGTTTCTTTACTCATGATGGCATTCATTTTAACTCCAGAGGAACATCCAGATACATTAAAACAATAAATAAATAGTTGGAATACTAAATTATCATTCTGATGTCTGCGCTAACTGTGGGAAACTTAACCATAAAACATCCTCGTGTTGATTTGGAAAGAAAATCAAATATCATAAATGTAATATGTATGGGCACAAAATAAAATTGTGTACAGCATGAAAAAATGGCAAAGAAGAAAATTGATTGATTTTTGGTTGCTTAACGTCCAGTGGCAAATATTTCATGCATATTCAGGACGAGAACAAGTTCACAATAAATACATTAGGTAGGTTGATACAATAGAGGCCATCTGGGATGATGGTTGGGGAAATTTGGACTGCCACTGGAAAATGAGGGTATATTGGATAGGGACAGAAATTTTGCCTTGCAACAGGCCACCTACGGACCCCTCAAAGAGTTGTTGCAGGGGCACTCTCTGTACACGAGGCATCGGATTTAACGTCCCCCTTCTGACCGGACGTGACTGCGAACTTGATACATCCCGCACAGCCAAACGGGCGCCCCACTTCGGCAAGCGTTTTACTGCCGGTCGGGAGAAGACCAAGTGACCTGGCAAAGAAAAGAATACCAATTTAACCACTGTTTCAAACAGATTTAACGCACTTTCAATATTATGCTCTGAATGCAATTTATTATCTTGTATATGTAAGTCCACGTTTTCTATTTCACAAGAGTATGGAATTTCTAAAAGAAACAAAAAGGGGATTGTTAATTATGTTATCATTAAAGAAAAGGAGAATGGTAATTATTCATTCGACACAACTAAGAAAGAGCCTATTGTAAAACTCAATAGTATTAATGATGCATTAATTAATTCAATCAATGCTGACACTTTATCTCAAACATGTGGAAAGGATACATTACTTGATAAACAGATTGATACAAACTGTGTTATGTTGATAATGATTATAATGTTATCATATCATGTGATTTATTGTATCAATTTTCTAATTGATGTGAAATTATCTTGTATCTATGTATTTACTTTAGCAATATCTATTTCTATTTATTATCTAATCAGTTTAGAAAACCATGCATTGACAAGGAAGCAAACAGATGTTGGTGGTAAATTTTGATACATATGGTTTTAGTAAATCTAAAGGTATTAGGATTTGTTCTCATAATGTTAATAGGATTGAAAGTAAATATGATGAAATCAAACACACACTTATGTTGACAAATAACCCACCTGATGTAGTGGGAATGTGTGAAATATTTTTGACTAAAAACACTACAGATAAGGAATTACAAATAACTGGTTACTTATCTGAAAGGAAGAAAAAAAAATGTTCAAGACAAAACAATATTGAAATAGGAGGTATTAAAACAATGATGTTGGAAGTAAAACCAGATTATGAAAAAATATTTTTTTGCTATGTTTTGTGTACAGACCTCCAAAGTCAACAATAGACTGGATTGATGATTTTGAAAAAAAAAAAATAGGAATGGCAGTGACCATTAATTTAGATATAATATTATTGGGTGATTTTAATATTATTTTTAAAGCACCAAGCAAACCTTCTAAAAATGGCTGAGTGTTTAAGAATCATTCAATATTCAACAATTGATTGTAGATGCTACAAGGGTCACAAAGAATTCTAGTACATCGATTGATCTAGATAAGGTACAGGAATCACATGTCTGTAAATATGCAATTAGTGACTACTATTCTATTTGTTTAACAAGGAAAGAAGTTAATAAAGACAAAAAGAATATACACAGTACAATCACATAAAGGAGTGAAAAAAATGACCAAAATGAATTTCTATTAGACCTATAAAGTACACATTTTTATAAAATTGAATTTGAAGACAATCCTTCTGTCTGTCTTCAATTATTTTAAAGTTTTAGGTAATCATGCTCCTGTTGTTGAAAAGAGAGTTAAAACGGATAGGCAACATGATTGGTATAACAGTGAAATCATGTATGCTAGGAACATGAGGGATAAATATAATGCACTTGGATTGTGGAGTGAATATATATGTTGGAGAAATAAAACTAAACAAAGAATAGAGAAATATAAAAAAAATATTATAAAAACATGGTACAAGACTCTAATGACTCAAAATCTTTATTGAAATGCCTTCATAGTCTGAACCCTAAGATAAAAAATCCCCACATGAGTTAGCTACAGATGATAACAATACAACGAAAAATAATAAAAAAAATAAATAGCAGATAATTTTAACAACTTTTTTACTTCTTGTTCTGAAAACATAAGTGAGCAAAGAAACATTACATCTGTTGACAAGGCGGATATCAATAATCTTAGCACATTCATTGAAAATCAATTAAAACAAGAAAAGCAGGAGAAATTTACCTTACCATCAATAAAGATAAATGAGCTATTTAATGAGTTAACCAAACTTGATGTAAATAAATCATCGGGAACTGCTAACAATGGACCCCAATTCCTTAAAATAAGTGCCCCATATATTGCCTCTCCTCTCACATATATATTCAACAGAATGATAGATACTGGTGTATATCCTTCACTACTAACAAATGCTAAGGTAACACTAGTTTACAAAGCTGGTGACAAGGTTTTAGCAACAAATTGCAGACTCATATCTGTTCTTCCATCTCCATCAAAAATATTAGAAAATCATGTGTCAAATAAGATGTACAAGTACTTGTCTAAATTTAAACTTTTACATCCTACACAATCAGGTTTCAGGCAACATCATTCTTGTCAAACTGCACTTATTGATATCATTGACAAATGGCTGCAAGAAATGAATGATTGTAATTTAAACCTAGCAATACTGTTGGACTTCAAAAAAGCATTTGCTCTTGTAGATCATGACATTCTTTGCTTAAAGCTTGCTATTTATGGATTCAGTGAAACTGCAGTAGGTTTTGTCAGGTCATACCTAAGTAAAATAACACAGCAAGTAAACATTTGCAATGTTAATTCTGATAAAAAAAAATATGTGAAATTTGGTGTTCCCAAGGATCTATACTAGGTCTTCTATCATTTGTCTTATTTATAAATGACCTTCCCCTTTGCATTAAAAATTGTAAAACAGACTTGTATGCTGATGATACTACTCTTCATAAATCCTGGAAAACATAGAAAATTTACATGATGATGTACAAGAAGATGTATTCACAGTTGAAGAATGGTGCAAAATGAATAATATGTTCATCAATACTAAAAGAACAAAATGTTTGGTTCCTGGAACAAGTCAGAAGTTATCAACTCTATCTTTTCAAACAAATCTACAAATCAATTCAGAAACACTACAACATTCATCATGTGAAAAATTATTAGGTGTTAAAATTGACAGCACACTTAGCTGGAAAATCAAATTGATCAAGTTTGTGCTAGCATTTCATCAAGAATATACCTTCTTTTTATATTAAAGAAATTTTTAGATATTAATACCAGAAAAGCATGTTATAATAGGTATTTTCTGCCGCTCATAGATTACTGTTGTATTGTTTGGGGAGAATGTAAAATTGAAGGGATAATCAGAATATTAAAACTTCAAAAAAGAGCAGCAAGATTAATTCTTGATGCAGACCCTTTATTCCAATCAGCCCCCGTATTTAAAGAACTTGGATGGATGACACTAGAAAACAGAAGCAAATACCACAAATATTTACTGCTATATAAATGTATGCTGAAAGAAGCACATCAGTACCTACTTCAAAGTTTCAACTTATATTTGTTAATCATCCTTATGCTTTAAGGGGTATTACTCAAGGTAATTTGATAGTTCCTAAGCCAAAAACTTAACTGTTTAAAAAATATTTTGCTTATTCTGGATCAGTTTTATGGAACGGACTACCATATAAAATGCGTAAAATGCAAAACACGTTTTCTTTTAAACAAATTATAAATCGATACTTGAGGCAGTCCCAATATTCAGTCTTGAAGTGATTGCAACTATTACGTTTTTAGAATGTATGATTTTGATATGTATATAATATCTATTTACTACATGCACTCTGTAAGTGTTTTATATGTTCTAATGGTACATGCACACTGAACTCTCATGACTATACGATTGTGAACTGACTATGTGTTAATATATTGTATGATTGCTTTTTTTATCTAATCATTATTTTCTACTTGTATTGTATATGAGGGTCTCAGAGAAGATTATTAATTGTAACTGTGTTAAACCTCTTTAAATAAAGAATGTATTATTATTATTATTATTATTATTATTATTATTATTATTATTATTATTATTATTATTATTATTATTATCCTATTTACCTTTAGGGTGTTAAGGACTTAGACAGGAATTTAATCCTTCAGTCGAATGTTAGCACATAGTTCAAAGGTTGTCGTTTATTGCTTTATACATATTATACTTGTTTTTTGTTTACTGTGGGTTTTTTTTACTTAATTCAGGCCGTTGTTTCTCATTTCAAATGTTTTACATTCGTCATGTCGGGGTGTTTTATAGCTTATTAGTTTCAACTTTATCATGATATTCTCGTCATCTTTGCTGCAGTTAACTGTTTTGACATAAAAAGAAATCAGGAAATCTCTCCATCGACCAAATTCTTCACCTAAGTAATATTATCAAATCAACTGCATACATCTAAATGTTCTTACTATTGACTTCTTACAAATGATACAAACTCAAATTAAAACGAAATTTATACACTTCTCTAAATCGTTTATTTATACCTTGTAAATAACCTACACAAGGACAAACAAAAAATACCTTTAGACGTGAAGTAGCTTCATACAATTTCTTTTCTAGTTTTTTGGCAAAATATAAAACAGTCAATTGTAAAACGTAGCAAAGTAAACAATGTTTATGTTGTTCTGAAAAGGGGAAGTACTAATCGTAGACGTTTATCACCGGATTAATAAGGGCACTCCTCTTTAGAAAGGTTTGGTCTGAATTATTAAAAATAGTTTGTCATCCCTGGCCCAGTTAACCATTGTATTATAAAATGATATAGGGCAACCTCTCCATTGACAGCATTTAGATGAGTTTTGGTATCTGATCTCTGCATATGCATCAGTTTAAACGACCTCCTTTTTTAAATAATTAACACAAGAAGACGGGGTATAATTGCAAATGAGTCAACTCCACCAGAATCGAATGATGTAGAAGTTAATAACTATTGGTCACAATAAAGTCTTCAACTATAAGCAAAAACCATACCGCATAGTAAGTTATAAGAAGCCACAAAATGACGAATGTAAAACAATTCAAACGAGGATACTAGCAACCTGATTTGTGTACAAAAAAATAAAAGAAAAACAGATAGAATCATATTCAAAACAGTGTAGCTGTGGCCATTGATTGACAACCTTAAATTATCCCATTGACTGGGGCAGATTAGGTGAACGTGTGTCTGTAACGACAACTGCTCACTACTTACTTATTATAGAATTTAAACTGTGGGGTCACCAAAGGTTCTTAACGCCTTTAATATTAAAAAATAATTAATCAGTGTTATTCCTGATTAGTTTTTCTAATTTCTTTATTTAGGTGTTGAGAACCTTTTGTGACCCCACAGTTTAAGTGCCTTTAACAAGTACATAGTGAGCAGCGGTTGTTACAGCGAACGTTCACATAATCTTCCTCAGTCAATGGGATAATTTAAGGTTGTCAATCAATGGCCACAGCTACACTGTTTTGAATATGATTCTATGATAAACAGCAACCAAAAAATCCTACTGAATTACATGCTCCTGACTTGAGACAGACACGAACAGAATATGGAGTGTTTAAACATTTTAAAACATGTTTGCTTGTTCCAAATCGGTGTAGCAGAACATTTTAAAAGCACACTATACATTGTAACAACCAGTTTACTCATATGATCAATACAAAGCACACATAAAAATATAACAGTCAGAGAAAAGCAATGGTACACTTAAGAAGTCATGCAAAATAATTTTCAAACGATATTTAATCGTCTATGGAAAAATTTCTCAAATTGAAAGAAAACTGTCTTAAAGGTTTTACCAAAAACATTTACTTGAAAAAATAGAAGGAGAGGGTTATATAATGCAATAGCAAAGCAGCAACAATGGAACAATTATAACTGTTGCGATCTGTCAGAATAAGAATTTTATCGTGCTATAGCGATATATCCTTTTACTTATTCTATCTTAAATTGTATCTTGTTAATCACCCTAAACATGACATATTAGAAGAAAGTCAGATGGCTTTAGCAAATGATAAAGTCATATAATGTTATAAACATTAGAAGATATGGTAGGATTGCCAATGAGACAACTATTCGTAAAAGTTCATATGAAATGGATATAATCAATTATAGACAACCGTACGGCCTTCAACAATGAGTTAGTTTTGGGACAAAAGCAAGAAAGTTAAATTGAAGTAGTCCAAAGTGCAAAGATTTTATTGTTCCAGTAATGTAAACTTCTAGTCAAGGATGTTCCAATTTATAGCATCAGATTGATAATGCTTTCACTTTTGTCCAAGGTTTGCTCTCAATATCAATACAAATTCTGGTATCTCTTTTCAATTATTTTTTTTTGTTCCAAAAAGATACAGGGCAAGATCACTATATTATATATCATCTTAAACTGTCTTGCAAATTCAATATCATCAATCTCAACGTCCTTATCTTTTTATTTCTTAAAATTTGTACACTTCAGATGCTATACAAAAATTATCCTCACCAATTTGTAAACCTTTGAAGGAAATTCAAAAACATGTTTTCAAGTTTTAAAAGATGATTTAGATCATTCCGAAGGCAAACCAGCAACACACAAGGCAAATTATGTTTTGCAGAATAAGGGTACTAACAATGTTATGAAAGCAACTGCTGTAGTTCGATTGTTTTGCAGGGACATGCAAAATAATATTATTGAAAAGGATTTCTGCATGAATTCTGTCATATTCATCAATGGAAACATATTTTTCTTGGAAAAAGAAGACCAATTGAAGTGTAATACGTCTGTTTAAAAACTGGGTAATTATTGCATACATACTGATAAATGTTTTAATACTATGAATAACATGATTCACTTAAATGATTGATGTTAAAGCAGCATGTTCTTTAAAGAGATTGATGTCCAGAATTCGATTGATGTGCAGGTCCCATCAGCAGAATTGTTCGTAATATATGAATATTAGTTAATATATGTTTTATAATATGAAATCCAGTTGATCACCATAAGATTGGACAACATACAAGAAGTCCGAATTAAGATGACATTAAGCAGCCTTATCAATTCATAAGCAGACACATACTAAAATAACAAACATACCGCATTCCCAGGACAATTCAAAACGGAAAGTCCTTTATCAAACTGAAAAATCAAATGCTCAACCATACCTCGGAGTTCAGTATTTTTGCGATTTTACTTTTTATCAAACGTCGATCTATAAACGTTTTATTTTCAAATTTTAACCATTGCAAAAGGAAACCAGCAACACACGAGAGAAACTTATTTTGGCAGAATGATGTAACCGTCAAATCTCGATTTGGATGTTCTCATATCTTCTTCAGTAAAATATTTTGTCCTAAACAGATAACATCACCACTGAGAACAATTATAATGTTTAGGTATTTTATGAATTCAAAATCCTTATCATTGATTTCTTGAAAATATTAATATTAATTATACAAAATTCAATTGACAGATATTTATAAATCTTGATAGGACAATTGGAAAATCGATATATGACTTTATTTAAAAAAGACATATTTAATCAATCCATAATGGTATTCCTCCTACACGAGGTTTGGTCTACATTTTTAAAAGAATTCTGTTTATCTGTTATACTTGAAATCTTACCCTAATTATCCTAAACCGATAGAGGATACCCTCAACATCGACAAAATTAAATTTACCTGAAGTTATTAAACAAATCTATAAGATAAAGCAAAACGTCTTGATTTTTTAAATCTTGAAAATGGTACACTTTACAAGAAATACAAAAATAGATTTACCCAAATTCCTAAATCTTAGTAAGAAAATTGATTCAGTAGAACAAAAACTAAATCAATACGACAGCAAACAAGACACACATAAGGCAAAACAAGTTTTATAGAATTATGGAACCGCGAAACATCGAAAGATTTTCTTTTGTGTTTTTTTTTTTCTTGTTTTTAACGTAGTTCTGCATAAAGTTTATAATTGCATCAATGCAAACTCATGGATTTAAAAAAAAAAAGAAAAACAAACGTTTATGTAAAAATTTACATGTTCAAGGTCGGCTATTTCAAAATTCTGTTATTTTTGTTGCATTATCAATGATTACTTTAAATACAATATTAAGTATCTTTGTGAACATGCTAACAACAGCTACGTCGATATCAATGTTTTTCTATTTTAATTCGGATCTTGTGAACATGATAATCAGACCCTAATTTCATATCGCGAGGACATTTTATTAAACTACATGAAGTAATTATGGTTTAAAAATAGTTTATATCTCTCATTCAGTAATTAACGACAACTCCTGCAAATGTGGAAACCATTTTAGAGCTTGAATGAAAACAACGATTTCCGTTTTATAATGTCTTTTTAACACAATCAGAACTTTAACGGTATAGATAGATAAGTTTATTTGAAAAATACACCTATATGGGTCAAGCAAACACACAAAATATAACACTTATTAACACAGTAGTCAAGAATGACAAGTATAAGTATAAAAAGAAACATAGAACATAGATATTATAGTGTAAAAGAGGGACGAAAGATACCAAAGGGACAGTCAAACTCATAAATCTAAAACAAACTGACAACGCCATGGCTAAAAATGAAAAAGACAAACAAACAACAGCACACACGACACAACATAGAAAACTAAAGAATAAACAACACGAACCCCACCAAAAAACTAGGGGTGATCTCAGGTGCTCCGGAAGGGTAAGCAGATCCTGCTCCACATGCGGCACCCGTCGTGTTGCTTATGTGATAACAAATCCGGTAAATGGTCTAATTCGGTAGGTCACATTCATGAAAGGGAAGGGGATTGTAGTTACGACGTAAGGAACATATCCGATATCATTTGTGAAACGGTTATTCCATAACGGTCAACCAACTCGTGATGGCACTGTAAAATTTACGAAGGGATGATTTCAACCTCACCATTTGGAACTCTTGGTTTAATAGCTTCCTTGTGAGCAGCAACCCTCTATCAAGAAAATCATGATAGGAAATGCCAGCACGGGAATATCGTATCAATTAGGAGATATATACCCCGTATGCAGGTGCTGCTGGAATGTTGCTACTTAGAAAAGGAAAGTTCACAATTGGAAAGCTGAAATCATCTCTTTTGTCGTAAAGTTTTGTTTTCAACCGACCCTCATTTTCAATTTCTAGATGTAAGTCAAGATATGAGGCCGACTTAACTGTATCTGTAGTATCCTTTATCGCTAGCGCGATACGTTCGACTTTGTTCTCATGTTTGCAAGTATGAAGATTGCTTCACAAGGTCACCAACTGCTGTCAAAAATTCGGACTGAGGATTTGAAATCTATTTTTGCTTGAAAAGTGGTTGAGAATTTGTATGAGCAGGTTTTATATTATCATTTTTTTAAACAACAGGTCTCTCAAAGTTGAGTAAAGTTTGCTATTTAGAAAAAATGGTACTCATGATCAAGATTATTATAAAATTTTAGTTTCTAGGTATATTTCTATATCTTTCTGTTTTACTTCTAGGCTAATGTCACTCAACCGAAATTTAGATTAACTGTCTGGTTTTAAAGGGGGCTCTTTAATAAGTAATCCTCTAGTTTAATCTCATATTTTATTGGGATATTACGAAACAATTTTGAACTGTCAGTAATAAAAGAAAGTTTATTGAAGACCTGATTTGTGTAAACTACATTTATTATCTGTTTAAACTTCATTTTTATGGAATATTCAGCTTTGCTATATGGTTGATCATAAGTTTCAAAAGCTGCAGCATCTTATCCTGATTTTTGTTATATATTTAGAGCAAAACTAAACCAACTATGAACTTTGTCATTTTTCAAATTCATAGACTTCTTGTACCATTGGGTTAATATCATAGGTATGAAATTTCCAGAAATATAAAAAGCAATAATTGTTGATATGTTTTCTATATTAACTTATATCTTGTCGATAATACTAAAATCTGACAAAATGAAAGAAAAACATAATTCAGAAGGTTTTCTATTGTTTGCATTTCTTCTAAAGTAAAATATCGTTTCTTAAACGGATAAAATCACCACTGACACAGTCATTCTAAGATATATGATCAATTGAATAGCACAAATCTGAACGTCTGTATTTTTGATTTCTTAAAAGTGTTACATGTTACATGTAATACCAAATTAATTGATACAAATTGAAAAACTTTTGTTGGACATTTAAAAATTATTTAAAAAAAGATAGACTAAATCAATGCGAGAGCAAACAAGCAACACACGAAGGCAAATTAGTTTTAGTAAAATCAAATTACTTACAACCAGTCTAGAGCCGTTAAACCCCGAAAGAGAGTTACCTCTATTGTTGAAATTTGGTTATTGTTCAGCCACCTGCAAAATATTATTTTTAAAAAGTATGTATCTTAAAATTTAAAAATATAAAATGTTCAATGTCTGCTATAAAAACTTGGTCTTCAAACAGTTTTACTACATAATCAAAATAAAATTTGATTACCTATATATATTTATCTTAGTGACCAAATTTAAAACAGCTTTGTTGAAACCAATGTTCACATATCTTAATTAGGATCGTCTAACCTCGAGAATTTCGCACTGGATGAAAAATTAGAATTTAATCGTTATATAGCTACATTTGTTTATACATATTTATATTTATTTATTTTTTTAATTGCCTTAAAAGACAAAATAGAAGAAAGTTTCTTGGAAAAAGTCCAAAGTATAATGTTTTTGGTTGTTCTGAAAATATTAAAATCAACTAAAGGTAGATAACCCCAGAATGAGTATGGGTAATCACTTTCACAAATATATATACAGTTTGTGTTTATTAGAATGTTGGGATTCAAACTTGACTAGCCAAGGTAAGTACAAAACTGAACTCTTACAAGTGTTGAATATCGCCCCTATATGCATGTATTATTTAAAGCTATATTATTGTAATTTGGTGGTTGTCGTTAGTTAGTTGAAATATATTGTATTGTTCAAAAGAACAAATGAATAAAACACAAGTGTTCAACTTAGTCACGTTTTCATAAAGTATGTCGTTTGTTCCTGACTTTCATGTTAGATATTTTTTGTTAATGTTAGTAATACTGATCCGGTAGTTTGTTTTCAATCTTTTAATGTTGAACATGTTGCTGCATGGGGCTTTTTAAAGCTTACCATAAGTTTTGCAAATTGTGAAAAAATAGTACGGAAGTCTTTCTTCTGATATTTCGTTTTTGTTCTATAGATGATGTGTCATTAGTAATCATACAAGCAGCACATCGCCCTGGCTTTGTTTTGAATTTAACGGAGTTATTTCAGGCAACTTGACAATTCTAAGCTATTTCAAAGAATGGTCAAAATAGCGGTAAGCAAACTCAAAGTATAAAAAGCAGCTGATTTTAGGAAATCATGGAATGCCATCCTGTCTAATCGATGTTGTCTTGTATCCATTTCCAGTAAAACATTTATAACAGTTCATTAATTGACCGGATTGAATTGTCTTTTTTTTTGCATACATTAATCCAGTTTACGAGGTGAGACAATGTTTAATTCGAGTACGTTTACATGAATTTACGTTTTTAAGTCAAGTTATTTTCAATTAATTCACGTTATAAGCACAACGACACATAAGTTGCTCCTACGTCACCACATAAAACTATATGTTACATTGTCAAGGGTAATTTCATGACTTCAGTTAACATGTCTGGTGTGAAAAAGAAAAAGAAAATCTTTTTCCGAGTTTTGTATTGAACACAACGGAGAAGGAAGAAGATGTCTGTGCCCTAATGAACTGTCTTGATTTATTCTACGTTGTATCATTAAGTGAAGGAACATACCATGTATTCATTTAAGACCTGCATAATATAGGTTAGTTTACCGTCATTGTCTTTCATATCGACCGTGTCTACCTTTAGGATGTTGACGACTTAGACAGGAATTTAATCCTTTTATTCCAATGTTAGCACACTATTCAAAGGTTATCATTTATTGCTATATACATATATCATACTTCGTTTTCTTTTTAAATACTTCAAACCGTAGTTCTCTCGTTTGAATTGTTTTACGTTCGTCATATCGGGGCTTTTCATAGCTTGTTATGTGATAAGGGTTTTGCGTATGGTGATCTTTAAGTTCCAATTTTTGAATAAGTCTCAATTTTATCAGGACATTTTTCTTGTCTTTGCTCCAGTTAACTATCTTGTCATTAAAAAAAAAAGAAGAAAATCTTTCCATCGACTAAATTCATATCACATAAGTTATATTATCAAATCTATTAACTACATCTAATTGTTCTTACTATTTACTTCTTACAAATGCTACCAAATCAAATTAAAATGAAAATTATACACTCCTCTAAAACTTTTCATATATATTGTTAACCCTACACAAGGACACACTAGAAATAACTTTAGACATTACTTTTCTTCATACAATTTCTTCTAGTGTTTGGGCAAAATATAAAACAGTCAATTGAAAAACAAAGTACAGCGTTTATGCTAGTCTGAAAAAAATTAATTACTAATCGTAGACGTTTATATCCGGATTTAAAGTGCACTCCTTTTTTAGAAAAAAATAGTCTAAATTATAATTATAATTAAGAAATTGTCATCCTTGGTCAAGTTAACTATTGTAACATAAAATGATACAGATACAGAACAGCCACCCCATTGACAATATTTAGATGAGCTTAAATTGTCTGATATATGCAATTGCATTAATTTAAACGACCCTTTTTTTAGATAAACAAAAATAAGAAGACGTGGTATGCTTGCCAATGATACAACTCTCCATCCGAGATCAAATGATGTAGAAGTTAATAACTATGCTCATAATACAGCATTTTACAATGAGTAAAAACCATACCGTATAATAAGTTATAAAAGGCCCCAAAATGACGAATGAAAAACAATTCAAAAGAGAAAACTAACGAACTGGTTTGTGTACAAAACAATAAATGAAAAACAAAATATGATAAAAAGCAACAACCACTGAATTACAGGCTCCTGAATTTGAACTTACACAAACAGAATATGGAGTGGTTAAACATGTTAAAACATGTTTACTTGCACCAAAGCTGGTGTAGTAGGACACTATAACAGCAAACTATAACACTCAGTTTATAAGGGCTTAACTCATATGATCAAAACAAAGCACACACAAAAGTATTACAAATAAACACAAAAGACACACAGTACATATATCATGTATATGAAAGTACATCGCAGTCTAATGTCTAAACTTGTTTCTTTATTATTTTGAGGCTGACTTCATACAGGAACTTCTTAGGAAGAGATATATGAAGTTAGCAATATCCTTTAACTTTACATTCCGCTATATAGATGATGTTCTCTTACTAAATAATACAAAATTTGGTGACTATGTTGAACGAGTCTATCCCATCGAACTAGAGATAAAGGATACTACAGATACAGCTAAGGCCACACCAATTAGATTTGTAGTTCTTCGGACAAAAGCTCCAAAAAATATGGGGCGAGCGAGCGAAATTTTGTTGATTGTATTTTTTTCTTAAAAATTAGTTTTTATGAGGCGAGTGCTCTACAAGTGAATCGAGCCGTATAATTTTTTTTCTAAATTGTGCGATTTAGAATTTATGTACATGTTAAAACTAGGTTACTTTTTAGAAAAGGAGAAGAATCATGTTCTAATGCATAAAATTTGATGGATTGGCGCCTGAACCATACCCAACTTTCTTGTCTTGCTGTGGTTTAGTTAATTTTGATTATTTTCATCAAATGAGTTTTGTGTGTATATTAAGGAAGCATAGCAGATGCAGTTTAACAAGAGGAATTATGTTAGTTAGGTAAATGATATATGTTGAAAAAAATTTAAATATGTGTATGTATAAAAAAAATGCCCCTGAATAATATATTAAATATGTTTTGATAAAGTTGTTTTCATTGTATCAATATATGGTAGTGCTTGATGTCCACTTGGAACTATTTATCCATACTAAGGATCAACATAATGAGTGAGGTGAATAGTTCAACAACATCATGAGTAGGATAGTGGTATTGCTATACATGCAGATTTCAATGTATTGAAATATTCCCTTAAAATATCTGTCACCACATTCACATGCATTATTCTGATAGTTAATTATATAAATACTCTTTAAAAAAATTTCCTTGTGCGCCTAAAAGCTGCATTTTAAACTCTTTAGCTTGAATGGAAGTGGGAATGAGCATACCACTACTTTGGTCTCGAACGTTGGAACTTTAAATTTTCCCTTACGAAAGAGTTCTGCTTGCATGCCAATAGACTAACAAGGGAATATGGGGTTTCATCAAAATAAAATAAATCTGTGATTTTTTTAAAATTCATAGGAATTTTATATTAATTTCATCCAAGATAGATAATTTTATAAAACAACAAACATTGTATAATGAAGACAAATTTGTACAAAACAGCAGCCGGTGTTTCAAATTCCACCTAGCAAATCTAAACAATATAAATAGTCATTCTTTGTAAAAACAATTTTTTATTGGAATAGACTACCAAACAATCTCGTGTGTGCCAAGACAATTGAGACCTTGAAAACGTTGCTCTCACATCGTTGGACTAATTTTCCAGCGACTCTCTTCCGTTGCAATTAAAGCCATATCCTGGCCCTGCAACGTACTTATTCAGATCCAGGTCTATGGCTGTTGAAACAATGATCGGGGATGACGATGGTTCTGACGAACATTGATGTGATCGTGGTCTTCTTATGACAGTTTTTTAATATTTTTCTCCTAGAACAGGTCTTTATAGATAAAACGAGATGCATTTCCGATAACTGTGTGTTCAGTAACTACTTGTCCACGGCCATGAGCTAACACAGCTATATGTTGACATCCCGATTTCTGACCTTTTATATACAATTCGATTGATCACACGTGCGTTTGAATCTTGTAACTTGTAACCCTTCCGGAGCACCTGAGATCACCCCTAGTTTTTGGTGGGGTTCGAGTTGTTTATTCTTTAGTTTTCTATGTTTTGTCGTGTGTACCATTGTTTTTCTGTTTGTCTTTTTCATTTTAAGCCATGGCGCTGTCAGTTTGTTTTAGATTTATGAGTTTGACTGTCCCTTTGGTATCTTTCGTCCCTCTTTTTGTATTCCATATCTTTCTCCAATAAAGGATACCTCAATCAATGAGTATTCCACCACCAGATTAAAAGTACATGTATATCTTAATGTTTAAAATATAAAATTCACGTCCGTTGTCATTTTTCATCTTTATAAAACAATATTAAAAGTGTTGTGTATATACATATGTACCGGCGTAAAAATATGAACTAGTTCAATATCATGAAATTTAAAATTTAAAACACTTCCGCAATATTTAGTTTATTTACATGTATATATGTGAATCGATCGGACCAATATATGTACGAGAAAAACGTCTATGTTAACCCGAATAATTCAGTCGTTATATTCCACTGCTCTACGATGGCTCGCGAGTGGGAGAGTCGATCACGGGGAGGGACTGAATAAATCGGGTTGCGTCTATGTGAGAAAAAAAAAATTCAAGGAGAAACTTAATTTGGAGCGGCATGCGGCCCAAAACTTTGCGGAAGCGTTAATTTTTTTTATTGAAAAGTCAATTCCTCAAAAACAGGAGCGGGAAAATCCTAAGAACTATTAATCAAATTGGTGTGGCCTAACATCTTGACTTACATCTAGAAATTGACAATGAGGGTCGGTTGAAAATAAAACTTTACGACAGAAGAGATGATTTCAGCTTCCCAATTGTGAACTTTCCATTTCTATGTAGCAACATTCCAGCACCGACTGAATACAAAGTATATATCTCCCAATTGATACGATATTCCCGGGCTTGTATTTCTTATCATGATTTCCTTGATAGAGGGTTGCTGCTCACAAGAAAGCTTTTAAACCAAGAGTTCCAAATGGTGAAGTTGAAATCATACCTTCGTAAATTTTACGGACGCCATCACAAGTTGGTTGACCGTTATGGAATAACCGTTCACAGATGATATCGAATATGTGCCTTATGTCGTAACTACAATAACCTTCCCTTTTCACGAATGTGACCTACCGAATTAGTCTATTTACTGGATTTGTAATAACATGAGTAACACGACGGGTGCCACATGTGGAGCAGGATCTGCTTACCCTTCCGGAGAACCTGAGATCACCCCCTGTTTTTGGTGGGGTTCGTGTTGCTTAGTCTTTAGTTTTCTATTTGGTTTCTTGTAAAATATTATTTGTCTGTTTTTTTTATTGATTTTTTAGCCATGACGTTGTCAGTTTATTTTCAATCTATGAGTTGACTGTCCCTTTCGTCCCTCCTTTACTGAATGCTAGTACAAAGCCAATAACTACTAATAAAAATCATGAATCGAATACTAAAAATCAATCTGTACACATCCACCACCCTATGGATATACGTAATGACGTCATTAACAGTAAGAGAAAACCATGCAATGATACACGTTAAAAGTTATGCCAAATAATTTAAAACAATATTTAATCATCTTTGGGAAAATTGCTAAAAGTTTTCAAAATGATGAAATACTGACTTTATGTTTTACAAATAAAAAGGGTATTTTACAGTTACAAAATTTAAGGAGAGGGTGATATAATGCAATAGCAAATCAGTAATATTTAGGGAATTTAATTTGATGGATCTGTAGGTAACTTCAAAATAACAACGTATTTTTGCATTCCATTAAGCATCATCCTCAATGTAAAAAAATTAAATAATAACATTAATAGGTCAACGAAAGTGCAGTATATCTGTTTAAACACTGGTTAGTATATTGTATTCGTACTGAAATATTACATAATATAATAAATAGTTATTCATCAATGGCTCAAATAATTAACACAAGACAAAGACATCTTTAAGGTCTGCTTTAAAGTCTGTAAAAATCAATTTTGTTTTCACACTGTTTGACCGTGTCATTTATGATAGCTAGCAAAAACAAATATCAAATGGACCATATTTTAAATTAGGTATGTCAATACAAAAACGCGCGTCTGGCGTATTAAAGTATAAGCCTGATAGCTATTATTTGTGTGTTTCTCTGTCCTGTATGTTCTCCCATGTAATTGTATTGCTGTCCTGTCATGTGATGTTGTCATTTAAATGTTATATTTAACATTGTCGTAAACGCGGGAGGTTTGGCTAGCCACAAAAAAAAAAGTAGTATACCGCTGTTCAAACTCATAAATCCATGGACAAAAAACAAAATCGGGGTAACAAACTAAAACTGAGGGAAACGCATTAAATATAAGAGGAGAACAACGACACAACACTACAATGTAACACACACAGAAACGGACCAAGCATCAGACAAAATCCCACGAGAAAAACAAATATAACATCAAAACCAAATACATGAATTTGGAATAGACAAGTACCGTGACACGTCTTATCGCAATGTGAATTTACACTCAAAATTAAGAGAAAACAAACGACGCAACGTTAAAATGTAACACATACAGAAACGAATTATAATATAACAATGGCCATATTCCTGACTTGGTACATGCCAAACCTCCCCTTTTATAGCCATGTGAAATATAACATTAAACTCAACACCACAGGACTACAATATAAATACATTGGAGAATACAATTGACAAAGAAACACACGAACAACAGCCAACAAAAGGCAACAAGTTGAAAATTTTAATACGTCAGAAGTGCATTTTTTATCCACACAAGATCCACCAGTGACGCCCAGATAAAAAAGTTTGAAAGCCGAAACAAGCACAAAGTTGAACTCACCATTTGTTTTTTAAAATGTCCTTAACCAATTTAGGAAAATGGACATTGTTATATATATAGTTCGTTTCTGTGTGTGTTGCATTTTAGTGTTGTGTTTCTGTTGTGTCGTTGTTCTCCTCTTATATTTGGTGTCCCCCTCAGTTTTTAGTTAGTAACCTGGATTTGTTTTTTCTTCAATCGATTAATGAATTTCGAACAGCGGTATACTACTGTTGCCTTTAGAGGCAACCGTACGGCCTTCAACAATTAGTTAGTTTTGGGACAAAAACAAGAAAGTCAAATTTAAGTAGTCCAAATTGCAAAGATTTTACTGTTCCGATAATGTTGATTTCTAATCAAAGATGTACTTATTTATAGCACCAGATTGATTATGCTGACTGCTTTTTGCAAGAATTGTCTTCAATTTCAATAAACAGTATGTCATCTCTTCTCAATTACAGTTTGTTTCTCTAACAAAATACATGTTTTATGATTTATATCTAGTGTTGCTACTCGATTGTTATGAAGGTACCTGCAAAATTATATTTTTGAAACGTATTTATGTATAAATTATGTCATATAAAAAAGAAGATGTGGTATGATTGCCAATGAGACAACTATCCACAAAAGACCAAAATGACACAGACATAAAGAACTATAGGTCACCGTACGGCCGTCAACAATGAGCAAAGCCCATACCGCATAGTCAGCTATAATAGACCCCGATAAGACAATGTAAAACAATTCAAACGAGAAAACTAACAGCCTTATTTATGTAAAAAAATGAATGAAAAACAAACATGTAACACATAAACAAACGACAACCACTGAATAACAGGCTCCTGACTTGGGACAGGCACATACATAAATAATGTGGCGGGGTTAAACATGTTAGCGGGATCCTAACCTGGGACAGCGGTATAACAGTTCACCATAAGAACGAACTATAAAAATCAGTTCAAAAAAGATCTGAGAGTACTTGCAGTTATCTGACAGCTAGTTCAAAGCCACTAACAACTTATAAAAAAATCATGCATCTAAGACTAAACTATCAATCCGTACACATCCAACATCCACTGGATTTAGTGTTAATCATATTCATCAACGGAAACATATTTAGTCTGGGAGTGTAATATATCTGTTTGAAAACTTGGTAACATATTGCATACATACTGACAGATGTTTTACTACAATGAATAGCATTACTTACGTCTGACTTTAATGATTAATGTTAAACATAGTATGTTCTACGTCTGCTATAACATCTAAAAAATCTGGTCTTTAGACATTTTTACTGATGAACCAAATAACGAATTTGAACACACAATACAATAGTATGTATTTTCTAAAAGATGCAGGGTCACCTCTTCATTGATGACCTTAAGTTCTCTTATCTATTAAATTATATCAGTTTAAATTACCTTTTCTTATTTCTTGCAATTGAACCTGGTATAGTTTAAACGCTATAGTAAATAAATTAAAACGATATTTAACCATCTTTGGGAAAATTGCAAACAAATAATAAAAACGCTAACTATAGATATTGCTTTCAAAAAAACATGTTTTACTTTTTTTTAAAATGAATCAAGTTACCTACAGTTTTGTAAGAGCCGTCAAACCTTTAAATATATGTATGTCCAGCGTTGTAATTCAATTGCTGTGCAGATACCACAAGCAGAATTTAATCGTAATATATGAATATGAGTTGATACATGTCTAAAACATGAGATCCAATTGATTACCTTAAGATAGCACAAAATACAAGGAAGTCCGAATTTAGATGACATTGAGCAGTCTAATCAATTTATTAACATAAATATAAATAGTAAAATAACAAAAATATCAAACTCTTAGGGAAATTCAAAACAGAAAGTCCCTTATCAAACGGCACAATCAAAAGCTCATACATGACAAACGTCGATCTAAACGTTCTTATTTTCGATTTCTGGAAAATTGTACCTTTACATGTAATGCCAGATTAAAATGACGTACATTTATAAATATCATTAGGAAAATCTCAGTGTTTTTAAGAAGAAAAAATAAATCATTGCGAAAGCAAACTAGCAACACATCAAGGAAATTTATTTTTGCAGAATCATGTATCTGTCAAATCTCGAAAGAATTGTTTTGTAATTTTATTGTTGTACAAATAAATGTAACCATTGAAGGAGGAACTCAGCAACTTAGAAAGGCATGTTTTTTTCAGAATCAAGTTGCTTATAATGTTGTGAGAGCCGTCAAACCTCGAATGAGATTTACTTCTAGTGTTGTGATTCGATTGTTTTCATATCTTCTTCGGTGCAATATCTTGTTTATAGCAGATACAGGGTAACATCATCACCGAGAACATTTCATGTCAAGTTTAGCCATCTTATCTATCCAATATCATATACTTAATTTCCTTATCATTGAATTCTTGAAAATAGTACATATTAATGTAATACAAATTCAGTTACAATTACAGACATTTATAAGAAGGGGGAATGTGTCAAAGCGACAACAACTTGACCAGCAGAAAACAGACGAAGGCCACCAATGAGTCTTTAATGTAGCGAGAAACTCCCGCACCCCCAGGCATCCTTTAGCTGGACCCTAAACAAATATGTATACTAGTTCAGTGATAATGGACGTCATACTAAACTCCAAATTATACACAAGAAACTAAAATTAAAAATCATACAAGACTAACAAAGGCCAGAGGCTCCTAAATAGGGACAAGCGCAAAATTGCGGCGGGTTTATACATTCTTTAGAGATATCAACCCTCCCCCTATACCACTAGCCAATGTCGAAAAAACAAATGCACTAATAAGCACAGTAAAACTCAGTTTAAGAGAAGTCAGAGTCCGATGTCAGAATATGAAACAAAAGAAAATAAACAAAATGACAATAATACATAAATAACAACAGACTCCTAGCAGTTACTGACATGCCAGCCTCAGACCTAAACTGATTGAAAGATTATGACTTCATAATATGAATATCAGGCACAATCCCTCCTGTTAGGGGTTTATTATTATAGCATCATGAAATATATGAGAAGAACGTAACCCGTGTCATGCCAACAACTGGTTTCAGAATAAATGTGTTTAATTCCGATGTAAAGACCCTATAAGTGAATTAATATTAAAGCCCAAAAATGCAATCGTTAATGACCTGACAACAGTATCGTAACTATATCCCTTGTTAATAAGTCTGTTTAAAGGTTTAGTTAGCTTTTGAGGTGAATACTGACATTTTTGTGCTGTGTAAATAATATTATCATAAAATATTGGATGTGAAATACCTGAACCTATAAGATGTCTGCATGTTGAGTTATCTTTACGAATTGTTTCCTTATACCGATGATAAAATTTAGTAAATGTTTGACTAGTTTGTGATATCGAAAACCCTGGTGTAATATTTTTTCAGTAATAAATAAATTCTCTTGCTAAAATCAAATACGTTGTTACATACACAAACGAATCAATCGTACAAGTTGAGATATATAAACACCATAAGATGGTGGCAAGGGAACGTCGCCATCTAAAAATGGATAATTAACGATAGGAATTGAAAAATCATCTCTGTTATCATAATTTTGTTTGTATTAAGCTACCCGTTAATGATATAAATATCGAGGAAAGGTCAGTGGTCATTGTTAGTATTAGCTTTATTTAAAGTAATTTCGATAGGATAAATTTCTTAATAAACATACTGAAGTCGTCATTATTGGGAGCCAATATATCATCCAAATATCTAAAAGTATTGTTAAATTTTTTGTATCAAATGTTGTTTCGATGGGTCTTTGCTGATTTTAGTCATCAATTGTAACTCATAACAATACAAAGACAGGTCCGCAATAAATAGTGCACAGTTGGTCCCCATTGGAGTTCCAATTGGTCTATTTTAAACGTTATAGCACATCAATTTAGTTATTGCAAACAATGATAAAACACTAACTATAAATATTGTTTTCACAAACACCTATTTTTTCTTAGAAAACAAATGAAATGTATTAATGCAGAGAGGAATATTATGTAACAGGAAACCGGAAATATATTGGGACTGTTGTAATTTATAATCATATATGTATACGTATGTATGCATATGACATTGGCATATTCATCAATGCAAACAGGTTACTGTTTTCAATAATGGGCGAACGGAAATGTTTCATATCTGTTTGAAAACTGGTTGATAAGTACATACTTACTGACAGGTTTTTATTATATAATGAAGAGATATTATTCATCTATGGCTAACATTATTATCATAAGACATAGACATTTTCAATCTCTAGACTAAAATCTATAAAAAGCAAGGTTGTTCTCAGACAATTTCAATAATAATTAATTTGAATACAAAAAAATAATATCTTTATGACCATACTTTACAACAGATTTAAAAGGTTTTAAATACAAACTATACTAATGTTCAAGGAATCTTTAAGGTCTGTTCTTACACCTATTCAAATCTATTTCGTTCTCATACAACTGTATCACTTTATCAATGTCCAATATGAAAACAAAAAATTATTTTCTTAGTGACAATATGTTTGCTACAGCTCGGCCAACACCTTGATTAGGGAACTTCTATCGGTAAAGATTTATATTCTCATTTCATCATATCTATGTGATGCCGTTAAAATAGATAAAGATACATTTAAGCATACCACAAGTTTGCAAAGGATGCTGGTTAAAAATGACATTCACATTTTTTTAATTAAGTTTACTAATTTTGCCGTTGTAACTTCATCAAATCCATAAAGCATATATTATATTTTGCACAATGGATTTTTTAAATAAGTTTTTTTTAAAGAATATCGGTCTAAAAATGTCTGTTTCTTTTTCATTCATGATTATCTAAGGACACCTATCCCTAAATGGGTACCGTTAAAGAGCAATATTTGAACAATTCAATTTCCGTTTTACAATTATTTGCCAACTTGATCACTATCAGTAATGGTATCGCAATATATCGATATGTGCTGATACATGTTGTATATTAACACGATATCCAGTTAATTACAAAATGATAGCACAAAATACAAAAAAGTCAGAATAGAGGAACAGAAAGTGTCCTAATCAATTCGATAACCGAAATGTAAACGTTATTGTCTTTTATTTCTAAAACATTGCACAAAATGAAATTATAACGAAATGGGTATATTTCTAGGAATATTGCAAGGCGTTTCCAAAAAAATCGAAACTAAAAATGACTTTGGATATTTAATAGCTTCATATAAGTTTTATTTTAGTTGTAGGTCAAATCAGGAGAAGTCAAATTCCAATAGTCCAGAGCTGAAATATTTAATTGTTTTGAAAAGGTATTATTTTAACCAATGATTAGAAAATGTATATTACCAGATTGATAATATTATTCCTCTTTAGAAATGTATTTTATTCAAATTGATACACTTAACTTATAATATCAAATTAGATTGATACCATATATACTACTTTGTAACAAACATTTCAAAAAGATGTTAACTCCAAAAACAAATAATTGTATAAGACAATAACAATAAAGAGAGATGTGTGGTATAATTGGACAGAAAGCAAGAGGGATCAAAGTTATTACAACTATTAGTAAGCCGTTAAACCTCGTTATAAATTAACATATAGAGTGGTACATTTATTAGAAGATAAATTCCTGTAAATTACATTTTGAGACGTATTCATGCATTACATTCTTCATGTACTAAAAAATGAAGACAACTGGAAGTGAACATGGTGAAGGAGTGCTGCTTGTAAACTAGTTAAAATATTGCATAATTTTTATATACTAATATATGTTTTAATCAAAATAACTATAATCTGTAGTTATGATATAGCTTTAACCTGTTTAATGACTAAATTAAAGGGATATTTAAACTTTAACCTCGGCTCTAATACCTAAAAATATGAAATTACATTTTTTTTCTAATGATGAATTTGAATACAAAAGCTATAGTATTAGCCCTCTCCCTTCCACACCGGTACAGCTTACCGGTGAAACCAATTTCAAGATTTTATGGGGGCATTTAGACTTGTTCCATCGCCATTTGCTGACGTAAAGATGTGGTTAAGAGCTCAAATTAATCCTCAGATAACCAGCAATGCGATTTAATGTGCAGCAAACCTCTATCATCATTAGGTAATGAACAAGTCGCCCCTTATTGATGTGTAATTTTTCTGTAAAATCATTTATGTTTCTTCGAAATTTGAGGAATATGCTCAAAAAGAAGTGCAAAGATAACTGCTTTTTTCAAAGGATGTATGACTTTTTTCAATAACTGTGCAGTAAGTTTTTGAAGAATAGTATCAAACTAATAGTTCTAACTTGTACAATAGTTGCAAATGTAAGTTTTAGTGTAGCAGACTTGAAATGCACTAAAAATCCGAAGTCATTTCTTAAAGATATTATGAGAAAAGAGACAAAAACTGCTAAATATTCTGAATGTTTTTTGCAAAGTTGAACTAGATGTAACAAAACATAGTTTCGTAAGTGTTACGGTATGATAAAGTTGAAAACACTTTTGTTTGAATAATGGAACATGTATATTTCAATGAAAAAATGACAGTTTAAAGAGTGGATTCCTCCTAGATTTGCGTAAAAATCATGCATTTGGCAACCAAAAAATTATCATCTGAACACTTAATTCCAAAAAGAAAACAAACTTGGTGAGAATCTTTATATTATTTCTTTTTTTTTTAAATTTCTTCCGTAGTAGTAGACATAAGTACTTAAATTTCAATAAATTCATTACAATGCCAGTGGCGGAGGGGTATACTGATCTATCCCAAGGCGCTAAGATTGTGAGTTCGAATCTCACTGCCGGAGTTGGAAAAATAATTTTCTATATTAAATGTAACTTAACTTAACTTTACTTTCAATTTCAAAAAGAGAACATACGACATTTTTTTAAAAGAATGTGTGTGAAAAATTGCCCCCACTTTTTTACCCCCTTTGCTCCATCGGGCTCGGTCAAGGGTATCCCAGATCAAGCTAGCATTGGTAATTCAATGAATTTTCCCTTGTAAAAACAAAGTTTAGGTTGCTGATTGATTGAAAACAAATTAGACAAATAACTAGGGTCTTAGTTTGAAATCGGACAAAAAGAGCGTCTAAAATCAGTTATTTTGAATGTAAGGGACATCGATATTTCAAGGCCTATATCACGTTATGCGTCTATTTATACCCCTATGATAACTTATACGGCTTCAACTTACTCGAGGCATTGTGTGTCCACCAAAACCTGACCCTATTAGCCCACCAATATGTCTCTGCACGATTTTTTGTCCAATGATTTCGTATTTTGTCACTTTTTCTCCAACAGTCAAGTGACTTTTGGAAATATACCACGTGACCCAAAAATGACGAATTATCTTTAAACTTAATTTTTTGAAATATTTTTCCAATTATCTTTTATTTGAGCCCAACATGGCATGTGTTTGACCATTGATGCGAATGCTGTATTCATTTAAACTTTGATAATGTCTTTTCGATAAGTAAAGGTCTAAAATGCATGAAAGGGAAAGGGTTAATAATCCAATTGTTGCTATACAGTAGTTAGATCGATATCAGTTTGGCTCAACTACATTTTGGGGAAATAATATTGGTATAAAATGATTTGCTCTCCTCATTCTAGAGTATCAATCTTCAATTTTTCAAAATTGGTACCGTTTTGAAATATAATTGATTGTTATACTAGTAGATCAATATTGGTTGATACATATATTATCATGGAATCAAGTTCATAACCAAAAAAAGAACAAAATAGAAGAAAGTCCAAAGTAAAATATTTGGTCCTTATCAAAATTGCAAATTGATAAATCGTAGGTATCGTCTGTTTTAGTATAACTAGTCTCAATTTGATAACAATTTGGTCCTCCTTATTCCAGTTGTAATCTTGTCTTAAAAGATACGGGACAGAATAAATAAAATAATTCAAACCACTTCAATAGACTATTTTTATATTACCGACGTTTAACTCCAGATTATATAATTTTTCGACAGGTTACCTTTTATGTTGTAAGACATCCTGGTACCCTGTTAAGTAGGAGCTACCAAAATAAGTAAAATCAAACACATAATTGGTGTAATTTGGAGGGAAATATACAGTTTTCCGATGATTTTGAAGTGTAAAGGAAATATGAAGCAGTTAATTTCAACCAAAAAATTGTTGCAATTGAAAGCTTGATTTTACTGATTACTGTTGCTCTAACTTGACTTGGTACCAGGATGTCCTACCACAGAGTAGGTAACCTGTCGAAAATATATGAACTCTTCAATAAGTCGGTTATATGAAAATAGTGTAGTCACCTGATCAATTCATTTACAAATATCTAAACGTTCTGATATCTTAAAAATGGTAAACCATGAAGGAAATACCGAATGTAATGATATTATTGCTGTGAAATGGTTTCAAAAGAAGACAAATGCCGTTACAAATTACAATCATAAAATCTTATTTTACCCGAACAAATGTAAAAAAAGATATTTGTGATATACTAAAACAGCAAACCAACAACATATGGCGACAAATCTTTATTTGATATATCTGTTTACTTACAAGTATTGAAGAGCCGTTAATTCCCGAAAAAGATTGCCAGCCAATGTGGAAATTTGATTGTTGTTAAGGCTCCTGAAAAATAACATTTTTTGAAATTTATTTCTCCTATTATTTTCCTTATTCAGAAATACAAACATCTTGAAGTCAAAATATAAGTCAACTGGGGAGATGTAGAGATGCTTGAAAATTGTTAATACATTGCATACATACTCACAGAAGTTTGTGATACAATAAATAGTACTTATGCATATATGAAATTAAATGACTATCTTATTGGCCATATTTCACAACAGCTATCGCGAAACTTGGGTTGGTAGACTTTATGTGGGATCTTCTGACAACAAGGAGGGATACCCATATTTAATCATGTCAAAATAAAATGGCAATATGTTTAGGCTAGTTTGAATGCAAAAAAAAAACATGTCCAAAAGGATATTGGCAAAGACAATCGGCCATTTTTTTTCAAGTCCGTTAAGATTTTTTTTTCAAATGAACCCAAAAAAATCATTAATGCAGTGATGGTATTTTGCATTTCTGTTTTTTTTTACCAACTATAGTACATTTTCATTTCATGGCCTTTTATGACTTGCTACTCGATGTCGGTTTTAGTTATTGTTAAGGGTCATATGCTGACCTAACGATACTAACTTCTACGTTATTATGTTTCTAGTGGATAGTTGTCTCATTGTCAATCATACCAAATCATCTTCTTTGTATATTGGTCTCAATTTGAACATAATTTGTCTATCTCTTCTCATGATTACAATCTTGTCATTTTAAGATAAAAGACAACCTCTATATTGCTCAAAATCAAATCTACAACACCAGGGCACATTTTAAAATAGACCAAAACACAAACAACAACATACAAAATTAAAGACTGAGCAACACGATCACCGCTGCCGACCCCCGACCCCTGATCTCCCTTCTAAAAAAAAGAAGAAAAGAAAAATAGGAAAAAACAGGGTGACTTCAGATCTTCCTCTTCATAAGGCATCCGTCGTGTTACTCATGTAAGTACACACCCTGCGACGAGTCTAATTCAGAAGGGAACATTTGGTGAAAAAGGCGGACGAGTTGGCAAAACTAATTTTACTTGCAATAATAAATAAAAGGAGATAATGATTTAATGGGACAGAAAATCAGCAACACCTGAAGGCATATTTGATTTTTTAATCAGTTTTGTAAGAACCGTCCAACCTTATCAAATATGAACATCTGTGTGGATATTTAATTCTCACTCTCATATAACATTTTCTAAATTAATATATATAAAAATATGCAGTACATTTTTCATATTAATCAAACGTTGAAAATAGTAGGCAACTGGAAGCGGGTTGAAATTACATCAATATTGACAAATGGTACAAGGACACAGTTATCGTCCTATAACTATATACAGTGTAAAATTTGCATTTTTTTATACCCTTTCCAAATTTCTTTCTTGATATTTAATGCATGAAATATTAAGATACTGTCAAAATCTTTTTAAGAAAGAGCAGGTGCGATTTTTTTAATTTGAATTCATGTTGACAGTAACAATACGAAAGTCTCTTGTATGAACTGCTGTAAAATAAATCTACGATAAACCTGAAAAGACTAATTTAAATCCCATTGTCTGTTAATATCAGTTAAGTTGAGATGAATGTTAGGATATAACAGATACAATAATTAACATATCAACATAAGAAAAAAAAACCAAGTATAACATATTTTGGTATCCCAAAACGGCGTATATCTTAAATAGTGAACATAAAGGTAAATTATGCTACACAGAGGAACAAGTGATCCGTATGCTGGAGTTTCTAATTGACAACATAATTGTTGAATTTGGAGGTAGAATTTTTCAACAAGTTGTCGGCATTCCTATGGGAACAAAATGTGTGCCTCTCCTTGTCGACCTCTCTTTATTTTCATATGAATCGGAGTTCCTTAAGACACTTGTCAAAAACAGGAAAATCAAAAAAGCACCTCATTTACTTTCATTTTCAGATATATTGATGATGTTCTTTCCATTAACAATCCTAGTTTTTCTGATTGGGTTCCATTAATATATCCCCCGAACTAGAAATTAAAGAAACAACAGACACGGCTTCTTCCGCCTCAATTTTAGACGTATACCTCGAATATGACATACACGGTCATTTCAGTGCCAGAATCTATGACAGATGAGACGATTTAAATTTTGAAATTATCAATATCCCCCATCTTTGTAGCAATATACCAACTTCACGTGCATATCGGATATACATTTCCCAACGAATTCGGTATTCAAGTGCATGCAGCAACTACTCAGACTTTGTAAAATGTCACCAGTGTCAGAGCAGAAAGTTGATGAACTAGGGGTATATCAATGAACGTCTCGTCCTTTTTCTAAAAAAAGTTCATAGAAAGGCAACACTTGCTTGTTGAAAAACATTCTGTATGAACTTCACAAATTATACACGATGGTTTTAAAGAATAGATTATTGGTACTGACATTGTTTATCGTCTAAATAACGTGTTATATTATTATTCCCTCATTTGTCTTTGAAACATCACATTTACTGTTTAGTCTGTTTTTGACGTGGCTCTGTATTGATACATCCCGTCATTATGTTATTGTTCAATGATAGTTTGTGTATTCGTGTCCTTGAACTTTGTCAATATGCTTTGTTTATATGCCATTTGTGTTTCCTTGTTACTTAGATGTGGCTCTGTACTTATACATCTCGTCATTGTGTTATTGTTCTATGATAATTTCTGTATTCATGTCCTTTAATTTTGCCAATAGGCTTTGTCTATATCCCTTTTTATCAATATATAATAGATTTTTATGCGATAGTCATACAAGTGAGAAGTTAAGCTAGCTTGAAAGCAATGTTTAATCCACCATTTTCTACATTAAAAAATGCCTGTACAAAGTCAGGAATATGACAATTGTTGTCCATTCGTTTGATGTGTTTTAGCCTTTCATTTTGCCATTTGATTAGGGACCTTCCGTTTTTGAATTTTCCTCGGAGTTAGTATTTTTTTTGAGTTTACTTATTGACATACAAGTAAGTGGTTTCTGTTTCTTCGAACATTTATCAAGAAGTATTTCTCTGATAATTGCGAGGAGGCAAGTTTTCATTCGAAATCTTCTTAACTAATTGAAATCTATTTATTTTCTAATTGGAACCAATATAAAAAGTAAAAAACAAAATTCTTATTGTAAAGATTAAGAGATGAGGAGGTGCATAGTTAAGGTTTACATAATGTTGGTGTTTAATTTTGGTTATATCCAACTCCTGTCAATTTAATGATTTGGAGTCCTTATTACATAATTATACAGATATCTAGCCTCATACATCAGAATGTAATTCTCTGTCTTGAATGTCCCTTTATCTTATTATTTAATGAATGCAACTTTCGCTGCATAAGTTATATTAGTCGAAATAGTTTCTGACAAATTGTGGCATTTTGTGTGCTGGCGAAAACTTTATCCCGTTTAATTAAATTGTATGAAAGTCTCGAATTTAAAAAGAAAGTATACGCTCGATGACTGGTGACTGAAGAAAATACGAAGATAAAAATAAAGAACATTTCCAATTAAATAAATAGAACTCTTTATTTTTATTTTATTGTAAACTAGAGAAACTTCTCATTTCAGCGATATTTAATGTTATACAAGTATCTTCATTAACAATTTCACCAATATGGTTCCGCAAAATATGATGCCATGAAAAAACTGTATATTGCACCCTATCTGTTTGGTCTGTAGGTACACTAACCAGGAACATATGGGGACTTTTGATCTCTGTTTGGTCTGTAGGTACACTAACCAGGAACATATGGGGACTTTTGATCTCTGTTTGGTCTGTAGGTACTCTAACCAGGAACATATGGGGACTTTTGATATCTGTTTGGTCTGTAGGTACAATAAACCAGGAACATACGGGGACTTTTATTATCTGTTTGGTCTGTAGGTGCAATAAATCAGGAACATACGAGGACTTTTGATATCTGTTTGGTCTGTAGGTACAGTTAACAAGGAACATACGGGGACTTTTGTTATCTGTTTGGTGGGAATTTAATATGATAAATGTGAATACACAAAACAAATATCTCAGAACTTTATCGCAATATATCGATTTGTTCATATATGTTTACATAGAACCTAGTTCAGTACCCTACAATATGTCATATTCAGCTGACCTTAAACTGTCTTATGAATCTAATGACATAACTAATAACTGTCTTATTGAATATTTAAAATTTTAATATTAAATACAGTAAAAAATTAAATCAAAATTTACTTATGTTTAAAAAAAGTGCAAAAAGAAAATTATAAATAACTATAGATATTCTGTTGCTTTATTGATCTTTGTTTCTATTTTTGGACTAAATACAAGAAATTCAATTTAAAGTAGTCCAACATTCAAAGATTTTATTGTCTGAAAATATGTCATGCTAATAAAATGCACAAATGGATAGCATCAAACCGATAATAATATTCCGTATTTGTTAAGAATTTCGTCATCACTGCTTATGTAAACTAGCTTGTCCTAAAAGAATACAGAGCAACCTCTCCACTGCCAAAATCCCTTTAAGTTATATCAGTACTCCAATAACAAAAAAATGAATGTTCATATTTGCAATATTTGGCACAACTTTTTTTAGAATTTCGGGTCCTCAATGCTCTTCAACTTTGTACTTGTTTGGCTTTATAACTGTTTTGATCTGAGCGTCACTGATGAGTCTTTTGTAGAAAAAACGCGCGTCTGGCGTATTAGACTATAATACTGGTAACTTTGACAACTATTATATGCAATACCAAATAAAATTGACACAAACATGACAAATTTATAGATCTTTTGGAGAAAATTGCAACTGCTATTGAAAAAGATCATTAAGATCATTGCAAAAGCCAACCAGTAACACAGAACAATCAAGATTTTAACAATGTTGTCAGAGCGTCAAACCTGTATTGTAATGAAAAAATGTACTACTTATAAAATAGTGCAAATGTGTAGCCTCAGATCGATAATTCTATTCCAAAAAGCAAGGTGTGATATATATTTCAAGAAGATCTGCAGTACTTAAATATCTTATCCTTATTAGATAACTGATACAGAATAACCTTACCATTGACACAATTCTCATTACCGAATGTTATTTAACAAATCAATAAAATATATTGCAACGTCTAGATTTTTAAATTCTTGAAAATGGTACACTTTACATGTAATACCAAATTTATAAATCTAGCTTTAAACTTTTAAAGAAGAAAAAAATCAATAGAACAACACTAAATCATTGCGACAGCAAACTAGCAATACATGAGGCAGCAATAGTTTTATAAAATCATGGAACCGTGAAACAATGAAAGATTTTCTTTTGTAATTTGATCGTTGTACAGGTACCTTCAAAATAACATTTTTGAATTGTAGATGTGCATAAGATATATAATTTCATTAATGCAAACACATTGACTTAAAAAAAGAAAATCAATGGTTTATGTAAAAATTACATCTTAAAGGTCTTCAATAAAATTTTCCAAATTCTGGTATTCAAAGAGCTTTACTGAATGATTACAAATTAATTATGAATATGATACTAACATGCAGGGTCGATATCGGTGTTTGTATATTTTATAAAACAAGCAATTGTTGTTTTGTTTAATTAATACGAACTATGAATACCAGTCAAAAAAAATACTTAGAGCAATCATGTTTAGAATCCATATACAAGGCCACGCCAATTTAATTCCTTGTTCGACATACCCACCCGCACATATTTTGTTCTAAATAAATATTTTTCAAATATGGTTCATAGGTGTTTCTCGTTTTATATCTAGATTAGACCGTTGGTTTTCCTGTTGAAATTTTTTTAAACTATTCATTTTTGGGCCCTTTTTAGCTTAAAGTGCGTTGTGAGCCAAGGCTTCGTGTTGAGGGCAGTACTTTGACCTGCAATTTTAACTTTAAATACATTGTTACCTGGATGGAGAGTTGTCTCATTGGCACTCATACCACATCTTATTTATATACAAAGTGCCAAATGGATAAAAAACAAAAATGGGAACAACAAAACGATGGAGACACAGACAACCAACATTTAACACAAAAAACTAAAAAGTACACACATCAACGAACATCACGAACCCCTAAAAAATGGGGATGAACTCATGGGTTCTGGAAGAATGAGCAGTTATTGCTTCTTGCAAGACACCCGCTGTTTTGCT
This sequence comes from Mytilus edulis, assembly GCF_963676685.1. NCBI lineage: Eukaryota > Metazoa > Mollusca > Bivalvia > Mytilida > Mytilidae > Mytilus > Mytilus edulis. The sequence continues at coordinate 82,776,720 of NC_092353.1, read as the reverse complement.
AGTTATAAGTCATGACTAGTGAGTGAGGAAAGACATCTATGACCATGCAATGGAAATCATTTTGTGGCAGTTAAAATAAGTATTGAATTATTCAGTTCAAAATCTGATGTCCTAAGAAAGTAACAGTAATACAAGACGTCATAAATATGCTGCAATTAAAATTGGTCAACAGGGAAATAAACACTTCATCAGTTGATAAATTAAAGAAATGTAAAAGTTCAAGTGGTAAATCAAGTTTTGATAAATATTGTCAGAACCTATGACTTTGTGTTTAAAAAAAATATTGTCGCTTGCCTTTATATGTTTACTTTTCAAGCTTCGCCTCAAAAACTTGCATGTTTAATTTTGTTTATTAAAACTTTCAAATCGCTCGCTTTGCCTATTTCTGGAGTGAAAACATCCGTAGAACAAGAAATTAAATTGGTGTAGCCCAAGTAATATATTTTTAATAAAACTTTTCCTATATCTAAACTCCTCATAACCTATATATCACAGCAATATCAAACAGATTTTAATTAAAACTAGAATGTTTTGAAGTGAATAGGTGAACCTTTGACCCGTATTAACATAGTTTCGGTTATATGTTGTACATACAATAATAACATGGTATTGAAAAAGATACACTCTTTCCCGATTAATTGAAATATCTTAAAGTTTTAAAATGTAGATAAAATATATAATTGATGACGAAAGATAAAACATAGTAAGAAGTGAAGAACTATGCATTTAAGATTTACACAAAAAGAATAAACAAATGTTAAGGTCCTAATGTGAACAACGTAAAAAAATGTTAATTATAGTGCTAATCAAAAAATTTCATATAAATATTTAGAAGTCATTAATTGCAATAATCACCTATCAGATAATATTGCTAAAAATCTAATAACAAATAAAAGTTGAGATGAATTTGGTTTTACATTAAAATTTGTTATGTTTTTAAAATCCACTCACTGTTAAAAAGTCGCTTGTACCTATTGTTTTCTAGCAAATTTAAATGGTTAAACAATAAGATATGAAATGCACAGGGTATTGAATGACGAATATTTGCAAATCAACAGCCACAAGGTTGCTGACTTGTATCCATTTCCAATAAAACATAATATATAACAGTTCATCAATTGACCGGATTGAATTGTTTTGATTTTTTTTGTGCATACATTAATCCAGTTTACGAGTACGAGTACGATTACATTCTGTAAATATACGAGTTATTTTCAATTAAGGGCATCCGATACAGTTTCAAGAGAGTTAACTCTTTTCGCGACTTTAAGCATTCGAATTCCCACAATACGTAACTTTTAACGGGACGTAATGCGTGTAATTTTCTGTAATAAGAAACGTATTGTGGATTTTTCGATACTCCAATTTCTGTTTCTAATTTCTGCTTTTGATTCTAACAGGATAACAGTCTAATAAAATCATAAGAAAGAAAACACATTACTATTTTTGTGAGATCTTCAACAAAATATCGTATAATTAGCAATCTCAAGATGACTGACCCTTTTGGTGTTACTAATATAATGCAAGTCAATTGTCATTTTTGATATGAGGAAGGCGCTACCATAAATGCCAGCTAAATACCAATACTATGCCCTATGCATTGATTGATTGTTGGTTTATTAACGTCCAGTGGCAAATATTTCATGTAAAAATTTTAACGGGACGTTTTATGGTATAAAAATGTCCGGCGTCCGTCTGTCTGTCGTAAACTAAAACAGGGGTGTTTTTTTCACAGTCCGCGCTGTATCTCATAAACGATTATTATTATTGCATGATTCAAATTTTGTTTTTAGAGTTATTGAGTTTATGTAAAAAAAGAGGGGTTTTCACATGTATCCCAGAAACTATAATGATAAGTATTGCATAAAAAAATCACATACTTGTTAATTAAATTATTCTTAAGATCTGTATATTCTTTCGTGATGATTCTTTTATTTATTTTTTAAGTTCTCATTGATTTTTTATTGAGCTTCAATTTGGTATCATAGAAACATGTTGTGATATACAACTTCCTTTTGAGCAAGAACAAGTCAGAATATACTTCGAATAACTTCCTGTACAACCCCCGTGTTATTTTAAAAACATGTATTGTGTTTTCATGAAACGACGGGCATATCATGCTCGTAGCGCAGCTGTTTTACAAATATATTAGAGAAATGACGGAATGACCGAAAATATGATGCAATTTCCAACATAATTAATACTTCCGAATGGCATAACTCTTTTCTAGAATAGTTGATATGCACTGATTTAAGAACGTGTCCATACATTATCAGTTTTACAGACTGCAAGAATTGTACACTTGAAAAATCTAATTAACCATAAGGACCGGATGCACAGACAGAGTAATGAATGCGTCGCGCTGTGGTAAAAAAAATAAATACATTACCAATGAAATAACGCATAGGTAAAATGTCCACTCCTCTCGCTAAAAATTCAATCGTTTTTGTCAAATAAAAATTTCAAAACTATTGTATAGTTTCTCTGTCTGGACAAAAGCATCCTTTTAGCATATTAAAGATTTTCCTTTATAATATTTTGTTTTTTTTTCTTACAACATCAAAAAGAAGATGTGGTATAATTGCCAATGAGACAACTCTCCAAAAGAGACAAACATCACACAGAAATTAACAACTACAATAGATCACCGTACGGTCTTCGACAATGAGCAAAGCCCATACCCCATAGTCAGCTATAAAATTTGTTTAGAAGCCTCAAAAGTTAATTCAATTGTTATAATTGACCCGAATAAAAGTTTAATGTTATGAGTTAATGTGAAATTCTAAAAAGTAATTAAAACGTGAATAGAGAGATTTAAAGGAGTATTGTGATGAAACAGCAGCCCACCAAACAAAACAAGACAAAACAACATCTAGATGTCAACCTTTGGTATAAATCAATACATAAGTTAATACACGAGTGTGTACAGTACATGTACCTGTATGTCAAGTTCTAAATTGCCGAGTCTTTAATTTTAAAAGCCGTAAAAATTATCAACAGTCCGTAATTATTTTTCTTAAAATATTTCTCACTTAGACCACAAACAAAGAGATGTATTCATGATTTACATAATTTTATTTCCACAAAAAATATTATCAATTTTTTGCATGTTAGGTAGCTCTTTACAAGCAATATTTAAACATCTGAAAAATGTCAACGGTAATTTGCAGCGATAACGGCGTAAAAGTCTGCCAGCGACGTCGTGCACTTTAACGCTAACTGTGAGGTTACAAAGGGGTGGACGCAATTTTAAGGATAAATCGCGTTTAGCATAGAATCAAGGACGGTGACAATATATAATTAATTTATATTGTGTAAATTTACATGTGGAAGTCACAGATTACCTATCGAGACGGGAAGATGGAATAACATATCAAGAAATGATAGGTTGTACCATCTTTGCGAATCAAGAGAAATAGGTGATGCATATCATTATGTTATGTCATGTAATCAAGAAAGAAAGAGGTTGTTACCATACTATTGTACTCTTCGTCCAAATATTTATAAATACCAACAATTGATGAGCTCTAATAATTATATTGCTCTTGAAAAACTTTGTAGATTTATAAAAATTATAAATGTGAGGGTCACTCCTCCTGGTTAGTTTGTAATTTAATGTTTATGTTTGTCTTGTTCACATGTGCTTTAATATTTAATGTAATTGTTTATATATTCTCTGCAACTATGCAATTTGTAGTTGATGAGAAATAACATTCATTCACATATATTTTTTATTTGAGTTTTGGAGAAAGCATGACAAAATGCAGTTTATGCAGAAAAATGATAAAAATGACATTTTCAGAAACACTTTATTTCCATATTTTTGGGATTTAAAAAATGTCACTTTGAGCATCTGGTCCGTAATTTCAAGCAAAGCTTGAATAATTGTATAGTCATTCGTGTAGGGATTTATTTTTTCCCTTATTGTCACTTATCACAGCTTCAAATTGAACTCGATATTAATAATTTACGACGAAGAATATTTGTTCCAAAATTTTTATAACATTGCCTACCTTTTTTACAAAATTGCACAAATACCCAATTTTCAGCCTCAATTTTCTCGAAAACGAGCACGGTGACCGATGTTTAATTTTGTGTTTTATTTTATAACTCGTCAAGGCCTACAACATATTTCAAAACAATAAAAATGACATTATATCGAGAAACTGTATCGGATACCCTTAATTGACGTTATAAGGACAACGACACATGTTTTACTCCTCCTTCACTTAAAACTGTATTTTACATGGTCAAGGGTGATTTCGTGCCTTCAGTTAAAATGTCTAGTGCAAAAAAGAAGAAATTTTGTTTCCGGTTTTACATGGGACAAAATGGAGAAGGACGAATGTATCCTACTTCACTTAAAACTATATTTTACATGGCCAAGGGTGATTTCGTGACCTCAGTTCAAATGTTGTGTGCAAACAAGAAAAAGAAATTCTGTTTCCGACTTTGCATTGTACAAAATGGAGAAGAAAGAATGTATCTGTCCCTAATGAACTGACATGATTTATTCTTTTTTGTATTATTACGTGAAGGATCAAGACATGTATTCTTTAAAGATCTACATGATATAGGTAGATTTACCGTCATTTTCTGTCCTCTCTGCCTGTAATGCTTTAAAGACCTCACCAGGAAGTTAATCCTTCTAGTCGAATGTTAGCACACAATTCAAAGGTTGTCATTTATTGCTAATTCAGGCCATAGTTTCTCGTTTGAATTGTTTTACATTCATCATGTCGGGGCCTTTTATAGTTTACTTTGCGGTATTGGATTTGCTCATTGTTGAAGACCGTATAGTGATCTAAAAGTTCCAACTATTAAATTAGTCACAAATTTATAAGGATATTCTTTTCATCTTTGCTCCAATTAACTATCTTGTCACAAAAAGAAATGAGGAAATATCTCCATCGACCAAATGTATATCACCTAGGTTCTATTATCTAATCAATTACATACATCTTAATGTTTTTAATATTTACTTTTTACAAATGGTACCAACTAGAATTAAAAAGAAATGTATGCACTTCTCTAAAACTTATATCTTATTAAAAACCCTACACAAGGACAAAATAGAAATAACCTAAGACATTAAGTAGCTTCATACAAGATATATGCTAGTTTTGGGGCAAAATATAAATCAGTCAGATGAAAACAGTACAATGTTTATGTTGTTCTGAAAAGGTGAAATACTAATCGTTATCACCGGATTAATAAAGGCACTCCTCTTTTAGAAGATTTAGTTTCAGTAATGATCAAAAAGTTTATCATTCCTGGCCCAGTTAACCATTGTATCATAAAATCATTCTGGTCAACCTTTCCATAGACTACATTTAGATGAGCTTAAATGATCTGATCTATGCAATTGCACTAATTTAAACGACCATCTTTTATTTCTTTTTTTAAATAACAAAAATAAAAAGACGTGATATAATTGCCAATGAAACAAAAAGTAAAATTACAAAAAAAAAAACTACAAGGAAAAGTCAAATCGGAACGTCTCAAATGACAAAATGAAAAGCTCAAACATATCATACAAATGAAAAACTATGATGAATGTAAAACAATTCAAACGAGAAAACTAACGACATTATGTGTGAAATTAATCAAAAAAAATTTAAACGATATTTAACCATCTTTGGAAAAATTGCTAAAAGTTCTCAAAATGATATAAAATTGAATTTTTGCTTTCATAAAAAAGGTATTTGACTTAAAAGAAATAAAAGGAACAGGTGATTCAATGCAATAGCTCAGCAGCAACATATGGGTAATTATAATTCGATTTGTCTGTCGGTAACTACAAAACCTCAATGTACACAAAACAACGTTGACAATAATAGGTTAACAGAAGTGCAGTATATCTGTTTAAAAAGTAAAGATTTTACTGTTCCGATAATGTGGATATCAGATAAAAAAACATATACTTATTCATAGCACCAGATTGCTAATGCTTTAACTTTTTTTTGCAAAATTTTCTGTCAATATCAATACAAATTCTGTCATCTCTTCTCAATTAAACGTTTTATTCTAAAAAGGTACAGGGTAATATCAGCATTTAGAACATTTCATATCATCTGTAGCTATCTTGTTAATTCATTATCATTAATCTCAACTTCCTTACATTTTATTTCTTGAAAATGGTACACTTAAGATGTAATACCAAATCATATTTGAAAACCTTTGTAGGAAATTAAAAATGTTTTCAAAGAGATGAATTAGATTTTTCAAAAGGCAAACCAGCAACACATGAAGGCAAATTATGTTTTGTGGAATCCAATTACTTACAGTGTTTCCAGAGCTGTCAATTTTTTAAAGATATTGACATCCATCATTGTTATTCGGTTTATTCCCAAGTCCCTGCAAAAAAAAAAACGAATTTCTGCATCAATTCTGTCATATTCATAAATGGAAACATACTAACATTTAAAAAAGAAGACCAATGGTAGTGTAATACATCCGTCAAAAACTTGATAAAATATTGCTCACATACTGACAAATGTTTTGTACAAGGAATAGCCTAATTCAGGTTTGACTTTGATATTTTATGTTTAATATAGCATGTTGTAGGTCTCCGATAAAATCTTCAATAATCTGGTCTTTTTGTAGCTTTATTTCTTACCAAATAGACGAATTTAAATACACAAAAACTTCTTAAAGTTCAATAATGTGCATGTACTGAAAGAGGCAGGGTAACCTCTTCCTTGACAATAATTATATGGACTAAAGCTATCTTATCTATTCAATTACATCAATTTAAATAACTTTTTTTACTTCTTTAAACTGGTATATGTTAAACGTTATAGCAAATAAATTATAAACGACATGTAAACATCTTTAGGAAAATTGCAAACAAATAATAAAAACACCTACTATAAATATTGCTTTTACAAAAACTTATTTTACTTTGAAAAAAAAAAGAGAATAAAAGGATAGGGGTGATATAATAAGACTGTAAACCAGCAACATATAGGGACGTTTGTAAATGGGTTGGTCTCTAGGTACATAGTATCTACAAAATAATAAATCCTTATGTCTGCATTACATTTATGAATAAAATGTTTTTAAAACGATTCATTAAATCATTGCAACAGCAAACCAGCATCTAGCGAATGCAAATTATGTTTAAGGGAAACACGTTACTTACAGTTTTGTAAGAGCGGTCAAACCTTTTAACGTATGTCCAACGTTTTAATTCAATTGTTGCGCAGAATTTTCTTGTAATATATACGTATTAGTTAATACCTTTTTTTTATAAAATGAAATCCTCTTGATTACCTTTAGGTAATGCAAAATACAAGACTGGCCGAATTAAAACGACTTTAGGCAGTCTTGTCATTTAATTAAAAAATTCAAAAGAAAAATTCAGAACGAAAAGTCCCTTATCAAATAACATAATCAAAAGCTCATACACATCACACATCGATCTAAACGTCCTTATATTTGATTTCTAGAAAACTGTACACTTTGCATGTATTACTAGAATAGATTGAAACACGTTGACAAATCCAAGTTGAAAAATTTCGAAATGGTTATAAGAAGAAAAGCTGGATAATTGCGAAAGCAAACCAGGAACACATCAAGGAAATTGATTTCTGCAGAAACATGTAACCGTCAAACTTTAAAGTTTTTTTGTTTGGTATTTGATTGTTAAAGAAATAAATGTTATCAATGCGAGAGCAAACCAGCAACACAGGAAGACATTTTTTTTCAGAATCAAGTTACTTATAATGTTGTGAGAGCCGTCAAACCTCGAAAGAGATTTACTTCTAGAGATGTGATTCGATTGTTTTCAGATCTACTCAAGTGAAGTATCTTGTCCTAAGCAGATACAAGGTAACATCACCACTAAGAACATTGCATATCATATTAAGCTATTTTATCAATTCAATATCATAAACTTAACGTCCTTGTAATTGATTTCTTGAATCAAGTACATATTAATGTTATACAAAATTGGTTTTTAAATCCTTGTGTTCAAAGAGTAATACTGTATAATCAATGATTACTATGTATACAACCACAAATTTCTTTGTGAACAAGCCAAAAACAGCTACGGTGATATCAGTGTCGGATCTTCTGAACACGATATTAAACCCCTCATTTCATATAACTCGGAGATTTGATTGAACTACACGAAATAATAATGGTCTATCAACGGATTTCCTTTTTTTCATTCATTCATTTGCAACAACGTCTGCAAATTTAAATACCATTTTAGAGCTTGAATGAAAACAGTATGATTTTAGTTTTACAATGTCACTCGATAAGAATCATAATTGCATAGGTTTAGATAAATAAGTGTATTTGAAAAAAACATACAAATGAGTCAAGAAAACACACATACTATAACATTTATTAAAACAATAGTAAAAAATTACAAGTAAAAGTATACAAAATACCAAACATATATATGATAGTGTAACTTCCTGTAGACTTTGATCTCATTTTTGCACGTATGAAGATTGCATTATAAAGTCACCAACTGCCACCATCAAAGTTTCGAAATCAGGATTTGAAATTTGTTGTAGCTTGAAAAGTGGTTGAAAATTTGTATATGCAGCTTTTATATTATTATTTCTAAAACAGCAGATCTCCCTAAGTTAATTTAAGTTTGTAATCTAGAAAACATGGTATGCATGATCAAGGTAATTATAAAATATACATAACTTTGGTTTCTAGGTATATTTCTATATCTTTCTGTTTTACTTCTTAGCTAATTTCACTTAACCGAATTTTAGTGATCAATTGTCTGGTTTTAGAAAGTTGTTCCCTAATAAGTTATCCTCTAGGTTTATCTCGTTTTTTATTTTGCTATTCCAAAAAGAAAATTTACTGAAGACCTGATTTGTGAAAACGTCATGTGTTATCTGTTTAAACTTCATCCTTATGAAATATTCAATTTTGCAATATGGTTGATTATAAGTTTCAAAATTTGAAGCATTTTATCCTGCTTTTTGTTATTTATTAAGAGCAAAACAATACCAACTATGAACTTTGTCTTCATACAACGATTTATTAAATTCATAGGCTTCTTGTAACATAGGGTTAATTTCATTGGTATGACATCTCCAGAAATATAAATAGCAATAATTTTTGATATGTTTTCTATATTAACTTGTATCTTGTCGATAATACTAAAAACTGATAAACTAAAAGATAGACAGAATTTAGAAAACTTTCAGATGTCTGATCACTTCAAAAACATAAATCTAGTTCGTATATTTCTTGTTTGCTTGGAAATGATAACGAGGTAAGGGGTAGAGTAAGGGTATAGAAGATAAATATGACAAATGTATTGGAAGTTCTTTGTCCGTTTTAATCTAGCAGTAATTGAAACAACGATCAACATTAATGTTGTTTACAATCGGTTACATGAATGAGAATGATACAGGACCATCTACGAAAATCGGACAAGTTAGGCTTTACCAAGAATGCAAATAAAGTAATGCATTGTTTTTACAAGATAAAAAAAACAAACAAAAGCTGAAAAGGTAGAACATTAATTATCATACATGAAATACTTCAATGGTTACAAATTATTTTTAAATATGATAATAACAGCTGCGTCGAAATCAGTGTTTGTATATTTTATTTCGGATCTTCTAAACACGACCAGGAAACACTTATTTCATATCGCGCAATGTTTTGATTAAACTACTTAAAGTAATAATGGTTTAAAAATAGTTTGTCTTTCTTATTCAGTAATTAACAACTTCTTCAAATGTGTATACAGTGGCAGACCCAGCCATTTGAAAAAGGGGAGTTCCCAACCCAGGACAAAGGAAGGGGGTCCAACTATATGTCCCCATTCAAATGCATTGATCGTCTAAAAAAAGGGGGGTTCCGACCCCCGGAACCCTCCTCCTGGATCCGCCACTGGTATACCATTTTAAAGCTTGAATGAAATCAATAGGATTTTTGTTTTATAATGTCTGTTTTAACTTGACCAGAATCATAATTTTATCGGTATACATACACACGTATATTGAAAAATTACACATATATGGGTCAAGCAAAAACAATATATAGCAATGATTAACACGACAAAAGTCAATAATTACAATTATAAGCATACAAAAAAAAAACAAAAAAAAAACATAGATATGATAGTGCAACGTTCGATAAACTGTTATCTCATTTTTGCAAGTATGCTTTACAAAGTCATCAACTGCTGTCAAAGATTCAGACTCAGAATTTGAAATCTAGTTTAGGTTAAAAAGTGGTCGGGAATTCGTTTAAGCAGGTTTTATATTATCATTTTTAAAACAACAGATTAAGATGTTGGCTTAATTTTTCCAGCTAGAAAAAATGGTACTCATGATCAAGGTTAATACAAAATTTACATTACCTAGGTATATATATAGGTATATGTTTATATCTTTCTGTTTTACTTCTAGGCTAACGTCACTCAACCGAAATTTAGAGATTTATTGTGTGACTCTTTTATAAGTTATCATATAGTTTTATCTCGTATTTTATTGGGCCATTACGAAACAATTTTGAACTGTCTATAATAAAAGAATGTTTACTGAAGACCTGATTAAATTTAAATACATTGAAATAAAATATGACACACATATTGATATCAACCGAGGGTTTATAAACCCCAGAATGAGTATGGGTAATCCCTTTAAAAATCATATGTACAGTTTGTGCTCATTGTAGTGTTAACGTTGTTACTGGCCAATAGAAAACTGACATGCATATAATGCACACTCAACACTGTTTCATATTGGTAAATAAAGCTACTTTTTTTTCTGTTTTCCCTTTAAATTGTCATAAAAAAGCAATTGTTTTTGGTATTACGAACTATAACAGTCAGTCTCAAAAATACTAATAGCAATCAAGATCGGAACCCGTATACAAGATATACTTCTTATAACCTTTTAAATACCCAAAAATATCAAACAAATTTTGAATGAAATTAGGAGGTTTGGATGTGAATGAGTTATCATTTGACCCGCATTTGCATAGTTTCGTTTTTTAGTTTTGCACACTATGTTAAAATGGTGTTGCAAAAAATAAAAGCTCTTTCCCGATTAACAGAAATATTTTAAAGTCTCAAATTTTAGAGAAAGTATATAATTGATGATGGAAGATATTAAATAGAGAGAAGCAAAGAACTATCCATTTTAAATATACAGAAATTAGAAAGAAATAGAAATTAAGGTCCTCTGTTAACAACGACAACAAATGTAAATCATGGCACTAATCAGAAAATGTTATATCAATATTTTGAAGTCATGAATCACAGAACGGTTAAGCATTAAACTAATCAAAAGTAAAATAACCAACAAAAAACGAACTCCGAGAAAAAAATAAAACGGAAAGTCCCTAATCGAATGGCAAAATCAAAAGCTCAAACATTTCAACGAATGGATAACAACTGCCATAGCCCTGATTTAGTACAGACATTTTCTTACGTAGAAAATAGTAGATTAAACCAACTATTCGATTCTATAAATGAAAATCTAATAAACCTAATAACAAATACCAATTGATACGTTTTTGGTTCTGTATTAACATTTATTATGTTTTGAAATGCACTCACTGTTGAAATACAAAGTCGCTTCAACCTATGTTCATACCAAATTTAAATGTAAAACTATTAGATGTATAATGAACAGGGTAATGAATGACGTAATTTCCTCGATCATTTGCCAATCAACAGCCACAAAGGTGTTGCCATATACAGTTCCGGTAACGTGGACTTCTAATAAAAGATGTTCTAATTTATAGCACCATATTGATAATGCTATCCCCTTTTTGCAAGGTTTGCTCTATAACACAATGAATAGCATGATTCACTTAAATGATTGATGTTAAAACAGCATGTTCGTTAAAGAGATTCATGTCCAGAATTCGATTGTTGTGCAGGTACCCTAGGCAGAATTTTTCGTAATATATGGATATTAGTTAATACATGTTTTATAACAAGAATTCCAGTTGATTATCATAAGATAGGGCAAAATATAAGAAGTCCGAATTCAGATAACACTAAGCAGCCTTATCAATTTATTAGCAGAAATATAAATGGTAGAAATAACAAAAAGACCGAACTCCTAGGAAAATTCAAAACGAAAAGTCCCTTATCAAACGGAAAAATCAACAGCTCAAACACATCAAACGTCGATTTAAACAGTTTCATTTTTTTTTTTTTATTTCTTGAAAATTGTACACTTTACCTGTAATACCAAATTAAATTGACACACATTTATCATGTTTTTAAATCTAAGTAGGAAATTCCAAATGTTTTTAAGAAGAAAATGAAACCATTGCAAGAGGAAACTAGCAACACACGAAGTTAAACGTTCACTCCTTAGGAAATCAACAGACACAAAATCATCGTTATGTGTTGTTATCTTCATCAATCCTGACACATCACCAAATACAAAACCATCAGTACATGTTGATTGTATAACCCGAAGACATCACCAAATACAAAACAAACCATCGGTACATATTACTACTCTTGCCGTAAGACATCACTAAATACATAACCATCGGTACTCGTTAATTGTATAACCCAAAGACTTCACCAAATACCAAACCATCGGTACATGTTAATTGTATAACCCAAAGACATCACCAAATACAAAACCATCAGTACATGTTGATTGTATAACCCAAAGACATCACCAAATACAAAACCATCAGTACATGTTGATTGTATAACCCGAAGACATCACCAAATACAAAACAAACCATCGGTACATATTACTACTCTTGCCGTAAGACATCACTAAATACATAACCATCGGTACTCGTTAATTGTATAACCCAAAGACTTCACCAAATACCAAACCATCGGTACATGATAATTGTATAACCCAAAGACATCACCAAATACAAAACCATCGGTACATGTTAATTGAATAACCCTAAGACATCACCAACTACAAAATCATCGGTACATGTTAATTGTATAACTCTTACACATCACCAAATACAAAAGCATCGGTAACTGTTACTTCTCTTACCCTAAGACATTGCTAAATGCAAAACCATCGGTACAAATGTACATGTTAATTATATAACCATAAGACATCACCAAATACAAAACCATCGGTACATGTTAATTGTATAACCTTAAGACATCACCAAATACAAAACCATCGGTACATGTTAATTGTATAACCATAAGACATCACCAAATACAAAACTATCGGTACATGTTAATTGTACAACCCAAAGACATCGCCAAATACAAAACCATCAGTACATTTAATTAACTTATCATAGGACTTAACCGATGGTACAAGTTGATGACATCAAGATATTATGGCAAATGTGAATTTTACCGGTTGGAACATACAAACATTAAAAAAAACCAAATTAACCACAAAGTACATCACTCACAAGTAAGACAAGGATCTTAATCAAACTGATCTCTGGAAATTTGTGTTGAATCTTTGAATACGTTAAAGCATCGGTTAACTGATTTCATGCGTTTGATGAATACGCAAGAGTTGATCGTAAACAATTGTAATTCAACACGTGGGAGTATCCATTCGAACAGACAATACTTTCATAAAAGACTGGAAAACGAAGAGATACCGTGATGTAGAAATACATAATTTTATAGAATATACAGAAACAACCATTTCATGATTTCAAAGCATCCTTTGTATCTTAGTTAATCTAAATTTGAACTTGAATAAATTTACAAGGTTTTGTAATTTACTGTTTTTCGTACAAGTTAATAGCAAAATACAATCAATTTTGAATCAAATTATTTTGACATTTAAATGCTATCCCTCTATTTTTAGTTAGGATATGCTAAGGTGTCGGTAAAGACGACTTTCTGCAAATGTCGAATGAGAAAACTCAATGAGATAAAAATACAAAAGTCATCGATGGGAAACATAACGGATTAAGATGTGTGCTAAAAACATAGTAAATAAAGGCAACAGTAGTATACCGATGTTCAAAACTCATAAATCCAGGGACAAAAAACAAAATCGGGGTAACAAACTAAAACCGAGGGAAACGCATTAAATATAAGAGGAGAACAACGACATAACACCGAAACGTAACACACACAGAAACGGACCAAGCATCAGACAAAACACCACGAGAATAACAAATATAACAAGAAAACCAAATACATGAATTTGGGATAGACAAGTACCGTGCCACGTCTGATCTCAATATCTCAAAAATAAGAGAAAACACAAACGACTCAACGTTAAAATGCAACACACACAGAAACGAACAATAATATAACAAAGGCCATCTTCCTGACTTGGTACAGGACACTTTTAAAGGGGAATAAAAGTGGTGGGTTGAACCTGGTTTTGTGGCATGCCAAACCTCGCACTTTAATGGCAAAGTTGAATATAACATTGAAATGACAACAGCTCTAATACGACTTTTGTTACAAAAAAACGTTGATAATGTATACAAAACTATCAATGATCTGTCATGAACTTTAAAAATAATCCGATATGACAAAAGACATCTCATGGCGAGTTCTTGACTTGGGACAGGCACAATGAAAGTGTAGCAGGTATAACAAATGAGCACGATATATTAAACTTCTCCTTTTCATTTCGATGATTAGATTAACAAAAAGTATTAAAAAGAACTTAAGGTGTGCCAGAAGCCTTTTAAATCCTTCAAACGGTGTCGGTGTTGATATAATTTGAGTCAAATGTTTTTTTTGTTAATTGTCTTTTGATCCTTGATCGATAAAGTATTCATTGTGTAGTCATTCAACATTTTTTTATTTTGATGTGGATTAAAAAAAGTATTTCAATACATAAATCGTTTTGATATTACAGTATCAAATACAAGCATATTGAAATCGTAAAATGATAATAACATTCCAATTCTATGTTCAATCGTAATTCGAATTCGATTCGCATTAACTAATTCGAACTAATTTATCTCGCATTCAAATCGTTTTATGTCCAAAGGTAAATTCTAATATGAATAACATTATGATTTCAACGAAAACAACCATTTTAGAGCCCTTATTATAACATCTCCAAACTTGCTCTCTTGATCTGATATGGCAATTATCGAAATAATTTGTCCTTCTCATTTTAATAACAGGGGTAGGGTTTTCATATTGTTTCGAAGACCATTTTTTTCCTGTTATTTTGCAATAACCATTGTTGAACAAAAAAACATATGTTTGGAATTTTGCCCAGATTTATCACTTAAAAACATTCTTCTTTAGGGAACGATCATTTGATTTTTTATGGAGGGTGCTAGGATAGATAAGACAACATTCCTCTATTAACAACCAAGTGTTACCCCTTTGTGAAATATTCTCAGACATTTCAGACTTGTAGGGATATACGCATATTATGTCCATATGAATATGACGTCATGACCACACTGACGGCATTATGGTTTTTGCCTATGGGATTTTTCGCGGACACAAATTATTGGTGTTACGTTTTTAATTTTAAAGAATCAAGAAATAATGATACTTTTCTTTTAACTTATCTGTCCAAACACTTGTATGGGTATTTCCAAATACAATTTAGAAAGTGTTCACACCACAGTTTAACTCGAGTTGAATGTGCATTAACGAAAACACATTTCTAATGCGAATTTGATAATGGAAATTATCAAATTCGAATCGAATCAAATTTTAAAAAAAGCGGACTGTGTGAACGCGATTCGAACGTGTGGACGAGGCATTATAGTTATATATATTGCTTTTTCGAAGCATAAAACAGTCTTAAAATTATGACAAAACAAGTATTATTCTTCATAACTTCTATTTTTACGTTAACTACTTAAAACTTATTGCATTATAGTTGATGAAATTTAGTACACATACATTTATCTTTTTGACCACATTTTACAACAGCCAGCTTTAGGTCAATTACAAGTGTAGGCAGCCAATAAGAATATCAGCCATCGGTTTTCAATTGAGTTACTTAAGTTTTTACTGTAATTTTCACCAAAACCTGAATGAGTATAGAATAATCTGCGTAACAGTTTTCTTTGTTTTTTGCCTAATGAATAGTGGTTTAAAATAGTTTGCCCTCCTTATGGACAGTTACTAACCAACAACCTTTTCTAATTTGCTCTCATATTTATAGCTATAATTGAGAAAAAAAAATATCGAGTTTTTTCGACATTTATTGATTCTTGTTTTATATCAACTTGAAATCGAGTGGATTAATTACCCGTCAAATAGGACAAATGAGAAAACAGTGACATAAAAATGGTCGAAGCACAATGGTTTGGTTGTTCGGAAAATTTTAATTATCAACCGAATATAAATATCTCCTGACTGTTAGAGGTTTTAATCACTTCTATGTATATTGGTCTCAATTATCTTATCACTTCAATTATATAAACTTAAAGTCCTTATTTTTTATTTTTTTTAAATATACTAGGCAAAAAAAGAAACGTTACATTGGTTTATAATTAATAAAAAAAATCACATATATTTATTTGAAATATTTTCAAAACTAAAACTAGTAACCTGAATGATTTATCTATCAAATTTACCCATTTGTAAAAAAAAAATCGGAAATGACGTAACATCATTTTCTGATTTCATGTCAAATCTACATGTAGAGAGATGTAATCGAGTGGTCCTTTTGGTCATTTTTTGTGTCGAACACTATTTTTAACAAAAGGTCGCATTAAAAAATTGAAAACAGTTACATATAAGTCAATGTCACGTCTAGGCCAAAATGAGAGAAAACGAGGTATTGGGAAGTTGGCAGCAGGAATGACTCAAATGCATGTTGCAAATAATTTTAATGTCTCTAGAATGACTATTGCAAGACTTAAGACTCGTCTTACAGATACTGGCACGACAAATGATCGTCCCCGAAGTGGCAGACCACATGGAACGACGTTACGTCTAGACAAGCACATCCACATTATTCATATCCGGAATCGGTTTGTAAACGCGTCACAAACAGCACGACAAACCAACGGAAGAAATAACAACAGAATATCTGTGCAAATAATTCGTAACTGATTGCGTCAAGTTGATCTAATAGCACGTCGTCTATTCAAGGGACCATCGGTACTTGTTAATTGTATAACCCAAAGACATCACCAAATACATAACCATCGATACATGGTAATTGTATAACTCTAAGACATCACCAAATACAATACCTTCGGTACATGTTAATTGTATAACCAGAAGACACCACCAAATACAAAACCATTTGTTCATGTTAATTGTATAACTCAAAAATACATCACCAAATACATGACCATCGGTGCATTGTAGTTGTATAACCCTAAGACATCACCAAATACAAAACCATCGGTATATGTTACCACTCTTACCCAAAGACATCACCAAATACAAAACCATCAGTATATGTTACTTCTCTTTCCCTAAGACATCACCATATACGAAACCATCGGTACATGTTAATTGTAGAACTCCTAGACATCACCATATACAAAAACATCGGTACATGTTACTACTCTTACCTTAAGACATCCCCAAAGACAAATCCATCGGTACATGTTAATTGTATAACTCTTAGACATCACCAAATACAAAGCTATCGGTATATATTAATTGTATAACCTAAAGAAATCACAAAATACAAAGCCATTGATATGTTTTAAATGTATAACCCTAAGACATCACTAAATACAAAGCCATCGGTATATGTTAATTGTATAACTCCAAGACATCACCAAATACAAATTCGATTCCAATAACTAGTTCAAATTAGTTAAATTCGCATTCGAATCGTTTAACGTCCGAACGTCAATTTTAATACGAATAGCACAGAGACAAATTCGCTTTACTGTCCGAAAAAGTTAACTTTTAATTCGCATTATCAATTAATTAATTATGATTTCAAAGAAAACAATCATTTTAGAGCCAATAACATCTCCTTGCTCTCTTGATATAATGAGGCATTTATCGTACTCATTTTTCCTACTCATTTTAATAACAGGGTTAGGGTTTTCCTGTTGTTTCCAAGACCATGCGTGCGTACAGGAAACATATCCGTTTAATGGTGGAGAAATTATGGTATTGGACGGAATTAACTACCAGGAGCGCTCCAAGCTCAAAATCATCGATGGTAACCTAAATGCAATAAGGTATAGGGACGAAATTCTCCAGTTGTTCTCCCGTTTTCTCCAAAGGCATCGCTTTAACTACGTTTTTCAAGAGGACAACGAACGATGAACTTTTGGAGAGTAATCACATTCGTGTGTTGCCGGTAAGGCTAGTCCAGCACCGAACAGCACTTTTCAGGGAATGGTATAACATCCCCCAAGATTTTATTTGAATGCTAATTGATTCAATGCGACGAAGGTGTCAGGCGGTCATAAATGCAAGAGTTGGTCATACACGATATTGTGATGTCAACTTGAATTCTGTACTCGTCCCGTTATAATTGTCCGAAAATGTGCAATATTGTTTCAAATTGAGAAAAAAATGTTATTGTTATCTTCAAAATGATGTAAGCTAACTATTCTATTAACCTATTGTTATCAATGATTAGTTATAAAAAAAGACATAAATGAATACATTTGAAGTATTCACATCAGGACAAGGTTGTATGAGAACAACCAGAGATATAAGAAACACAACTGAAACATTTTTTATGCCTCTCTCTCTTTGTCTAAAGGGGGAAATAATTACATAAATTCCAATACTGTGTCAAGCTCAGATGAAGCTCATGGTGATACGCACAACGCCGTCTTGTAGTAATATACATTCACATCTTTTACTACAAACCATGGTCAAAGATAAAACTGTATTCGACCGGACAAGGTTGTACGAGAACAACCAGAGGAATAAGAAACACAACTGAAACATATTTTATGTGTCTCTCTCTCTAAAGGGAGAAATAATTACATAAATTCAAATACTATTCAATATTAAAAAAAATCATACATCAACGACTGATTCCCTTATTCAATCCTGTCAATAATGAGTGGATAATGTCAAATGAAAATGTGTGCAAGCAATATACAGTCACAAAAGTATTCTGGAACAAATATCGATAAAAAAAAAATACAAGTTTAAGTTGTTCATAGGAACCCTATGTTCGTATTGCATGTACTGTACTTCATGAACTTTGCACATCAGTTTCTCTGAATATGTCTACTATCAAATTTTGTAGGCTAGAAATATTTTTTTAAATATTTTTCCTTCCTCATTAAAAAAAACCCAATAACAACCTTACCGTATTGGTAGTGTAATTTTAGTTATATTTTAACAATTTCATTTTAGTTTTATAGCACTATTGCTTAAAAGTTCCGTAGATGTATATGCGTAAAAGAATATTGCAATGAGGATACGAAAAATTGTGGACTGAACTATTATGGAGCTACGCCAAAATAATCCTAGCCGTTAAACTGACCATAACAAACCCCTTACTCTTATACTTTCACTAGCCTTAAAAACAGTTTTAACATAAAGAAAAATAATCAGCTAACACTTAAATAAAAAAAATAAATATTAATTGCAGTAAAAGAATTCCATTTCAATAGTACTAACAGATGTTCATGAGCCAATACAATAGTCGTTGTTTAGGTATGCCTCAACTTGTTTATTTTAAAGCATCAAATACAACATTTGATTTTAGACGGTTAAAGGGAAAAAAACAAATTTGAGAACGTTTTTTTGTTATCACTTACAAAGTATCTTTCTGACGATTATATCCATTTGGTTTTTTTTGTTTTGCCTTACTTCCTTATATGACAGCAAGATTAATTATGACTAAATTTCGAGAAACTTTCTCAACTGAAACACGAAAATTAGAGCCGAAAATGAATATCTAAGTTATGTAAAAAAGCTGTTGTAGATCAACTGAATTTCTGTTGCATTTTTATATTTATTAAACATAAAAAAAAAACATAATTAAGGTAAATAAGATTATAATTATAGCAATTAAATAACAAACAAATTATATAACATAATTTAGAAACGATTGCGCATAACACATGCATAACCCATTCTGTGTTTACTATAACGGTTGCTATTTTTGTATATTTCCCAAATGATCAATGATAAATACTGATAAAATATGTTTTGCACGAATACTGCCTGTGTTTTTCAATTATGTTTAATGATGCTTTGTGATTAGTAAAGACAATAATTAAATCGACTGTTTGGCGATCAAATAATTAATGAGACACAAACTCTTTACAAAAAAGCATCCAGGAGAAACGTACAACCCTCGAAGGATTAAGATATATCTGAACAATATTTTAATATTTAAATCGACTCTTGTAAAAGAAAGTGAATATTCTAAACAAGCCTATCAATGATCTGTCATTAACATTGAATTCTAACAAAATTTGAAACGATAAATCGTAGGTATAACAAATGTTCACGATATCTAAAACCTCTCCTGTTAATGGTGGTAACAAAACTAACAAGAAATAAAAAAAAGTAGGATAACAAACAAATAAATAAACTCCAAGGAAAATTTCAAACGGAAAATCCCTTAATAAATGGCAAAATCAAACGGTAGAACAAATTAAACGGAAGGAAAACTACTATCATAAAAGAACTTCAAGTGCTGGTCTTTGATTGATGACTTATTCATTATCCTGTCATACAACATCTCTTTATTGTGATTTGGATAGAAAATAATATTTCAATGACCAAAACATAATTTCAATTTTCACGTTTAGAATCGTCTTTTAAGACACGTCCTTTTATTTGCCAGTGATCAGTTATTTTTGCGACGAAAATATCACGTACAAAGTGTCAAATAGCAAAAAGTGTTTTTTTTTTTTTGTTTAGTTTTTGTATTGAGGTTAAGAATATTTAAATAGAGCAAAATAGAAGCAAGGGACGTGGAAAAAGTACAACGGCACAATGTTTGCTTGTTCTGAAAATTATCGTTCAAGATAATAAAACATATTCTTCCGTAGGGATATTGGCTTCAATATAAATAAAGTGTTTATCATTTCTTCTTAAAGGTAAATTATACACTATAAAACAGTCGTTAACAAATAAACATTACTCTAAGGTAAATTTATAAAGGGGGAAGTCCATTAAGTCTGACAAAAGTCAAATACTCCATTTATGCTGAGCCTGACTCAGCTAGTATAACCATGGGACTGTATCGCAATCTCCGCAAATTACAAAGAATAACAACTTGTGTGTGAAGATTGTAGATTATAATTCCACCAGAAATGATACAGGAGTATTACAGAGCGTGTAATGTTTGGTAAACTGAAAGAAATAAAAATACAATATTTATAATATGTACGAAAGAAATATATGAATGTTCTATGCAATAATAATATCAAGTCAAAAACGAAAGTAGAATTCTCAGGTCAATTCATTAAAATAAACAATTACAGTTCGTATTTGTTGAATAACGTGGAATTCAAGTTAACGGAATTAAAGGTATATATATTTAACAGTTTATAATCGATTTGAAACGTACTTGACGGTGATTTGTCACAATATCCACAGGAGCAGATTTGTCGTGGCATCCATTTGCAATAGACAGGTGAGGAAGAGAAAGTAAACGGTAGTGAAAATACGGATAAGTCCAGATTAATTCCGGAAAATATGAATGTCTGAAAATTCAATCCAATAGACTTTATAGTAAATATAGTTGCGTATGTGATTCAGAATACTCCCCGTCTGGAATCTACCTGATATCACTATTCCAGAAAGTATAATTCCAAATGTGAATGTCACTATATTAATCCAAAATATATACATATAATTACACAGGTTTGTTCCCTATGAGAAGAATCATGTCCACGATAGGGCGTGTGTAGGTTGTGGCTTTTCCATTAACGATTACTCGCACTTCTGCTTTTCGGACATGTTCGTCTGAACTTTTAAAAGAGTTCACTATAATTTCAACGGGCCATTGGGTACGGCAAATGTTTTTGTCCTTTAGAAGAATGACGTCTCCTTCGATGAGATCACGGCGATCTTCGGTCCATTTTCGTCGTTGTTGTAGTAAAGGCAGGTACTCCTTCCTCCAACGGGACCAGAAAACACTGGCTGGAGCCTGTACTCGTCTCCATTCGGCAAGACAGAGATCTCGTTTGTCGAATTCCCCAAGATGGTCTGAAGTGAAAATGTAGTCGGTTTTCGGCGTCAATAACATAGCCGGAGTTAATATTAACGGATTCTCTTGATCTGTTGATACCTTTACCAGAGGTCTAGAGTTTACTATTGCTGAAACTTCTGCCATTAGTGTGTTGAGCACGTCATGTGTTAGGCTTCTTCCGGCTGCGTTAAGAAGCATAGAATCAAGAATTCTCCTAGTGATACCAATCATTCTTTCCCAGGCTCCACCCATGTGGGACGAATGCGGCGGATTGAAGATCCAAGTTGTACCAGAATTGTACAGAAAGTTATTGAAGGGTCCATCTTCAACGTTGATTGAGTCAATCTTTAAATCGTCGATTGCGCCGATAAAGTTCGTTCCACGGTCAGATCGGAAAATCTTAACTTGGCCTCTTATAGCGGTGAATCTCCTGACAGCGTTTATGAAGGCTGAAGAACTCATTTCCTCGATTAATTCGATGTGAATAGCTCTTGTCACTAAGCATGTGAATAAAATTGCCCAACGCTTTGAGTTGGCGTATCCACCACGTGTTTTACGTGAAGCAATTGTCCAGGGTCCAAAGGTGTCTATTCCAACGTTAGTAAACGGAGGTGAAGGTTCAAGACGGTCCTCTGGCAAATCAGACATGATTTGATACTCGGTTTTTCCTCTGAGTTTGCGGCATGTCACACATTTGTGAATAATAGATGAGATCAAGCGTTTTGCTCCTACGATCCAAAATCCTGCGGATCGAATCGCTCCATCTGTGAAATGGCGACCTTCATGTTTTATCTTGTGGTAGTGTCGAACTAATAATGTCGCTATATGATGGCGTCCAGGGACGATCAATGGTTTCTTTTCACGGAGGTTTAAGTCAGATTTGGCGATACGGCCTCCTACTCGTAATAGTCCTCGTTCGTCCAAAAACGGATTAAAGTTAGCTATCGGACTCCGCTTATGAATTTGTTCCTGACGTTTAATGCAATCTATTTCATCTCCGTAAACTTCATATTGAGCAGATATTAAGATGAAATTTTCGGCATTCGAAAAGCCTTCCAGAGAAGTCACTGGTGCTGTCTGTTTTGACCCGTGTAAACGGGAAAAACGTTCCAAAAAGGCTATCGCTCGCACAAGTGATGTCCAGTTGGAGAATCTGTTAAATCTATCAGTTCCGATACCTTTATGCTCAAGTGTGGGAAATGTTTTTGCAACATTAACAGTTGCACGTATTTCTCCATCTTCTTCTGGGTCTATTAGCTGATATATGTTCTCAGAATTCTTTTGTTCTGAGAAAAGAAGTTGTCTTGGTCCTAATAACCATTCGCTGCTATGAATTTCGTGAGCAGGTACGGACCTTGTTCCAGAGTCTGCGGGATTACGGTTAGTTGGTACATAATTCAATTGACTTGGAGAGCTAAATTTTCTTATTTTCTCTACTCTATTGGCGACATAGATAAAGAACCTTCTTGTCTCGTTACTGATGTAGCCTAGGACTACTTTACTGTCTGTGTAGAATTTTACGGTGTCTATATGTAAATCTAAATTATCCATGATAGTCTGTGTTATCTCGACTGCTAATACTGCAGCAGATAGTTCAAGGCGTGGAATAGTATGACCACTTGTTGGTGCAACTTTAGCTTTCCCAAGAATGAAACCGGTGTTTGGTTCACCACTACTGTCGGTGGTGCGTAGATATGCAACAGCTGCTATGGCTTTTTCTGATGCATCAGAGAATACATGTAACTCCTTTGTGGCGGTTTTGCTGAGATACGGCACGTAGGTACGTGGAATGCGCAATGTTTCGATAGCAATTAGAGTGTCTCTCCAAGATTTCCACTCATCTGCTGTCTCAGCAGAGAGAGGTTGGTCCCAATCGACGGTTTCTAATACTATTTTCCGTAATAGGAGTTTCCCTTGTATAATCACCGGAGCCAAAAATCCCAGAGGATCGTAGAGACTGTTTATCGTTGATAAAATTCCTCTCCGAGTGATTGGTTTGTTTTCTGATGATAATTGAAATAAGAAGTTATCAGTGTTTACGTCCCAGCTGAGACCAAGACTACGTTGTAGGGGTTTGCTGTCGCATTCTAAGTCTAGATCTTTAAGATTTGAAGCCAAATCACTGACATGAAATGCAGACATAACTTCCGCACAATTAGAGGCAAACTTGTGAAGGCGTAAGTTTCCATATTTTGCTAATGCTTGCTGTGTGTCATTCATGACCTTAACAGCTTCCTCTTTAGTAGGACATGACGTTAGACCGTCGTCGACATAGAAGTCTCTTCTAACAAAGCTAGTCACGTGACTGCCAAACTCCTGTTCTGATGCTTGAGCTGCTTTTCTAAATCTAAGCGTAGCAACGGCAGGTGACGGACTATTTCCGGAAACATGAACTCTCATGCGGTATTCGACAAGGTTCTTCTGTAGGTCATTGTCTTTATGCCATAAAAATCTCAGATAATTTTGGTGGTCTTTTCTGACAACAAAGCAGTGAAACATATGTTGAACGTCTGAAGTGACTGCGACCATTTCTTTCCTGAAACGCAGCAATACTCCCAAGAGATCATTGGTCAAGTCTGGACCTGTAAGCAGGACGCTGTTTAGTGAAACTCCGTTACATTTGGCGGAAGAATCAAACACACCTCTTATCTGATCGGGTTTCTTCGGATGATAAACACCAAACAATGGCAAATACCAGCACTCCTCATGTTCGTGCAATGGTGGAGCGAGCTCTGCATGATTATTATCTAAGATTTTACTCATAAATGTAAGAAAATGTTCCCGCTTTACAGGGTTTCTATTCAGACTGGCGTCTAACATGTTCGCACGGTGAAGAGCCTGTGGTCTGTTGCTTGGCAATGGCTGTCTTGGCACTCGGAACGGTAACGGTGCTACCCAACTTCCTTTCGAGTCTCTGACAAATTCGTTGTCCATCTGTTTCATGAACATTTTGTCCTCATATGACTGTCCAGGCTTATCATCGTCCCTTGTTTTTTCAAAGAGTGGCGATTGTAAATCTTTCGTTACAGGGTCTGTGTAGTTTTCCCGGATGTCAAACTTGCTTGTGCATGGTTGAAAGGTTGAAGGTTGTCCTGTAGGTAAAATGTTGGTTATTTTAACATTTCACTCAAGAGGAACATGCTGCTTGTTAATGCAGGTTTCTCCTATCACTACCCAATCAAGTTTCAAATGTTGTGTATATGGAGTTCTGGGTGGTCCTATGCGCTGGTCGAGGACATGATGTGCCTCTATAAGGTCTCTGTCAATTAAGAGAAGAATTTGCCAATTTTTCTCTATTGGTGGAATGCTACCCCTAAGTTCTTTTAAATGAGGGTGATGCATTGTTACTTCAGGAGTAGGCATTTCGTCCCTATTATTTGGAA
The DNA here is from genome assembly GCF_963676685.1 of Mytilus edulis. Taxonomy (NCBI): domain Eukaryota; kingdom Metazoa; phylum Mollusca; class Bivalvia; order Mytilida; family Mytilidae; genus Mytilus; species Mytilus edulis. Next base: position 82,751,345 of record NC_092353.1, on the reverse strand, counting down.
TATGATCACATTCAATCAGTACAGGAAGGTCAAACTTGTCATTACAGTTGATTGATTCCATGATGAAACCTCTTCCTCTTTTCCCGGAGGTGACTACTTTGCCGGAGCATGTTGATAAAGTATAGTTCTCCGGTTTATCTTTGACGTCGAAAAGATTACAGAATTCGGGCGATGCTAGTGACCGGTTACTTTGGTCATCAATGATGGCGTACATGCGAATAACTTTGTCCTGGTTATCTTTGTGATAAACATTCACAGGCAATATTTTAGCACAAGATTTCCCGCTATATGTATCTTTGCAGATCTCAGTACAGGTAGAGTTAACTGAGGTTGCCTTAGTTTCAGCCGATTCTATAGGCTCCCCGCCGTAGGCTTGCTTAGGCGGGTTAGATTGAGAACTTGCAGGTTGCTGTGGTCTAGTGATGTGAAGTGCGGTAGTGTGTTGTTTACTTCCACATTCTTTACAACTTATGCGTGCATTGCATTCCCGGCTCCTGTGTGTGGTAGAATCACAACACTTGTAACATACATTGTTTTCTTTTAAAAGACCTTTGCGCTCCTCTATTGACTTGGCTCGGAACGCTCGACATTCATTTAAGGAGTGCTTTGTATTGTGCAGAATACAAAGACCTTGTTTGCTGGCTTCTCCAGATTGCTGCTCAACTGCTGTTTTATGAGCACTAACTTTAGTCTTAGGGTAAGACGTAGACCTTGGCGCAGCACCTTTTGTATTTGGTGTGACTTTTGACCCAAAGATGAACCCAGGATCGTTCTTTGTTTTGCTTATTTCCCTGATGAAGGCAGAGAATTCTGTGAAAGGTGGAAAGGCAACTTCATATTTAGACTTGTATCTTGTAGCCCTCGTTGTCCACTTTTCTTGGAGTCCGTACGGTAAATTTTCAACAATTGGATTTATCCCGGACGAAGAGTCAAAGTATGCTAGCAAACATCCCAGCTTGGGATTTTCCTTGTGATATTCTATTTCTGATAGAATGTCAGACAGTTCGTAGAGACGTGCGTTGTCCTTATTCGTCAATGTAGGGAATTTGGCAAGTTTACTCATGAGAGAGGCTTCCAACATTTCTAGAGCACCATACCGCTCGTCAAGCCTCTTCCATAGTCTCTGTATATCTATGGAAGGATTATTGGCGTTCGACGCTCTTATGCTAATGGCGTGTTTAGCAGACTCTGGACCGAGCCACTTGATCAGTAAATCGATCTTTTCTGAGTCAGAGACTTGTTACTCATCAGTCACGTTCTTGAAGCTTGCTTTCCAAGTATGAAAGGGTTAAAGCTTGTTAATCGGGAGAAAAGCAGGTCCTTGCGTAAGAGGAATCTAGTTATCTCTGATGTAAGGTTGATTTGTTGCTGGTGTGCAACAGGGATCTCTTCTATTACGTCTTGTTTTTTGTGTGAAACAGGGATCTCTTCTATAACGTCTTGTTTTGTGCGTAAGACAGGGATCGCTTCTTTAACACCCTGTTTTTGGTGTTCAGTAGGGCTCTCATCTGAAAGACCTAGTTTTTGTATGCCGGTTACTAATCTCAGATCTGGGATAAAGGTAACTTCCGGTGACTTATTATCGGAAGGCAAGACGGCAGATGTCTGTGACAGCAAGTTCAATGCCACTGATGGCACGAACGCTGGTGCTTCGTGACTCAGCTCGATCTTAACAGGAATTTTTTTTTTTTTTGAGGTCCTGTTACTTCCTTTACAGTTGATACAGGAAGTTTATTGACGAAATCTTGCACACGCTGGAGCGGGTCTTCCTTTTCGTCAGGGAGATCGCTATACGCTTGGCTATCATCGTATTCCAGGACACGAGCCTCGGCTTCTGCGGCTGCAGCTTCTCTCTGTGCTTCAAGAAGGTTAAATTTGGCTTTAAGCTCGGCCTTTTCCCGGCTTACTCGTGCGGCTTCTTGTTGCATTTGAGCCTTCCTGCGCATAGCTTCTTGTTCTAATTGCGTTTTTCTGTGAGCGGCCTCCTGTTCTAGCTGAACTGTTCTCTGTGCGGCCTCATGTTTACGTTGAGCGACTTCTTGCTCTATTTCTGCCTGTTTACGACTGGCTTCCTGTTCCATTTCAGCCTTTTTGTGTGCTGCTTCCTGTTCCATTTCATTTTGTCTGAACAGGGCTTGTTCTTCTAATATTGCTTCCTGTTGTAGGATACGGGCATGTTTTTTGACAAATGCTATCTTAGACTTTGCAGCCTCTGCCTTGGCTCGCTTTCTCCGTGCCAGGCTTGACATGTCTGACACGTTAGAGCTACCGCTATGCGAGGTTTTCTTACCCCTTGAGGTCTTTGTTTTAGTGGATTTGGCCTTTGTTAGAGCGAGGCGATGCTCGTGTAGTTTTTCCATAACTAGCTCCACTTTGGACAGACGTAAATCCAAAGAGAGTTTACATGCATCAATTTCTTTTTGACTCTCCAATGTTCGGGTCCTTTTCAGAAAGTCTAGGTATTCATCTGTGAGCCTACGATAATTATTACAGGCTTTAACAGGTTTGTCCTGGACTGTTAGGAGTTGCTGGAGATCGTTAGGAGGCGTTGTTACTTCCAATAACTGGGATTCAATGTCTGCCCAGAGAGCCTCTAGTTCCTGACAGAACTTGTCACGTTTTTCAGTGAAAGCTCCTTGGCCTTTTTCCGTGAGGTCTCGTACTCGCCTAGCCTCGGGAGTTTCATCTGACTGTGATGTATTAGACGGATTTTCTAATAGTTCAAGGACATCTCCTTCTTGGGGCTGAATCTCTTCTTGTTGTTCCACATGACTGGGATCCATGTTGACTCAACGTTGTTGGGTTGCTGTCGAGTTTACACAAGATATGTAGTCCACTGTCAGTGTAAAGGTATGTACGTATGTACACGTTGCTACGTTGTCGTTCCTTGTCTGGATATGTAAAGACAGGTTGTCGTCAATTTACTATGCTGAGCCTGACTCAGCTAGTATAACCATGGGACTGTATCGCAATCTCGGCAAATTACAAAGAATAACAACTTGTGTGTGAAGATTGTAGATTATAATTCCACCAGAAATGATACAGGAGTATAACAGAGCGTGTAATGTTTGGTAAACTGAAAGAAATAAAAATACAATATTTATAATATGTACGAAAGAAATATATGAATGTTCAATGCAATAATAATATCAAGTCAAAAACGAAAGTAGAATTCTCAGGTCAATTTATAGAAATAAACAATTACAGTTCGTATTTGTTGAATAACGTGGAATTCAAGTTAACGGAATTAACGGTATATATATTTAACAGTTTATAATCGATTTGAAACGTACTTGACGGTGATTTGTCAAAATATCCACAGGAGCAGATTTGTCGTTGCATCCATTTGCAATAGACAGGTGAGGAAGAGAAAGTAAACGGTAGTGAAAATACGGATAAGTCCAGATTAATTCCGGAAAATATGAATGTCTGAAAATTCAATCCAATAGACTTTATAGTAAATATAGTTGCGTATGTGATCCAGAATACTATTACATCAACCGACGGAACATATAGAGAACAACTGTCAGATACAGTCAGTTTTATTAAACCAAGAACTCCAAGTGATAAGTTTAAGTCATTCCTTCGACAACGTTACGGACGCCATTACCAATTGTAGACCGTTATGGATTATCAGTTTCACAGATTATAGCAGATCTGTTCCAATAGTCGTCACTACAATTCAGTCCACGTTTTCCCCAAATTACCCTTCCGAATGAGACCTATTACTGAGTTAGTACTAACATAATCAACACGACGGGTGCCACATGTGGAGCAGGATCTTCCTACACCTCCGCATGTTCCGGATGACTTGAGACCAACTCCCTCATCCCCTAATGTTTGGAGGGGTTCTTGTTGCTCATTCTTTTCTTTTTTTCATTTTTAGCCGTGGCCTTGTCACTTTATTTTTTTACCTATGAGTTTGATTACCTTTGGTGTCCTCTGCCTCTCTTTTATAATAATTTTCTAAATAGTTTGTTTTAACATTTTTTACAAAATGATTTTGTAGAAGTCATAATGGTTTATAATTGTTCTTTATTTTCATGCACAAGGAACATGATTGACTGCTTTATCACATTTTACGAATACAAAATGATTTACGTTTTACGAACGTTCCAACGTAAACTAAATATAACACGAATATTTAGCATTTATAACATATTTGCAATTAACTTTTCAAAAAGAGAGCGGAAATTGCTTGAGATTATTGTCTTCACAAAGTAAACATGAACATAAACAATTATATTAACAGGAGACATATGATGTAATGGAAAAAAAAAACAACAACCAGTAGCTCATGGCGACATTTTTTATTCATTCATATACCTACAATCTATAAAAGCCGACAATCCGTCAAATAAGTTAACTATATCAATCCGGTAATTTTTTATTGTTCTTCAAATTCATGAAAATTACTTTCTAAAAATGAAATTTAGCATTGCATTCATTTTGAAGAAATCATACTAAACTAGTAGTAAGTTACGAAAAGCTGTTAATTGCATACATACATGGCATACTGACATTTACTTGCAATAAATAAAAAAGTAAGTTGGAGAGTAACATTGTCTAGATCTGCTCCTAAACATCAACACTATTTGTTCTCTGTCCGTTTTACTGCATTTGAATATACTATACATTTATATTGGTCATATTAACAGCTAGGTCAATACAAGTGTTTTTGAATTTTGTATTTGTATCCGGATTATCGATCATCAATTTTTAGCTAATTTGAATTTATTATACATTTATATTTGTGGACATACTTTACAACAGCTAGGTCAATTTTAATTTTGTATCTGGATTATCAGTCATCAATTTTCAATAAAGTTTCCTTAGTAACTGTAAAGGCCAGTAAAACCTGAATGGTAATTAACGCAAAATTTAAAAATGAATATTAAAAAAAACCGCTTTACCCTCCTTATGCAGTAATTAATAACAAACCATATTTCCCATATAAAAAAGGCTAACATTGACAAATGTTCATTTAATTAATATTAAACATTCAATACAAAACCAAAATCTTAATTATATCGTAATATATCAATATTTGTTAGTACCTGTTTTATCAACGTGGAATACAGTCGATTACACTTAACATATGACCAACCAGAAGCAAGGTTCGTCGAAACAATCCGAAGCAAATACCAATCTAAGATGTATAGCACCAGACAGTTATGGGTATTTCTCGAAATGGGTACCGGCAACAATCTAAATTAAAATATAGTCATCCCTGTCCTAGTTAACTATTATGTCCAAAACAGATGCGGGGTAACCTCTCAATAGACAAAATTCAAATTACAAAAGTTTTCCTTTCAATTCAGTAACACAAACATCAAGTATTCTTTTACATTTCCTTCAAATGGTAAATTAAACATTTTATGCGTACACAATACATAAAACGTTTGTATGAAAATAACAGAGAGGCAGAAATGTTTGAAAACTGGTTTATACATTCTGACAAATGTTTATCATATATCAAATAATAATGGATCGTTAATTGATTAATGTAAACTTTAAATATAATGATATGCCATCAGTAAAAAAAATTACCAAAGAATGCTAGCAAAGTCATCACACATTTCAATCAAGTGATATAAGTTGTCCGTGAGAACCACTTAACCTTTAAACACATGTAATGTACTTTGCAAACTGATTTTCCTTATGTTTGTTAGAAACAAAAAAAAAATGGAAAAGTAATAATCGATTATAGAGTTTTCTTTGAATCTTTTATACAAACTTCCTGTTTACAAAACTTTGAATTTTAAAAAAAACGAAGGATTTTCTTATACCAGGCATAGATTACCTTAGCCGTATTTGGCACAACTTTTTGGAATTTTGGATCCTAATTGCTCTTCAACATTTTACTTGTTTGGCTTAATTAATATTTTGATACGAGCGTCACTGATGAGTCTAATGTAGACGAAACGCGCGTCTGGCGTGCTAAATTATAATCCTGGTACCTTTGATAACTATTTACACCACTTGGTCGATGCCACTGCTGGTGGACGTTTCGTCCCCGAGGGTATCACCAGCCAAGTAGTCAACACTTCGGTGTTGACATGAACATCATTAATGTGGTCATTTTATACAAACTTCCTGTCTACAAAACTTTGAATTTTTTTGAAAAACTAAGGATTTTCTTATACCAGGCATAGATTACCTAAGCCGTATTTGGCACAACTTTTTGGAATTTTGGATCCTAATTGCTCTTCAACATTTTACTTGTTTGGGTTAATTAATATTTTGATACGAGCGTCACTGATGAGTCTTATGTAGACGAAACGCGCGTCTGGCGTACTAAATTATAATCCCAATACCTTTGATAACTATTGGCTATCAATAAAAATAGCTTTCTGTAACAGGAAATTCTAATTTGATTATAATTCCGGACTACAATATATGTCACAATCATGAGACCGATTGGTGGCCTTCGACTGTTTTCTATTTTTTTGGTCGTGTTGATGTCTCTTTGACATATTCCCCATTTCCATTTGCAATTTATTTATGTTTTTTTTATTAACATTATCTTACTCAATGTACTTATACACCTCTTATGTATCATCAAAAGTATCACATTATATCTAATTATAACAAGTTTTGACGAACCTGAATGTCTTGAAATAAATTTGCATGTAACTTTGTGATTTTATTCGCATCAGAGAACTTGACAATATGATTTTTGTAATGTACGGTAACATCAATTTGTTTAAAGGTTGACTTAAAAAACATTACATTTTGTTTTTTTTTGAAAGGAGTTGGTTCACTAACTCATTATTTTGGTCTAAAAAACTTGATTAACTGCAATGCTGTTGTTAAAATTATATGAAGACATATGTTAAAATTTTCAATTGTTTCAATTAATAAAGATGTTTGACCAATTTCACCATTAGTGATATATTTATGAAGTCATAAATATATGATATGTGAATTTGTTAACGCCCGTTTTTGGCATAATTTGATGAAATTGATGTCAGTTTCTGAAAAGTTAACAGTGACGCCACCCCTCGCCTACAAATATTTTCTAGGAAATCTTTTGAATATACCATAGTCTTTACTATTAAACCAAAATGTCAATGGGCGATGGGTGGCGCCTTATAAGAAATCATAAAATAAGGTCGAAAAAGATTATGAATTTCTAGAAAAAATGAAACTAACATGAAAACTATACCTGCATTAACCTATTTCAGGTTAATATATTTATAATATATGAAACAGATATACATTGTCTCTTATCACACTTTTAAAACATAATATATGTAGCAATGCATTAGTAAATTCAAATAAAAATGAGCCTTTACAGAGCCATGTCTCTAGAATGACTATTGCAAGTCTTAAGACTCGTCTAACAGATACTGGCACGACAAATGATCGTCTCCGAAGTAGCAGACCATGTTGACCGACGTTACGTCAAGACAAGCACATCCGAATTATTCATATTCAGAATATGTTTGTAAACGCATCACAAACAGTACGACACACCCAAGGAAGAAATAACAACAGAATATCTGCGCAAACAGTTCGTAACAGTTGCGTTAAGTTGGTCTAAGAGCCCGTTGTCCGTTGAAGGGACCTATCCTTGCGCAACTTCAACGGACTCGGGTACGGATTCGATAGAATAGGCTTACAAGGAGACAGGTTCTTTTTACCGATGAATCGAAATTCAAATTAAAATTTAGACACGCAATTGATCGATTTAATGATGCGTGCGTACAGGAAACAGATCGGTTTGGTGGTGGAGAAATTATGGTATGGGGCGGAATAACCTACCAGGAGCGCACCGAGCTCAAAATCATCCATGGTTACCAGAATGAAACAAGGTATAGGAACGAAATTCTCCATTTGTTCTACCATTTCTCCGAAGGCATCGCTTTAACCAAGTTTTTCCACAGGACAACGACCGTTGTCACGTTGCACAAATTTCTATGAATTTTTTGGAGAATAATCACATTTGTGCATCTTTTGGACGAACTTGCACGACGTTTCATAAATAGCTAAAATCCACCGGAAACGCTAGCCAAGCACCAAACAGCACTTTTTAGTCCATCAAGACTTTATTTGACGTCTAATTGATTCATTGCGACGGAGGTGGTCATACACGATATTGTGATGTCAACTTGAATTCTGTACTCGTCCCGTTACAATTGTCCAAAAATGTGCAATACTGTTTCAAATTGAAAACAATTGATATTATTCTCTTCAAAATGATGTAAGCTAACTATTCTATTAACCTATTGTTATCAATGATTAGTTATAAAAATATAAATGATCTTACCAACATGTAACGTTGCTTTTTTGCCGAGTATAGTAATCAACATACTTGATATTATTATAAAATGAAAAGTTATAATTATTACAGATTTATGGTCATTTTTATAAATTAACTGTTTGAAAAAGTATGAATTATTGTTATTGTTAGTGTGATATGTTGACATCAAAGATTGATATCCTTATTCAATGATCTCAGTAACGAGCGACAGCCAGATAACGTCAGATAGAAATGTGTAACAACCAGTATAAAATCACGAAACTTTTTTTCGCAAATATATTGATGAAAAAATACATCAAGTCTAAGTTGTTCATAGAAATGCTATATACCTATCACATGTACTTTGCACGTCGGTTTCTCTCATGTCTTTTATGAAATTTTGTGGGATAGAAATATTTATCTAAATATGTTCTTTCCTCGTTCAAAAGGAAAAAAACGAAAACCTTACCAAATTTGTACTGTTATAGTTATATTTGAACAATTTCATTTTAGTTTGTAATAATATCGCTTAAAAGTTTCGTTTTTAAAATATTCGTAAGAAAGTAATGCACTGAGGATAAGGAAGACTTAAAAATTACACTGTCCTGCTTTAACTTAAACGGACTAAACCCACATTGAGCTACACCAAAAATAATCCTAGCCATTAAACGAACCAAAAGCAACACCTAAGCCTTACACTTTCACTAGCATTAACACCTAGTTTTTACAAGAACAAATACTAACCTAACACTGAACCTTTAATGAACAATATCTATTAATTGTAGTAAAATAATTCCATTTTAATAGTACTGACAGATGTTTATGAGCTAATACAATAGTTGTTGTTTAGGTATGTCTCAATTTGTTTATTTAAAACCATCCGTTACTATGTAGTACAAATCTAAGCTTCAACAAAATTTGATTCCAGACAGTTTAAGGACAAAAGAACAAATTTGAGAACTTTTACTATCACTTGAAAAGTATCTTTCAGACGGTTATATACCTGTGGTATCTTTTGCCATCCTCCCTTATATGACAGCAAGATTAATTATGACTAGATTCCGAGCAATTTTCTCAACTGAAACACGAAAATTAAAGCCAAAAATAAATATCGAAGTTGTGTAAAAAAGCAGAAAATGAACTCAATTTCTGTTGCATTTTCATATTTATTAAACATAAGATACCATAATTAAAGTAAATAAGATTATAATTTTAGTAATTTGATAAACAAAAAATCTATGAAATAATTCAGAAAGGATTACACATAACACATGCATAACATATTCTGCATTGTTCTGTGTTTAATATAACAGTTTCCTATTTTTGTCGCTTGGAAAGCATACAAGCAAACAAAACACGATTTAAAGCATGAATCACATATTTCCAATGGGACCATTGACCAATACTGATAAAATATTGTTTTGCACGAATACTGCATGTGTTTGTCAATTATGTTTAATAATGATTTGTGGTTAGTAAGGACGATAATTAATTGAATTTTTCAGTGATGTGTAGGTAATTAAGACTATTTGGCGATCAAATAATTAATGAGACACAAACTCAATGAGACATTTAACAAAAAGACATCCATTGGAAACGTACAACCTCGAAGGATTAAGATATATATCTAAAGAATATCTTAAGCTCTAAATCGAATGTTGTAAAGGAAGTGAATATTTTAGACAAGCCTCATTACATTGAATTCATTCAAAATTTAAAACGATATGACTAATCGTAGGTATAACAAATGTGCACGATATCTAAAACCTCTCCTGTAAATGTCGATGAGAAAACTTACAAGAAACATAAAAAATTAGAATACAAAAATAACTCCAAAGAAAATTAAAAAAGGGAAAATGCCTTAATAAATGGCAGATCAAAAAGTCGAACACATTACACGAAAGGAAAACAACTGTTATAAAAGAAGTTGAGGTTGGTAAGAAGCCTCAAGTTTTACATCTTACGTTACGGTGTCGGTGTAAATAACTTTTGAGTCGATTGTGTATCTGTCAATTGTCTGCTGAACGTTGATTGATGATTTATTCATCAAACTGTTATACAACATCTCTTTATTTTGATTTCAATGACTAAAATATTTCAAAGTTACAGTATAATTACATGCATATGTAAAAATACAAATACAATTTAATCGTAATAAATATCGTGCTGTTTCGATGAAAACTCAAAGTAACTGCATGCACATTTACTTAGCTTGTTTAAACGTTACTAAAAAAAAAATTATAATTATGGCAAAAAAAAGGATAATAATTTTGTGTAACTTCTACGTTACACGTTATTTTTACGTTTAAAATCGCCTTTTAAGGTGGTTTCTTGGTAAACCCAAATGTTTCCTCTCGTTTAATTGTTCTTATATGTACACCATTGAAAACAGTGGTCCATGCATCATCTGCAGAAGTCTTTTTAAAATTCACCAGTGCATTTTATGTTTAGGGTATACTGAATATCACCAATTTTGGGTACACTAAAAAGCAGTCGAAAACACTAGTAGCTTTATATTATTGTGTGTGTTTGCTCATGTTGTCATTAGGAATACCCATGACTGTTAAAATGCATAGAAGAAACATATTTTAAAGTAAATCTGAGATATCAGTGTAATATGTGTAGCCTGAATGTAAATAAATGGTTTTTAATTATTGATAAGGCGGAAATTCTGGCCTGCTCAGATAGCACAAGTATTTGTCTTACTATGCCAGAAAAATAAATGCTGTTTAATTCCTGCAAAAAAATTGCTTAAACATTTATTTGTTATAAATCTTGAAAATCACAATCTTTTCTTAAATTTGACTGTTTGAAATTTTTAAAATCTTTAAACAAGTTGACTAACAGGCACAAGAAAAAAAGGAAAATGTTTGGACAAAATTCATTTCCCCCTACAAAACTTTCTACAGACTGTCTTTGCGTTCTTTTTATGTGCACAATTCAAAATTATATTATCTCAATAATAACTGTATTCAAGTTTATAAGAAAAAACAGTAATATTAAGTATAGGACAAATACCCTTGGGACAAATTGACATATCAACATATATGTATTGGTTTCTCTCTACAGACTACAAAATTCCCCTGTCATCAATAAGCAGATGTTATTAAAATTAAATGTTTTGACAGTCTGTCACTATCTAAGTACTATCTTTGTGCTAATGTAGATTATCTGTTAGCATTAGCTTGTACTACGATGGATGTTCAGATCATATCTTCTAGAATAGTGCCGTTTATATTTGAAAACCGGAGTACACCATATTTACCAATAGCAAAGCATTTAAACCTTATAACTTCATCATTCAATCCATTTTTTCAAATTAAATTTTCCCAAACCTTCCAAAATGTTATCTATAAATGATGTCACTAAACAATATAGTCGTTCGAAAACTCTTCAGTACATAAGTGTTTTTAAGCATTTAATGTATGAATGGTAAGTTCCGACCTTTTCAGCTCTTGCTTATTAAAGGTAAAAAAAATGTTGTTTCTTTTATTTAATGCTTGGTGGTGTCTAACATGTCCAATTTGCTAGAATTGATCGTATCTGCCTGCATCATTCCCACTACCAAATGTAAACAACATAAAATGCTTGATCACTGTTTCAATAACTGCTATGTTAAAACGCACAAATGACTTCCAATACATGTGTCAGAGTTGTCTCCCATACTCCAAGTCTACCCCCTTAAGAAACGTCTTTTTTTTTTTTGCGAATGATCAGTTATTTTCGCGACGTAAGCGTCACGTACAAAGTGTCAAATAGCAAAAAGTGTTTCTTTTTTTGTTTAGTTTTTGTATTGAGGTTAAAAATATTTAACTGCAGCAAAATTTGAAGCAAGGGACGTGGGAAAAGTACAACGGCACAATGTTTGCTTCTTCTAAAATTGATAATTATCGTTCAAGGATGTCTAGCAAAGATAATAAAACATATTCCTCTTGAGGGACATTGTCCTCAATATAAATAAAGATATAATCAGTCCTGCTCCAGTTAACTGAACTTCTTATATAACCAAATGCAGGGTCTCTAAATGGACATAATTCGAATCAAAAAAATATTTCTTATCCATTCAATTACATATATCTAATGGACCTATTCATCGTTTCTTCTAAAAGGTAAACTATGCACTATAACACAGTTGTTAACAAATAACCATTGCTCTAAGGTAAATTCATAAAGGGAGAAGTCCATGAAGTCTAACCAATTACAAAATACTCGATTACATCAACCAACGGAACGTATAGAGAACAACTGTCATATCCCTGATCAGATACAGTCAGTTTCCGAACAAAAAGAAATAGTGGCTTTAACCTTGTTTTATAGATAGGTGAAGCTCCCGTTTTTACATATTTGCTTTTCCTAACTTTAATGATTTCCTTGATAGTGGGTTGCTCGTCACACGGAATCTATTAAACTAAGAGCTCCAAAAGGTGAAGTTGAAGTCATTCCATCGTAAACTTTTCGGACGCCATTACCAGTTGTGAAACCGTTATGGAATATAATTTTCACAGATTATAGCGGATCAGTTCCAATAATCGTAACTATAATCCCGCCCCTTTTTCCCGAATTTGACCAACCGAATAAGACTATTCCATGGTTTGTACTATTATACGCAACATGACGGGTGTCACATGTGGAGCAGGTTTTGCGTACCCTTCCGGATGACTTGAGACCCCCCCCCCAATTTTGATAGGGTTCCTGTAACTCAGTCGTTTTTTCCCGTGGCGTTGTCAGTTTATTTGTAACCTATGAGTTTGATTTCCCTTTAGTGTCTTTCGCCTCTCTTTTATAATAATTTTCTGAATAGTTTGTTTTAAATTTTTTACAAAATGATTTTTACTTTCATGCACAAGGAACATGATTGACTGCTTTATCACATTTTATGAATACAAAATGATTTACGTTTTACTTAACGTTCCAACATGAACTTAACAGTAAATTAATAGAATACAAATTTTTAGCATTGATAACAAAATTGCAATTAAATTTTCAAAAAGATAATGAAAATTGCTTTAGATTATAACCCACACAAAATTAACATTAACACGAACAATTATATTAACAGGAGATGTACGATGAAATGAAAACAGAAACCCGCAGCTCATGGCAGCATTTTCTATTCATTCATATACCTTCAAATCTATATGTTATTGTTCCTCAAATTCATGATAATGACATTTTAAAAATGAAATTTAGCATTGCATTCATTTTGTAGAAATCATAGAAAACTGGCAGTTGGGTACATACAGCCGTTTAAAAACCCGTTTAATTGCAAACGTACAAGGCATTCCGACATTTACTTAGTAGTTGCAATAAAAAAAGCAAGTTGAAGAGTAACATTTTATAGACCTGCTCCTAAACATAAACACTATTTGTTCTCTGCCCGTTTTACAGTATCATAGTGAATTAATTTGAGTTTATTATACATTTATATTTGTGGACATACGTTACAACAGCTAGGTCAATACAAGTGTTTTTAATTTTGTTTCTGGATTATCAATCATCAATTTTACCTTAGTAACTGTAAAGGCCAGTATAACCTGAAGAAAAATTAACGCAAAACTCTTTGTTGACTTTTTAACAAAATGGTTTGTCCTCTTCATTCAGTAGTTAATAACAAAACAATTGTCATGTTACTCTCATACAAAAGGTTAAAATTGAAAAATGTTCATTTATTTAAATCGTAATATTGTATCGTAATCAATCGATATTTGTTAACACCTATTTTATCAACGTAGAATACAGTTGATAACCCTTAACATAGGACAGGCAAGAAGCAGGGTTCGTGAAAACTATCCAAAACAAATACCAATCTTAAATGTATAGCGCCAGAGAGTTAAGAGTATTTATATCAAGGGGTAGTGGCAACAATCTAAATGAAAATATAGTTATCCTTGCCCTATGTCCAAAACATATGCAGGGTAACCTCTAAATAGACATAACTCAAATTCAGTTACATAAACATGAAGTCTTTTTACATTACTTTCAAATGGTAAAATATACACTTGATACGTACAAAATACATATAACGTATATATGAAAATTACCGTGGGGGCAAAAATGTTTGAAAACTGGTTTATACATTCAGACAAATGTTTTTCTAAAATTAAATAATGATGAAACATTCATAGCTTAAAGTAAACTATAGATATAATGATACATGTGTGATATGCTATCAATAAAAATCACCAAAGAATGAAAGCAAAGAATATTAATCACACATTTCAATTAAGTGATATACGTTGTCAATGGCAACACCTTAATTTTTTACGCATATAATGTGCTTTGCACAATGGTTTTCCTTTGATATGTAATTTTAGCAGATGATTTAAGAAAAGTAATAATCGTGTATAGTGTTGTTTTGTTTTTTGATAAGTTGGCTATAAATAACGACTGCTTTCTGTAATATGTCACAAACAGATTGGAATGTCAATCTCAGTCGTTCTTCTTTATAACTCTGTTGGAGCAGTGTTTGTGTAAGTAGCATACTCTTGACTATACCGCTTTATATCGGTGACTATACGGAATGTCGATTTCAGTCGTTCTTCTTTATAATTATGATGGAGCAGCGTTTGTGTAAGTAGTATATCATTGAATATACTGCTTTATATCGGTGACTATACGGAATGTCGATTTCAGTCATTCTTCTGTATAACTCTGTTGGAGCAGTGTTTGTGTTGAGAAGTTAATATATCCAATATAAAGACGGAAGATTTTCATCGTTCTTTTTTTATTATTATACCGAAGACGAGATGGATAGATTTATGATTTTATAACATCACGCCTTATGTTTTTTTTTATAAAAAAGAAAATAATTAATGTAATGTACGGTTACATTACTTTCTTTAAAGGATGAATTAAAAAAAAACATTACATTTTGTTTTTTATTGAAAGGAGTTGGTTCACCGACTCATAATTTTGATCTTAAAAACTTGATTTTTTTAACTGCAATGATGTGGTGAAAACTATATGAAGACATATGTTAAAATGTTCAATTATTTCAGTTAGTAAAGCTGTTTGACCAATTTCGTCATTACTGAAGTCATAAATATATGCAAATTTGTGAACACCTGATTTTTGACATAATTTGATGAAATTTATGTCAGATTTCTGAATAATTAACATTGACGCCATCATCGCCCATAAATGATTCCGCTGAAATATTTGAAATATACCATAGACTTTACTTTTAAACAAAAATTTCAATGGGCGAGTGGTGGCGCCACATATGAAAGAATGAAATAAGTTCGAAAGAGATGATGAATTTCAAGAAAATGGCCTAAAATGAAAACTATACCTACCTTGGCCAATTTCAGGTTAATATATTTATGATATATGAAGCAGATATACATTGTCTCTTATAATACTTTCAAAACATAATGTATGTAGCAATGCATACACAGAAAAATCATTCGAAAAATTAAAGTTTTAAAAATGAACCTTTACAGAGGCTTTTATTGGGGTTACAGACTCTTTTCCTTTCTATAGCCGAGTGAAAGTTATCGCGTTGTTCTGTTATCATTTAATACACATTAAACATTATCCTTGTACCCATTTCATTGGTTTAAACATGGTTTAAAAAAAAACATCCTCGAGGAAAAAAATAAAATATGTTAGCAGTTTAAAAATAAATTCATTAGATCCTCTTTCAGAAGTTTTGGTCCAAGGTGCAATGTTTTGGTTATTATAATGAGAACTAATAATAGAAGATGTATATTAACAATTGAGTAACAAATTCATAAATTTATTCCACTGCAATTTGTAGAAAAGTTGAAATTAACTTTTCCAAAGGATAGGTGAAATGACAATACCTTTACAAAATAAACATTAACATGGATCAATTAGCTGCCGTAGTGTACGATATAATGCACAAGCAAACCAGTAACACATGGCGACATTTGTGTTTATTAATGTGTTTATATACTTACAAAACTTTAAGTGCCGATAACCCATTAAAGGCGTTTGCATCAATCCGGGTAATTGAATTGCTATACAAATACCTGAAAATGACATTTTGAAAATTGAGTTTTACATTAAATTAATTTTGTAGAAAATCAAAGGCATCAGTTTGGTACTTGAAAACTGGTTTAAAGGTAGCATACATACAATAGATGCAATACAGGAAATAACCATTTTGAAAGTAAAGCGTAACAATCCAAGTAGTGGAATAACATTATGAAGATCTATTCTTAAACCCTAAAACTTGTATTCTCAAACCGTTTTACCACATTCAGGTCAATTAATTTAATATCAAAGATTTCTTTTAGACCACATTTAACAACAGTTAGGTCAATAGAAGTGTTTGCAGACACTACTTCACGTGTGCTATTCAGTAGCCTGTTGTTCAGTTGTTGTCGTTTGTTGGTGTGGTTCAACTGTGTTTCTCGTTTCTGTTTTTTTATATAGATTAGACCGTTGGTTTTCCTGTTTAATTGTTTTACACAAGTCATTTTGGGATCCTTTATAGTTTGCTGTTCGGTGTGAGTCAAAGCTCCGTGTTGAATGCCGTACTTTGACCTATAATTGTTAACTGTTTATACATTGTGACTTGCATGGAGAGTTGTTTCATTGGCATCCATACTGCATCTTCTTGTTTATATTAAGAATATCAAGTGTCAAATTTTGATTTAGTTACCTCATTTGTAACTGAGAGGTCATTTAAGCATGTGTGTTGTATATAATAGTTTACGAATGGTTTTTTTTTAGTTTTTTACAAATAGATATTGGTTTGGAAATGGTTTTGCTTCCTAAGGCAGTAGTTACAAACAAAACAATTGCCAAATTGTTCACATACAGATATCTATAATTGACAAATATTTATTTTAATTTGTTAAGAAACATTACAAACTCAACCAAATTCTCACTTTTACCGTAGTATATCAATATTTGTTGATACCTGTTGAATTAACACGGAATCAAACGATTAACTTTAAAATGGGACAACGCAGAAACAAGTAACGTGGAAACAATCCTAAACACAATGTGTTTATTGTTATGAAAACGATAATTACCAATCGAAGATGAATAGCGAAGAATACTGGTAAGGAATATTAATCACACATTTCAATTAAGCTATATAAGTTGTTCGTATGAACCCTTAATTCTAAACGCATATAACATACTTTTCACAATGGTTTGCTTTATGCTTTTAGCAAATAGTTTTAGGAAATCAATAATTCATATTAGAAAATGGCAGATTAAATATCTCTATGGAACGCCAGAGCTGCCTTATGACGACGATAATCAGATCATTAAGGGTTGAGATATAACATGAAGATTTCTTTACTATTACGACGTTTGACTTTACTACTCTGTCAATCTGCTATATCACTAAGATAAACGTATTTGCAATAAAGACGTTTTGATATAACATAAAGCTATCCTTCCATACTATTCCGTCATTTTACTTTGTCACGAAGACATTCTTTTATACTATGAAGACATCTTGATATAACACGAAGCTACCTTTTCATACTATTTTGTCATTCTACTATACAATTAGGCGATATTGCTATATATCATAAAAATACATTTTATGCTATAACGACTTCTTTATATAACATTGAGCAACTTTGACATACTATTTTGTCACCTCACTATACTTTTATGTCATGTTACTATCTTATTACGATAACTGTGTATACTATACAGTCTTCTCGATATAACATGGATCAACTTTTTCATTCTATTCTGTGATATTATTATGTTATGAAGACATATTTTAATACCTAGTTACCATTTTGTATACCACGAGGTGTCATTTATATACCAGAAGGCTATTTGATAACTCTACCTGACCATTTTATCGTATTATTAGAAGACACTTCTATAAATAGCGTCGAAAATATCTTATTTCAAATTTTTTCTATTATATTTTTCATTCTGTGTTTTCAGAAAGTTCCAGTATGGCCACATCAATTCAATTTTTAGATGATCATCTACCTGTTTTAAGCAAGTGGGGCGGTGGGAAAATGAAATTAGTTTTTAAATCTTACCTGGGACCATTGTACTATATATTAGTATAACAGTCGCAGTTCTAACCAATCTCTATGACATTTACATTATTTCTCCAAAATACAGATTAAAAAATTGAAGAAACTGTTCATGGGACACAGATGCCCCCACTTCCACATTTGTTGTAAAGGGGCATAACTCTTGAACGGTAACAGTAACAATACATAATTCGAACTTGATCTTTTTATTGTGGTAATAAGCATTGTGTTTAAGTTTCAAATAATCGATCAAGGCAAAGTAAAGTTAGAGCACGTAACCAACATGATTGAAAATTAAAAAAATTTCAAGGAGCATAACTCATGAGCCGTAAAAGATGCAAAACCAGATTCGAAATTGGTCAGTAAAGTGTGGTTATAAGCATTGTGTATAAGATTCAAATCATTTGGCCAGGCCAAACTAAAGTGCGAGCACAGAAACCAATTTCGAGACATATGTACGTACGTATGGGTGGACGGACGGACGGATGGACAGGGGTAACACTTAATGCCCACTTCGCCTAGCGACAGGGACATGCAAATAATATTTACTCTAGACAAAGTTGGGCGGTTGAAGATGTATGGGCGGCGATTTGGCTATTAATCCAATCATCATGGATGTTGTGAACCAGCTAATTTTGTAGTCAGGCTGACATTTTTTTTCTGACCAAACTTTCAATATTTCTTTTGTTATTCTCATTTCCATACTCTCACTGTAAAATGTCTATTCTATTGCCTAAAGATTGAAAAATTTTCAATGCTGATGCAAATTATTTTGGTACTTCAATTGAAGACACTGTCAGATATTTACGCGTCTTTTTTTTAGAAATATTTGAAAGTATAATTTACCTGAAGGTGATGAGTCCGTGGTATAAGTCATATCGGGCGGGGGGCGGCTACCAAACAGTATCTGCTCATTAACATGAAAATGCTTTGACAAAATCTTTTCAAATTTAGATATATTGTTTCTTGTGACTAAATAAAGGTCAAGTTCAATTTTTATACATATTTCATTTTTAGTCTTTTCTTTGAAAAAAAGCCACATCTTATTAATCACTCAGCTTTACCACATAATTAACAGAATAAGTTTACATTATGTCGTGTTGGTCAAAATACATAAATAGGTATATTATTGAGGTCAAGATTTGTATATACCCATGTGTAATAAATTGAATACACAAATTGTTGACCTCAATACCAGTATGATTATCAACTGTCACGATGTACTAACTAAGGTCAATTACAACTGCAGTTGATTGCAATTTAATCCAATTACTGCTTTCACCGTTGAGTGTAAATGTTTGAAAATAGTGACAGTTGTCTATCATACTTGTATTGTATCAATACTATTATTTGCCTAATGAAAGAATGTGAATAATAGTATTTCAAAAAGTGTGGGAATCAACTCTGATATCAATACACATATTGATCCAAATTGTATCCAATGGCTTACAGGAACATACGATACTGATAAAACACTGTCATTATTCTAATCGACTGCTTAAATTTAATATATCACATTTTACACATTAATAAATAAATGGCAATTTTATATAAATTTTGATTTACGAAGAAACTATATGTGTAAGTGTATATCTAAAACAAAGAAGTTTTTCGTCCAACCTTTTCTTAATTTAAGTACAAATAACATATTTAAAGTTTGCAGTTGATAATTTAAATAAAATGGTGTATAAAATCATAGAAACACACAGTTATTTTCTCCAAAAAGTATACAGACACTGAGATCATCGCCACAAAGAACTGAGAACAGTTTAAAGTTATTCGACAACAGCCCAATTTTGTTTGGAGTACATAGGATGTGTATGCCACAGTCGCTAGGGAAAGGGGCATTAAAAATGTTAACCCTGTCCATCCGTCCGTATATACGTCACGAAATTGGTTTCCGTGCTCGAACTTCAGTTTGGCTTAGTGAATGATTGAAATTTATAAACACTGCTTTTAACAACAATATACACATCAAGTTCGAATTTGGGTTTTGTATCGTTTACGGCTCATGAGTTATGCCCCTTGAAAAATATGAAATTTTCAATTATTGTTCTTTTCGTGCTTTAACATTTGTTTGCCTTTACCAATTTTATGAAACTTATACACAATGCTTTTAACCACAATATATAGATCAAGTTTCAGTTTGGGTTTTGTATCTTGTACAGCTCATGAGTTATGCCCCTTGAAAAAAATAGAAATTTTCAATTTTTGTGGTTTTCGTGCTTTAGCTTTAGTTTGCATAGGCCAATTATTGAAACTTATACACAATGCTTAATACCACAATATACAGACCAAGTTCAAATTTGGGTATTGAAACTGTTACCGTTCAAGAGTTATGCCCCTTTAGAGCTTATGTGAACACTTTCTTCAATTTTTTAATTTGTATTTGGAGAAATAATGTAAAGCTAGGCAAGAATGAAAAAGTAATAGAATCCTCCCACAGCTCCACTTGCTTAAAACAAGTGGATGATCATCTACAAATTAACTTGATGTGGCCATAGTGGAATTTCTGAAAACACAGAATGAAAAAAAAAAATTATCAAAAATTTGAAATATAATATTTTTGCCGCTATTTATAGAATTTTCTTCTGAAAGTACGATGAAATGGTCTTGTAGTGTAATCAAACAGTCTACTGGTATATAAATGACCCCTCGTGGTAGAAGAATTGGTAGCTTAATATTGAAATATGTCTTCATAAGATAGTAATATGACCGAATTGGATAAAAAAATTGCTCCATGTTATATCGAGATGATTGTATAATATAAAAATCTATTGTAACATGACATAATAGTATAGTGAGGGGACAAAATAGTATGAAAAAGTTGCTCAATATTATCTTAAGATGTATGTACTGTATAAACTGTATCTTTATGATAAGCAATATCGCATAAAAGTGTAGTAAAATAACAGAATAGTATGAAAAGATAGCTGCATGTTATATCAAGATGTCTTCATGACAAAGAAAAATGACACAATATTATGAAAAGGTATTTCCATGTTATATCAAAAGGCCTATATAGTATATAAATTCATCTTATTCATATAGCCAATTGACAGAGTAGTATAGTCAAATGACGTTATAATATAGAAAATTTGCTTCATGTTACATCTCAACCATTAGTGATATGATTATTGTTATCATAAGGCAGCTGTGTTGTTCCATACATCTCACTTGTATGACAACCGCATGACATTATATTATATTGTAACTGTTACACAACAACAAATACAAAACCATCGGTACATGTTACTACTTTTACCCTAAGACATCGATAAATACAAAACCATCGGTCCATGTGTCTACTCTTAACCTAAAACATCGCTTAATAGAAAGCCATCAGTACATTTAATTCACTAACCATATGACTTAACTGATTGTACAAGTTGAAATATAATCAAGATATTATGACAAATGGGACGTTTACTGGTTGAACAACACAAACATTGAAAAACGAAATCACCACAAAGTACATCACAAAAACAAAAAAATTACGAAAACAAATACAAAAATACGAATATGAAATTTTCACACGTTATTTAGATGATAAACAACGTTAGTACCTAGAATCTATACTACAAGACCATCTTGTATTATTTTTAAAGTTGATACAGAATATTTATCAACAAGGTCTTGGTATCTTCCGATGAACTTTTTTAGAAAAAAAGGACGAGACGTTCTTTGACATAACCCTGGTTCATCAACTTTCTGTTCAGACACTGATGACGTTTTACAAAGTCTGTGTAGCAGCCTCAAGCTCTTGAATACCGAATGAGTTGGGAAATGTATATACCATATGCAGGTGAAGTTTGTATATTGCTACAGTACTTGCAACCTTAGGCGTTACTATTTGACGGGAATTTGATTGATTGGTGAATGATCGAAAATGGATGTTTGACTGATCGATGACAGATCGGTGACCGATGACCCATAGAATCCGTCAGATACGTCAAATAAGCTATGTGAGAGTTATCGTGACAACGGTCAGCGATCGATCAGTAAATTAATTTATAGTATGCACGGATCGGAGGAATATGTATATAATTTAAATTCTTATGTAAAACGAACTCCACAGTATTTACAAGCGATAAACGCTGACCTCTACGAAGACACCTTTACTCATTAATTTGTAATCAACTTAGTCGCAAAAACACACAAAAAAAAATACTTTTCACGCGTTGTATGTATTTTTTCATTATTGGTTCTCTTATTTTTTTGCCAAATAAATTGCATAAGGTCAGAAAAATGGCATGCTCAGAATGTTTCTGTATCAGTAAAAAGAGATAAAATGTTATCATTTGAAATAAGTACCATACTTGACAATAATACATTTTAATGTCCATAGATGATGAAAATAAACAATAATATAACAGTAAAGATACTGAAAGCTTTGTTTGTGTTGATTAAGAGTGCAATTATAGAGTGCAATTATAACTTAATTTTAATAGAAATCATGAACCGCCATTGGAATTAATTATTTTTGTACATTAATTGTATGAACATAGCAAAGAAAACTCTATGCCTTTGTCTGTTGTAATATTGATTCATATGCTTCGCTGTTATCAATGTCTGTTTCAATAGCATCAAATTTTGAAATAAATTTTGCGTTGTTTTCTCTTACACAAATAGGTACTCCATCACCTGTTTTCCTATTCTGGGTTTATTTTTATTTAAAAATTTAATTGTCTTATTTACATCCTGAAAGATTTCATTTATACAAACAACATCAACGTCAAAAAGTATTTACAATATTTACAATGTCCTTCTATGCCGTATTTATAGCTTGGGCATTAATAAGAAGGATTTTCAGCTGTTAGTATCCGTTGTATGTCTAGTCTCTTCAATATTTGCTGATACTTTGTTTACCTTGCGGAGGTTGACGTATGTTATCCACTACAGTTAAGACACTTTGGATCTGAGATTGCACTCTTCCTTGGCGCAGTTACTACAGGTATTCTTGCGGGCCAAGATATGGCCTAGTGTCATTGCAGTTAAAGCACCTTGTTACTTTAGATTTTCTAGTTGGTTTAATTTTTTCTCTATTGTCTGTCTCTGGGACAAAGAAACCCTCTGAGTGTAATGCCTTCTCTGCTGAGTCAAAATCTTTAAATTTTACTTTGACTACTGGTAGGTATTTGCCTGTGTCTCTGTATTTTAATTTATGTACCCTGTACACGTTGCAATATGTACTTAGTTCTTTATGTATGTAGCTTTCCTCTAGCTTTGTTGGTAAGTTACTGTGCTTCTTAGTTTACTTAAACGTATCGTGTGAATTACTGAGTTACCACATAGCTTTTGTCCACTATATCCTGGCAATATTTTTTGTCCTTTAGATGTATTGCTATTCCTCCGTGTGGTAGGCTATATGCTGATTCAACTTTTTAAACTTTGTTAACTTTTGTTTGTTTTGAATAAGAACAGTCAGGGGCGTTACTTAAACAAGTAATTTTTTTAAGTTACTTGTATAAGTTACTTGTATAAGTAATTTTTGTTTTTTAAAAATAATAAAATTACTTGATAGAGTTTTTTTAAATTTTATAAGAAGCATAGACTAAATGTAGTTCATGAAATTTTACATCATTTTATATCATAAAATAAAAAATTGATAAGATTTGATAGGAGCATAGAGATAAAGAAATACTTTTAAAATATTGATTAAAATATTACTTGAATAAGTTATTTTATACATTTTTGAAAGAAATAGTAATAACACTTATTTAAGGAACATATGTTATTGATTTGGGTTACAAACTATAAATAACTGCAAGTCTTAATTAATTCACAAGTATCTATCTATTTATATCAGTCTACTCTTAAGGTTTTTGAGGAAAATGATAAATTAATAGTCCCAAAAGACCAATCTTTGATCCAGTAGCGTCGATATGAATGATAAGTGCGTCAGAAAGTTAGTTAGTGTTTTAAATTTTATATTTGATGGGAAAAATAACTAGACGACTGTGAACATTTAATAAAAGTAGTAAAATCTGTATTATTGGACACCTATGAAAATAATATTCAGAAAAGATACTTATATAAGTAATATTTAAAGTAGACTCGTTTTCAACATTACTTGTATAAGTAATTTTAATTGTTACTTGTTTAAGTAATGCCCCTGACTGAAGAATGCATTAATTTTTTTATTCCAATGGAAATCATGATTCGCCATTGGAATTTAATACTTTTTATGAATTAGGATTGGTTGTTTTCATAACAAAAGCTAAATTTCAGGAAAAAGATAATAAAATTTTGTTCACATTGCTTCAAAATGCAAATATTTCTTCTTTTATATCAGAAATAATTCAATGTCATTTGTAATCAGTCATTATAAATGCCTTTAGATGATTACTTTTGTATAAGATGTGAATAAGGATAAAGATACTTAAACTTGTGTTAGTGTTGAATTATAATGCATTTAATTCTTTATTTTAATGGAAATCATTAACCGCCATTGGAATTTATTACTTTTTGTACATCAGGATTGATTGATGTTTACAAAATATGCTGAATTTCTGGAAAAAGATACTACAATTGTGTTCGCATTGCTTAAAAATTTATATATTTCTTCTTTTATTTCAGAAATAATGCAACGTCATTTGCAATCAGTCATTAGAAACGTCTTTAGATAATTAACCGCTGAATTGTATGAAACCAAACATGGCATGAATGTTCCTAATGAGGTGTTGAACAAGTGTTGTTACTTTGAAGCCGATCCATAATCAAAGATGGCCGCCAGCAGGGGACTTCGTTTAACGTAGGACCCTATGGAAAATATATACAAATGTCTCCTATTATAGAACCACTGAATGGAATGAAACCAAACATGACATGAATGTTCCTTATGAGGTGCTGACCAAGTATTGTTACTTTAAAGCCGATCCATCCTCCAAGATGGCCCGCAGAGAGGGATTTAATTTAACATAGGATCCTAAGGGAAATACATACAAATGTCTTCTTTTAGAGAACACTAAATGGAATGAAATAAAACAGGGCTTGAATGTTCCTTATGAGGTGCTGACCAAGTGTTGTAACTTTGTAGGCGATCAATCATCCAAGATGGCCGCCAGCAGGGGACTTCGTTTAAAGTAGGACCCTATGGAAAATATATACAAATGTCTCCTTTTATAGAACCACTGAATGGAATGAAACCAAACATGACATGAATGTTCCTTATGAGGTGCTGACCAAGTATTGCTACTTTAAAGCCGATCCATCCTCCAAGATGGCCCGCAGAGAGGGATTTAATTTAACATAGGATCCTAAGGGAAATACATACAAATGTCTTCTTTTAGAGAACACTAAATGGAATGAAATAAAACAGGGCTTGAATGTTCCTTATGAGGTGTTGACAAAGTGTTGTAACATTTTAGGCGAACAATCATCCAAGATGGCCACCAACGGGGACTTAGTTTAATATAGGACCTATTGGAAATACATACAAATGTCTTCTTTTAGAGAACCACTGAATAGAATGAAATCAAATATGGCAAGAATGAGGTGCTGGCCAAGTGTTGTTACTTTGTAGACAATCAATCATCCAAGATGGCTGCCAGCGGGGAACTTAGTTTAAAAAAGACCCTTTTGTGAAATACACTAGTCTTCTCCTGAAGAACCACTAAATGGAATGAAACCAAACATGGCATGAATGTTTCTAATGAGGTGCTGACCAAGTGTTGGTACTGTGTAGCAAATCCATCAACCAAGATGGCTGCCAACGGATGACTTAGTTGAACAAAGGACCCTATGGGAAATATATACAAATGTTTTTTTTCTAGAAAACCGCTTAATGGATTGAAACCAAACATGGCATGAATATTTCTTTTGAGGTGCTGACCAAGTGTTATTACTTTGTAGCTGATTTTTCATTGTCCTTATAAAATCATCTTGTACAGTTTCAATGAATTTATTGGTAATTTCTGTAAACTTTACAAAAGTCTTCTGCTTTTGATTAAATTACAAGGCCAACATTAAACCAAATTTAGCCTCAATCATAAATAGGGTATCTGTTATGATTTTAATCAATTTTAACATGATTTCCAAAACCAAAATAGAATTAGGTGAGCGACACAGGCTCTTTGGATCCTCTATTTTTTTATTTCTTTAAAACAGTAATCAAAATACTTTATATGTACAAAACTTAATAAGAATAAACATTTGTAAGAGAAATGGTGAATTGTTAATAAAATGATAAGATGAATCATTACTGATTTACCGTAACAAAAGCATCAAACAAGAAACATTTAATAGATAAAGACAAGTTACATAATGTATCAGCAAACCATTATCACATAGTAGCAAATATTTGTTTGCGTAATCAATGTACTTGCAAGTATCTAAGTGGCATCAAATCTTGTAATATATTCGCATCTAGAAATACAAACATCATGAAATGAAATAGACAGGAGGTTACTGGAACTGAGTTAGAGACGATTAAAAACTGACTAATCCATCTGATGAATAGTAATTATACATTAAAAGCGTAGGTGATAAACGCAAATTAGAACAAAAACAAGGCCTGCTCTCAAACTTTCAAAACATCATTTTGTTTGCCAAATTTAGCGATTTTTAAATAATGAATTTGGACATTTGTTTTTATTTAAGTGACCATATTTTATAACAGCTAGGTCGATACCACTGTTTTCAGACTTTAAGTGTGATCTACTGACATCAAAGATTGATACCCTAATCTAATCATGTCAATAAAGAGTGGCGGCAGGATGTGATGGAAATTTGTGCAAGCAATATAAAATCTTCAATGGATTCTGGCAAAAGAAATGATAAGAAAAGTCAGTTATCCAAGTTGTTATTAGGAGCCCTTTATTAATATTGCGTGTACTGTACTTTGCACATAAGTTTCTCTGAATATGTCTCTTATCTAATTTTGTGGGTGGACTAGAAATATTTATTTTAATATTTTTCCTTCCTTATTGAAAATAAATCAATAACAACCTTACCAAATTGGTACTGTAGTTATAGTTATATTTTGACAATTTTATTTTAGTTTTATAATACTATATCTTAAAAGTTCCGTATTTGAAATATGCGTAATAAAATAATGCACACTGAGGATAATGAAAACTTAAAAATTACTTTGGCATGCTTTAACTTAACTTAACAAAGACAAAAAAGGTGGCTGGCAAACGTCTCCTGCTATCCATTCATCACCAGTCATGCTAATTTAGACTCAATCAATATGGCACTATATAGAATAGTAAACAATCGGTTAAACCACAGGTAAGACGACTATTCCATTGTGTTCTAGTTTATAAAGATTTAAGATTGCGAAAACTTGTCGCTTGACATTTAAGACACATATATGTTGTGGCAGTCAACCAATTCATGGTGTTGACCGAAGAACATATGAGTGTCGATTGCAGTTGTTCTTCCTAAGAACTATTTTGAACCAGGTGTTGTGTAAAGCTTTTAAATGGATATGCCTATAGTGTAGTTAATTAATTGCTGTTGAGTGTCATAATTGAAATATATTTAGGAACTTTACTTCTTCAGCACATTTTTGAAATTTATGAATACAAAATAATTTACGTTGTACGAAAGGGTCAAGCGTGAATTTTGAACCAAATTAATGGAACATCAATTTTTGACATTTGTCGAACAGTTGCAGTTAACTTTTACAAAACAATTAAATAATCTGCACTCAATCAATATCTTCAAAAAACATAATTAACATGAAAAAAGCAATAACAGAAGATGTGTGATCACATGCAATAATAGCAAGTCAACAACAAATGTCTGTATTTTTTGTCTTGGAGGATTCAAATAACTTACAAGTATTCAAGAAGAATCAACTGTTCAAAAGAGTTTCCATATATAAAAAAGAAGATGTGGTATGATTGCCAATGAGACAACTATTCACAAAAGACCAAAATGACACAAACATTAACAACTATAGGTCACCGTACGGCCTTCAACAATGAGCAAAGCCCATACCGCATAGTTCGCTATAAAAGGCCCGATAAGACAATGTAAAACAATTCAAACGAGAAAACTAACGGCCTTATTTTACGAAAACAATTATCTAACACATAAACAAACGACAACCACTGAATTATAGGCTCCTGACTTGGGACAGGCACATACATAAATAATGTGGCGGGGTTAAACATGTTAGCGGGATCCCAACCCTTTCCCTAACCTGGGACAGTGGTATAACAGTACAACATAAGAACGAACTATAAAAATCAGTTGAAAAAGGCTTAACTCATCAGATAGACAAAAATACATCCCGACACAAAAAAGACACAATGAATGAACAGATCTGAAAGTACTCGCAGATCTGTTCATATCATATAGCCTGGTAATGTCAACAAATTATTTAATCAGTAAAGGAGTAGGTCCGGAAAGGGCTAATTTTGGCCTCAAATTTCAGTATCATCTGATGAAAGATTTTGGACACTTTGTAAACACTTTAAGTGTCTACTTTAGCAGATTCAATTAGTTTATGTGAAAGGTTTTAACTGATTTAGTCATTATAGACGCCCAAATTAAGCTTAACTGTTGAAAATCTATCAAATATGCCATAATAGGTCACTTTTCAGATGTTTTTTGTCAAAAATTAAAGTGGCCGCATCCGTGTTCATCCTCAACCTTTATATATGTTATGTGGTATCATCAAATACAACTAAGATTTAAAAACTAAGAATGAACACGAATGCGGCCACTTCCATTTAAGACAAAAATCGTCTAAAAATTAACTCAAATGCTAAAATTGTGAAGATTTCAGTAATTTTGCATGACTTAATGATGGTAATACCCGATACGAGTGCATTGTATTGTAAAAAAAAAACAGCCCAGATTTATGTAACAGAAGTATTCTACTTTGCAATAAATAGCTAAAAGATTACATTTAAACAATTTTGGGGCCAAAAAGGGGTATTACTGGACCTACATCTTTATTCTATAAACATCATGGACAAGTGATAATGGGGTATGCAAAGCTGTTTAAAACTGGTTTTAGTATTGCTGACATACATTTTCCAATGTTAAGCTAAATGATGTAAGTGTAAGAATAATATTTTCAAGATCTGTTCTTAAATTTGAATATTCAGATCGTTTTATGGCATTTTGAATGATGATATATAGCAACTTACTTGTTAAAAGTAATAATTGGTTAAAATGGTTTTTTTGGGGGGCTAGTTAAACAACACATCCGTAATTGGTATCACATTAAATTTACAATTGAAAAATTTCATTTTCTTTTAATTATACTAGGTTATGTCACAATCAGAATGGAATGTCGTTGTCAGTCGTTCTTCTTTATAACTCTTTTTGAACAGTGTTTGCGTAAGAAGAATACGTTTGACGACACGGTTTTATATCGCAGTCTATAAGGAATGTTCAGATTAAGGTATCTACTAATAAGAAGAAAGATTGTCATCGTTCTTTTTAATGTTAATACCGAAGTAGAGAAGGATTGATTTATCAATTTCTAAAATCACCTCTTCTGTTCCACCAGGATTATCATACTTAATTTTCTTATAACAAGTTTTGAGTATATATCTTCCAGTTGATACTATATTCCAGTGCTTGTATTTCCTATAATGATTTCCTTGATAGAAGTTTGCTGCTCACAAGGAAGCTAATACACAAAGAGTTCCAAGTGGTGAAGTTGAAATCATCATTTCATCAGTTTTACGAACGCCATCACGAGTTCTTTTACTGTATGGAATATCCTTCTTACAGATGATAATGAATGTGTCCCTAATGTCGTAACTGCAATCTCACCGCCTTTTCCTGAATGTTTCTTACCGAATTAGACATATAAACGGGTTTGTACATGTGCAACATGACGGATGTCACCCTTCCGGATCACCTAAGATTACCCCCATTTTTTGGTAGGGTTCGTGTTGCTCAGTATTTAGTTTTCTATGTTGTGTTTTGTGCACTATTGTTTGTCTGCTGGTCTTGTTTTCTTTTTTCAGTCAAGGCGTTGTTAGTTTATTTATGTTCAGCTTATGATAACATTGAGAATGGAAATGTGAAATGTGTCAAAGAGACAACAACCCGTCCAAAGGGTAGAACACAGAAGGTCACCAATAGGTCTACAACACAGCGAGAATGAATGAGTATGAATGTTCCTCTAGTATCTTAAGCCTCTCTATTGAGGTAGAACACAGAAGGTCACCAATAGGTCTGCAACACAGCGAGATCTGGTATATTAAGCCTCTCTATTGAGGTAGAACACAGAAGGCCATCAATGAGTTTGCAACACAGCGAGAATGAATGAGTTCGAATGTTCCTCTAGTATCTTAAGCCTCTCTATTGAGGTAGAACACAGAAGGCCACCAATAGGTCTGCAACACAGCGAGAATGAATGAGTTTGAATATTCCTCTAGTATCTTAAGCCTCTCTATTGAGGTAAAACACAGAAGGTCACCAATAGGTCTGCAACACAGCGAGAATGAATGAGTTTGAATGTTCCTTTAGTATCTTAAGCCTCTCTATTGAGGTAGAACACAGAAGGCCACCAATAGGTCTACAACACAGTGAGAATGAATGAGTATGAATATTCCTCTAGTATCTTAAGCCTCTCAATTGAGGTAGAACACAGACGGCCACCAATAGGTCTACAACACAGCGAGAATGAATGAGTTTGAATATTCCTCTAGTATCTTAAGCCTCTTTATTGAAGTAGAACACAGAAGGCCACCAATAGGTCTGCAACACAGCGAGAATGAACGAGTTTGAATGTTCCTCTAGTATCTTAAGCCTCTCTATTGAGGTAGAACACAGAAGGTCACCAATAGTTCTACAACACAGCGAGAATGAATGAGTTTGAATGTTCCTCTAGTATCTTAAGCCTCTCTATTGAGGTAGAACACAGAAGGTCACCAATAGGTCTGCAACACAGCGAGAATGAATGAGTTTGAATTTTCCTCTAGTGTCTTAAGCCTCTCTATTGAGGTAGAACACAGAAGGCCACCAAAAGGTCTGCAACACAGCGAGAATGAATGAGTTTGAATGTTCCTCTAGAATCGTAAGCCTCTCTATTTAAGTAGAACACAAAAGATCACTAACAGGTCTACAACACAGCGGGAATGAATGAGTTTGAATGTTCCTCTAGAATCTTTAGCCTCTCTATTGAGGTAGAACACAGAAGGTCACCAGTGGGTCTGCAACTCAGCGAAAATGAATGAGTTTGAATGTTCCTCTAGTATCTTAAGCCTCTCTATTGAGGTACAACACAGAAGGTCACCAATAGGTCTACAACACAGCGAGAATGAATGAGTTTGAATGTTCCTCTAGTATCTTCAGCCTCTCTATTGAGGTAGAACACAGAAGGCCACCAATAGGTCTACAACACAGCGAGAATGAATGAGATTGAATGTTCCTCTAGTATCTTAAGCATCTCTATTGAGGTAGAACACAGAAGGCCACCAATAGTCTGCAACACAGTGAGAATGAATGAGTTTGAATGTTCTTCTAGAATCTTAAGCCTCTCTATTGAGGTAGAACACAGAAGGTCACCAATAGGTCTGCAACAAAGCGAGAATGAATGAGTTTGAATGTCTTCTAGAATCTTAAGCCTCTCTATTGAGGTAGAACACAGAAGGCCACCAATAGGTCTGCAACATAGCGAGAATGAATGAGTTTGAATGTTCCTCTAGTATCTTAAGCATCTCTATTGAGGAAGAACACATAAGGCCACCAATAGGTCTACAACACAGCGAGAATGAATGAGTTTGAATGTTCCTCTAGAATCTTAAGCCTCTCTATTGAGGTAGAACACAGATGGTCACCAATAGGTTTACAACACAGCGAGAATGAATGAGTTTGAATGTTCCTCTAGTATCTTAAGCCTCTCTATTGAGGTAGAACACAGAAGGCCACCAATAGGTCTGCAACATAGCGAGAATGAATGAGTTTGAATGTTCCTCTAGTATCTTAAGCATCTCTATTGAGGAAGAACACAGAAGGCCACCAATAGGTCTACAACACAGCGAGAATGAATGAGTTTGAATGTTCCTCTAGTATCTTAAGCATCTCTATTGAGGTAGAACACAGAAGGCCACCAATAGTCTGCAACACAGTGAGAATGAATGAGTTTGAATGTTCCTCTAGAATCGTAAGCCTCTCTATTTAAGTAGAACACAAAAGATCACTTACAGGTCTACAACACAGCGGGAATGAATGAGTTTGAATGTTCCTCTAGAATCTTTAGCCTCTCTATTGAGGTAGAACACAGAAGGTCACCAGTGGGTCTGCAACTCAGCGAAAATGAATGAGTTTGAATGTTCCTCTAGTATCTTAAGCCTCTCTATTGAGGTACAACACAGAAGGTCACCAATAGGTCTACAACACAGCGAGAATGAATGAGTTTGAATGTTCCTCTAGTATCTTCAGCCTCTCTATTGAGGTATCACACAGAAGGCCACCAATAGGTCTACAACACAGCGAGAATGAATGAGTTTGAATGTTCCTCTAGTATCTTAAGCATCTCTATTGAGGTAAAACACAGATGGCCACCAATAGTCTGCAACACAGTGAGAATGAATGAGTTTGAATGTTCTTCTAGAATCCTAAGCCTCTCTATTGAGGTAGAACACAGAAGGTCACCAATAGGTCTGCAACAAAGCGAGAATGAATGAGTTTGAATGTCATCTAGAATCTTAAGCCTCTCTATTGAGGTAGAACACAGAAGGTCACCAATAGGTCTGCAACATAGCGAGAATGAATGAGTTTGAATGTTCCTCTAGTATCTTAAGAATCTCTATTGAGGAAGAACACATAAGGCCACCAATAGGTCTACAACACAGCGAGAATGAATGAGTTTGAATGTTCCTCTAGAATCTTAAGCCTCTCTATTGAGGTAGAACACAGATGGTCACCAATAGGTCTGCAACACATCGAGAATGAATGAGTTTGAATGTCCTCTAGTATCTTAATCTTCTCTATTGAGGGACAATATACAGTGTACAATGTACAATGTTTTAATTATTATAATAAAAATAATGAAAAGAATCAGAAAAACATCTGCGAATTGACCTCGAAACTGAACCGCCATTGGAATTAATTATTTTTGTACATTAATTGTATGAACATAGCAAAGAAAACTCTATGCCTTTGTCTGTTGTAATATTGATTCATATGCTTCGCTGTTATCAATGTCTGTTTCAATAGCATCAAATTTTGAAATAAATTTTGCGTTGTTTTCTCTTACACAAATAGGTACTCCATCACCTGTTTTCCTATTCTGGGTTTATTTTTATTTAAAAATTTAATTGTCTTATTTACATCCTGAAAGATTTCATTTATACAAACAACATCAACGTCAAAAAGTATTTACAATATTTACAATGTCCTTCTATGCCGTATTTATAGCTTGGGCATTAATAAGAAGGATTTTCAGCTGTTAGTATCCGTTGTATGTCTAGTCTCTTCAATATTTGCTGATACTTTGTTTACCTTGCGGAGGTTGACGTATGTTATCCACTACAGTTAAGACACTTTGGATCTGAGATTGCACTCTTCCTTGGCGCAGTTACTACAGGTATTCTTGCGGTCCAAGATATGGCCTAGTGTCATTGCAGTTAAAGCACCTTGTTACTTTAGATTTTCTAGTTGGTTTAATTTTTTCTCTATTGTCTGTCTCTGGGACAAAGAAACCCTCTGAGTGTAATGCCTTCTCTGCTGAGTCAAAATCTTTAAATTTTACTTTGACTACTGGTAGGTATTTGCCTGTGTCTCTGTATTTTAATTTATGTACCCTGTACACGTTGCAATATGTACTTAGTTCTTTATGTATGTAGCTTTCCTCTAGCTTTGTTGGTAAGTTACTGTGCTTCTTAGTTTACTTAAACGTATCGTGTGAATTACTGAGTTACCACATAGCTTTTGTCCACTATATCCTGGCAATATTTTTTGTCCTTTAGATGTATTGCTATTCCTCCGTGTGGTAGGCTATATGCTGATTCAACTTTTTAAACTTTGTTAACTTTCGTTTGTTTTGAATAAGAACAGTCAGGGGCGTTACTTAAACAAGTAATTTTTTTAAGTTACTTGTATAAGTTACTTGTATAAGTAATTTTTGTTTTTTAAAAATAATAAAATTACTTGATAGAGTTTTTTTAAATTTTATAAGAAGCATAGACTAAATGTAGTTCATGAAATTTTACATCATTTTATATCATAAAATAAAAAATTGATAAGATTTGATAGGAGCATAGAGATAAAGAAATACTTTTAAAATATTGATTAAAATATTACTTGAATAAGTTATTTTATACATTTTTGAAAGAAATAGTAATAACACTTATTTAAGGAACATATGTTATTGATTTGGGTTACAAACTATAAATAACTGCAAGTCTTAATTAATTCACAAGTATCTATCTATTTATATCAGTCTACTCTTAAGGTTTTTGAGGAAAATGATAAATTAATAGTCCCAAAAGACCAATCTTTGATCCAGTAGCGTCGATATGAATGATAAGTGCGTCAGAAAGTTAGTTAGTGTTTTAAATCTTATATTTGATGGGAAAAATAACTAGACGACTGTGAACATTTAATAAAAGTAGTAAAATCTGTATTATTGGACACCTATGAAAATAATATTCAGAAAAGATACTTATATAAGTAATATTTAAAGTAGACTCGTTTTCAACATTACTTGTATAAGTAATTTTAATTGTTACTTGTTTAAGTAATGCCCCTGACTGAAGAATGCATTAATTTTTTTATTCCAATGGAAATCATGATTCGCCATTGGAATTTAATACTTTTTATGAATTAGGATTGGTTGTTTTCATAACAAAAGCTAAATTTCAGGAAAAAGATAATAAAATTTTGTTCACATTGCTTCAAAATGCAAATATTTCTTCTTTTATATCAGAAATAATTCAATGTCATTTGTAATCAGTCATTATAAATGCCTTTAGATGATTACTTTTGTATAAGATGTGAATAAGGATAAAGATACTTAAACTTTTGTTAGTGTTGAATTATAATGCATTTAATTCTTTATTTTAATGGAAATCATTAACCGCCATTGGAATTTATTACTTTTTGTACATCAGGATTGATTGATGTTTACAAAATATGCTGAATTTCTGGAAAAAGATACTACAATTGTGTTCGCATTGCTTAAAAATTTATATATTTCTTCTTTTATATCAGAAATAATGCAACGTCATTTGCAATCAGTCATTAGAAACGTCTTTAGATAATTAACCGCTGAATTGTATGAAACCAAACATGGCATGAATGTTCCTAATGAGGTGTTGAACAAGTGTTGTTACTTTGAAGCCGATCCATAATCAAAGATGGCCGCCAGCAGGGGACTTCGTTTAACGTAGGACCCTATGGAAAATATATACAAATGTCTCCTTTTATAGAACCACTGAATGGAATGAAACCAAACATGACATGAATGTTCCTTATGAGGTGCTGACCAAGTATTGTTACTTTAAAGCCGATCCATCCTCCAAGATGGCCCGCAGAGAGGGATTTAATTTAACATAGGATCCTAAGGGAAATACATACAAATGTCTTCTTTTAGAGAACACTAAATGGAATGAAATAAAACAGGGCTTGAATGTTCCTTATGAGGTGCTGACCAAGTGTTGTAACTTTGTAGGCGATCAATCATCCAAGATGGCCGCCAGCAGGGGACTTCGTTTAAAGTAGGACCCTATGGAAAATATATACAAATGTCTCCTTTTATAGAACCACTGAATGGAATGAAACCAAACATGACATGAATGTTCCTTATGAGGTGCTGACCAAGTATTGCTACTTTAAAGCCGATCCATCCTCCAAGATGGCCCGCAGAGAGGGATTTAATTTAACATAGGATCCTAAGGGAAATACATACAAATGTCTTCTTTTAGAGAACACTAAATGGAATGAAATAAAACAGGGCTTGAATGTTCCTTATGAGGTGTTGACAAAGTGTTGTAACATTTTAGGCGAACAATCATCCAAGATGGCCACCAACGGGGACTTAGTTTAATATAGGACCTATTGGAAATACATACAAATGTCTTCTTTTAGAGAACCACTGAATAGAATGAAATCAAATATGGCAAGAATGAGGTGCTGGCCAAGTGTTGTTACTTTGTAGACAATCAATCATCCAAGATGGCTGCCAGCGGGGAACTTAGTTTAAAAAAGACCCTTTTGTGAAATACACTAGTCTTCTCCTGAAGAACCACTAAATGGAATGAAACCAAACATGGCATGAATGTTTCTAATGAGGTGCTGACCAAGTGTTGGTACTGTGTAGCAAATCCATCAACCAAGATGGCTGCCAACGGATGACTTAGTTGAACAAAGGACCCTATGGGAAATATATACAAATGTTTTTTTTCTAGAAAACCGCTTAATGGATTGAAACCAAACATGGCATGAATATTTCTTTTGAGGTGCTGACCAAGTGTTATTACTTTGTAGCTGATTTTTCATTGTCCTTATAAAATCATCTTGTACAGTTTCAATGAATTTATTGGTAATTTCTGTAAACTTTACAAAAGTCTTCTGCTTTTGATTAAATTACAAGGCCAACATTAAACCAAATTTAGCCTCAATCATAAATAGGGTATATGTTATGATTTTAATCAATTTTAACATGATTTCCAAAACCAAAATAGAATTAGGTGAGCGACACAGGCTCTTTGGATCCTCTATTTTTTTATTTCTTTAAAACAGTAATCAAAATACTTTATATGTACAAAACTTAATAAGAATAAACATTTGTAAGAGAAATGGTGAATTGTTAATAAAATGATAAGATGAATCATTACTGATTTACCGTAACAAAAGCATCAAACAAGAAACATTTAATAGATAAAGACAAGTTACATAATGTATCAGCAAACCATTATCACATAGTAGCAAATATTTGTTTGCGTAATCAATGTACTTGCAAGTATCTAAGTGGCATCAAATCTTGTAATATATTCGCATCTAGAAATACAAACATCATGAAATGAAATAGACAGGAGGTTACTGGAACTGAGTTAGAGACGATTAAAAACTGACTAATCCATCTGATGAATAGTAATTATACATTAAAAGCGTAGGTGATAAACGCAAATTAGAACAAAAACAAGGCCTGCTCTCAAACTTTCAAAACATCATTTTGTTTGCCAAATTTAGCGATTTTTAAATAATGAATTTGGACATTTGTTTTTATTTAAGTGACCATATTTTATAACAGCTAGGTCGATACCACTGTTTTCAGACTTTAAGTGTGATCTACTGACATCAAAGATTGATACCCTAATCTAATCATGTCAATAAAGAGTGGCGGCAGGATGTGATGGAAATTTGTGCAAGCAATATAAAATCTTCAATGGATTCTGGCAAAAGAAATGATAAGAAAAGTCAGTTATCCAAGTTGTTATTAGGAGCCCTTTATTAATATTGCGTGTACTGTACTTTGCACATAAGTTTCTCTGAATATGTCTCTTATCTAATTTTGTGGGTGGACTAGAAATATTTATTTTAATATTTTTCCTTCCTTATTGAAAATAAATCAATAACAACCTTACCAAATTGGTACTGTAGTTATAGTTATATTTTGACAATTTTATTTTAGTTTTATAATACTATATCTTAAAAGTTCCGTATTTGAAATATGCGTAATAAAATAATGCACACTGAGGATAATGAAAACTTAAAAATTACTTTGGCATGCTTTAACTTAACTTAACAAAGACAAAAAAGGTGGCTGGCAAACGTCTCCTGCTATCCATTCATCACCAGTCATGCTAATTTAGACTCAATCAATATGGCACTATATAGAATAGTAAACAATCGGTTAAACCACAGGTAAGACGACTATTCCATTGTGTTCTAGTTTATAAAGATTTAAGATTGCGAAAACTTGTCGCTTGACATTTAAGACACATATATGTTGTGGCAGTCAACCAATTCATGGTGTTGACCGAAGAACATATGAGTGTCGATTGCAGTTGTTCTTCCTAAGAACTATTTTGAACCAGGTGTTGTGTAAAGCTTTTAAATGGATATGCCTATAGTGTAAATAATTAATTGCTGTTGAGTGTCATAATTGAAATATATTTAGGAACTTTACTTCTTCAGCACATTTTTGAAATTTATGAATACAAAATAATTTACGTTGTACGAAAGGGTCAAGCGTGAATTTTGAACCAAATTAATGGAACATCAATTTTTGACATTTGTCGAACAGTTGCAGTTAACTTTTACAAAACAATTAAATAATCTGCACTCAATCAATATCTTCAAAAAACATAATTAACATGAAAAAAGCAATAACAGAAGATGTGTGATCACATGCAATAATAGCAAGTCAACAACAAATGTCTGTATTTTTTGTCTTGGAGGATTCAAATAACTTACAAGTATTCAAGAAGAATCAACTGTTCAAAAGAGTTTCCATATATAAAAAAGAAGATGTGGTATGATTGCCAATGAGACAACTATTCACAAAAGACCAAAATGACACAAACATTAACAACTATAGGTCACCGTACGGCCTTCAACAATGAGCAAAGCCCATACCGCATAGTTCGCTATAAAAGGCCCGATAAGACAATGTAAAACAATTCAAACGAGAAAACTAACGGCCTTATTTTACGAAAACAATTATCTAACACATAAACAAACGACAACCACTGAATTATAGGCTCCTGACTTGGGACAGGCACATACATAAATAATGTGGCGGGGTTAAACATGTTAGCGGGATCCCAACCCTTTCCCTAACCTGGGACAGTGGTATAACAGTACAACATAAGAACGAACTATAAAAATCAGTTGAAAAAGGCTTAACTCATCAGATAGACAAAAATAAATCCCGACACAAAAAAGACACAATGAATGAACAGATCTGAAAGTACTCGCAGATCTGTTCATATCATATAGCCTGGTAATGTCAACAAATTATTTAATCAGTAAAGGAGTAGGTCCGGAAAGGGCTAATTTTGGCCTCAAATTTCAGTATCATCTGATGAAAGATTTTGGACACTTTGTAAACACTTTAAGTGTCTACTTTAGCAGATTCAATTAGTTTATGTGAAAGGTTTTAACTGATTTAGTCATTATAGACGCCCAAATTAAGCTTAACTGTTGAAAATCTATCAAATATGCCATAATAGGTCACTTTTCAGATGTTTTTTGTCAAAAATTAAAGTGGCCGCATCCGTGTTCATCCTCAACCTTTATATATGTTATGTGGTATCATCAAATACAACTAAGATTTAAAAACTAAGAATGAACACGAATGCGGCCACTTCCATTTAAGACAAAAATCGTCTAAAAATTAACTCAAATGCTAAAATTGTGAAGATTTCAGTAATTTTGCATGACTTAATGATGGTAATACCCGATACGAGTGCATTGTATTGTAAAAAAAAAACAGCCCAGATTTATGTAACAGAAGTATTCTACTTTGCAATAAATAGCTAAAAGATTACATTTAAACAATTTTGGGGCCAAAAAGGGGTATTACTGGACCTACATCTTTATTCTATAAACATCATGGACAAGTGATAATGGGGTATGCAAAGCTGTTTAAAACTGGTTTTAGTATTGCTGACATACATTTTCCAATGTTAAGCTAAATGATGTAAGTGTAAGAATAATATTTTCAAGATCTGTTCTTAAATTTGAATATTCAGATCGTTTTATGGCATTTTGAATGATGATATATAGCAACTTACTTGTTAAAAGTAATAATTGGTTAAAATGGTTTTTTTGGGGGGCTAGTTAAACAACACATCCGTAATTGGTATCACATTAAATTTACAATTGAAAAATTTCATTTTCTTTTAATTATACTAGGTTATGTCACAATCAGAATGGAATGTCGTTGTCAGTCGTTCTTCTTTATAACTCTTTTTGAACAGTGTTTGCGTAAGAAGAATACGTTTGACGACACGGTTTTATATCGCAGTCTATAAGGAATGTTCAGATTAAGGTATCTACTAATAAGAAGAAAGATTGTCATCGTTCTTTTTAATGTTAATACCGAAGTAGAGAAGGATTGATTTATCAATTTCTAAAATCACCTCTTCTGTTCCACCAGGATTATCATACTTAATTTTCTTATAACAAGTTTTGAGTATATATCTTCCAGTTGATACTATATTCCAGTGCTTGTATTTCCTATAATGATTTCCTTGATAGAAGTTTGCTGCTCACAAGGAAGCTAATACACAAAGAGTTCCAAGTGGTGAAGTTGAAATCATCATTTCATCAGTTTTACGAACGCCATCACGAGTTCTTTTACTGTATGGAATATCCTTCTTACAGATGATAATGAATGTGTCCCTAATGTCGTAACTGCAATCTCACCGCCTTTTCCTGAATGTTTCTTACCGAATTAGACATATAAACGGGTTTGTACATGTGCAACATGACGGATGTCACCCTTCCGGATCACCTAAGATTACCCCCATTTTTTGGTAGGGTTCGTGTTGCTCAGTATTTAGTTTTCTATGTTGTGTTTTGTGCACTATTGTTTGTCTGCTGGTCTTGTTTTCTTTTTTCAGTCAAGGCGTTGTTAGTTTATTTATGTTCAGCTTATGATAACATTGAGAATGGAAATGTGAAATGTGTCAAAGAGACAACAACCCGTCCAAAGGGTAGAACACAGAAGGTCACCAATAGGTCTACAACACAGCGAGAATGAATGAGTATGAATGTTCCTCTAGTATCTTAATCCTCTCTTTTGAGGTAGAACACAGAAGGTCACCAATAGGTCTGCAACACAGCGAGATCTGGTATATTAAGCCTCTCTATTGAGGTAGAACACAGAAGGCCATCAATGAGTTTGCAACACAGCGAGAATGAATGAGTTCGAATGTTCCTCTAGTAACTTAAGCCTCTCTATTGAGGTAGAACACAGAAGGCCACCAATAGGTCTGCAACACAGCGAGAATGAATGAGTTTGAATATTCCTCTAGTATCTTAAGCCTCTCTATTGAGGTAAAACACAGAAGGTCACCAATAGGTCTGCAACACAGCGAGAATGAACGAGTTTGAATGTTCCTTTAGTATCTTAAGCCTCTCTATTGAGGTAGAACACAGAAGGCCACCAATAGGTCTACAACACAGTGAGAATGAATGAGTATGAATATTCCTCTAGTATCTTAAGCCTCTCAATTGAGGTAGAACACAGAAGGCCACCAATAGGTCTACAACACAGCGAGAATGAATGAGTTTGAATATTCCTCTAGTATCTTAAGCCTCTTTATTGAAGTAGAACACAGAAGGCCACCAATAGGTCTGCAACACAGCGAGAATGAACGAGTTTGAATGTTCCTCTAGTATCTTAAGCCTCTCTATTGAGGTAGAACACAGAAGGTCACCAATAGTTCTACAACACAGCGAGAATGAATGAGTTTGAATGTTCCTCTAGTATCTTAAGCCTCTCTATTGAGGTAGAACACAGAAGGTCACCAATAGGTCTGCAACACAGCGAGAATGAATGAGTTTGAATTTTCCTCTAGTGTCTTAAGCCTCTCTATTGAGGTAGAACACAGAAGGCCACCAAAAGGTCTGCAACACAGCGAGAATGAATGAGTTTGAATGTTCCTCTAGAATCGTAAGCCTCTCTATTTAAGTAGAACACAAAAGATCACTAACAGGTCTACAACACAGCGGGAATGAATGAGTTTGAATGTTCCTTTAGAATCTTTAGCCTCTCTATTGAGGTAGAACACAGAAGGTCACCAGTGGGTCTGCAACTCAGCGAAAATGAATGAGTTTGAATGTTCCTCTAGTATCTTAAGCCTCTCTATTGAGGTACAACACAGAAGGTCACCAATAGGTCTACAACACAGCGAGAATGAATGAGTTTGAATGTTCCTCTAGTATCTTCAGCCTCTCTATTGAGGTAGAACACAGAAGGCCACCAATAGGTCTACAACACAGCGAGAATGAATGAGTTTGAATGTTCCTCTAGTATCTTAAGCATCTCTATTGAGGTAGAACACAGAAGGCCACCAATAGTCTGCAACACAGTGAGAATGAATGAGTTTGAATGTTCTTCTAGAATCTTAAGCCTCTCTATTGAGGTAGAACACAGAAGGTCACCAATAGGTCTGCAACAAAGCGAGAATGAATGAGTTTGAATGTCTTCTAGAATCTTAAGCCTCTCTATTGAGGTAGAACACAGAAGGCCACCAATAGGTCTGCAACATAGCGAGAATGAATGAGTTTGAATGTTCCTCTAGTATCTTAAGCATCTCTATTGAGGAAGAACACATAAGGCCACCAATAGGTCTACAACACAGCGAGAATGAATGAGTTTGAATGTTCCTCTAGAATAATAAGCCTCTCTATTGAGGTAGAACACAGATGGTCACCAATAGGTTTACAACACAGCGAGAATGAATGAGTTTGAATGTTCCTCTAGTATCTTCAGCCTCTCTATTGAGGTAGAACACAGAAGGCCACCAATAGGTCTACAACACAGCGAGAATGAATGAGTTTGAATGTTCCTCTAGTATCTTAAGCATCTCTATTGAGGTAGAACACAGAAGGCCACCAATAGTCTGCAACACAGTGAGAATGAATGAGTTTGAATGTTCCTCTAGAATCGTAAGCCTCTCTATTTAAGTAGAACACAAAAGATCACTTACAGGTCTACAACACAGCGGGAATGAATGAGTTTGAATGTTCCTCTAGAATCTTTAGCCTCTCTATTGAGGTAGAACACAGAAGGTCACCAGTGGGTCTGCAACTCAGCGAAAATGAATGAGTTTGAATGTTCCTCTAGTATCTTAAGCCTCTCTATTGAGGTACAACACAGAAGGTCACCAATAGGTCTACAACACAGCGAGAATGAATGAGTTTGAATGTTCCTCTAGTATCTTCAGCCTCTCTATTGAGGTAGCACACAGAAGGCCACCAATAGGTCTACAACACAGCGAGAATGAATGAGTTTGAATTTTCCTCTAGAATCTTAAGCCTCTCTATTGAGGGACATTATACAGTGTACAATGTACAATGTTTTAATTATTATAATAAAAATAATGAAAAGAATCAGAAAAACATCTGCAAATTGACCTCGAAACTGAAAAAAAAGAAGATAGAGAGGCATAAACACATCCTGTCTTGCGCAAAGTTATTTTTTTCTAATCTTACCGGGCCAGGTTATACATTTTCCAAATTCTGCTGCAACAAATCCCCCCCACCCCCACCCCTGATCAAGTCGAAAAAATGAATAATTTTATAATTTTACAATCTATATAAGAAAGTGACATTTTTAGCCACTTAAGACATTTTTAATCTGTTTTAGTGTTTTAGACTCAATTACATGCTGATCAAAACTCGTTTTATCAAATAATTTAGAAAATTATTGCTCATAAAGAATGCTTGTGTTGATTTTCTATACCAAACCATCGGTACATATTATTTATATAGTCCAAAGACATCACAAAATACAAAACCATCGACACATGCTACTTCTCTTACCATAAGACATCACCAACTACAAAACTATCGATACA
The DNA here is from genome assembly GCF_963676685.1 of Mytilus edulis. Classification (NCBI taxonomy): domain Eukaryota; kingdom Metazoa; phylum Mollusca; class Bivalvia; order Mytilida; family Mytilidae; genus Mytilus; species Mytilus edulis. The sequence continues at coordinate 82,707,657 of NC_092353.1, read as the reverse complement.
TGTTAATTGTATAACCCTAAGACATCACTAAATACAGATCCATCTGCACTTGCTACTCCTCTTACCATAAGACATCACCAAATACAAAACCATCGGTACATGTTAATTGTATAACCCTAAGACAACACCAAATACAAAACCATTGATACTTGTTAATTGTATAACCCTAAGACAACACCAAATACAAAACCATCGGTACATGTTAATTGTATAACCCTAAGACAACACCAAATACAAAACCATCGATACATGTTCATCGTTAAAGACTTAGACATCACCAAATACAAAACCGTCGTTGCATGTAAATTGTATAACCAAAAGATATCACCAAATACAAAACCGTCGGTACATGATAATTGTATAACCCTTATACATCACCAAATAGAAAGCCCTCAGGACATGTTAAGTTTATAACCCAAAGACATCACCAAATACAAAACCGTCAGTACATGATAATTGTATAACCCTTAGACATCACCAAATACAAAGCCATCGGTACATGTTAATTGTATAACCAAAAGACATCACCAAATGCAAAACCATCAGGACATGTTACTTTGCTTACCCTAAGACATCATCATATACTAAATCATTAGTAAATTTAATTCACTTACCATAGGAATTAACAGAGGGCACACATTTAAATTAAATCAAGATATTATGACAAATAGTACTTTTACTGGTTGGAACAACACAAACATTGAAAGACAAAATAACCACAAAGTGCATCTCTCACAAGTAAGACCTACATGAAACTGATCTCTAGAAATTTGTGTTGAATCTTTGAATATGTTAAAACATTTCCCGCTTAGTAATTACGCAAGAGTTTTTAGTAAATAATTGTAATTCAACACGAGGGAGTATGCATAACTTGTTGTGAAAATACATAATTTTATAGAATACACAGAATCAACCATTTCATAATTGTAAAGCACCCTGTGTTTCTTTATGAATCTACATTTGAACTTGATTTTTTTTCGTACACGTTAATAGTGAAATACAATCAATATTAAATCAACATGATCAAATGATTTCGATATTTAAATACCATCCCTCTATTTTAAGTCAGAATGTGCTTAGGTGTCTTTCTGAAAATGACTTTTTGTATTTTTATTAATCTAGATTTGAACTTGAATACATTTACAATGTTTTGGAATTGTTTTTCGTACAAGTTAATGGTGAGATCAAATCAATATTAGGTCAGATTATTTCAACATTTGAATGCTACCCTCTGTTTTAGTCAGAATTTTGCTTAGATGTCAGTAAATATGACTTTCTGAAAATGTCGAATGAGAAAACTCAATGAGATAAAAATACAAAAGTCATCGAGGGTAAACATAACGGATTAAGATGTGTGCTTAAAACATATTAAGCTCAGATACGACTTTTGTGACAAAAAAGTTTAATAATTTATACAAAACTATCAATGATCTGTCATTAACTTGAAAAATAATCCGATATGACAAAAGACATCTCATGGTAATTTCTTGCCTTGAGACAGGAACTATGAAAGTGTCGCAGGTATAACAAATGTGCATGATATATTAAACTGCTCCTTTTCATTTCGACGGTTAGATTAACAAAAAGTGTTAAAAAGAATTTGAAGTGTACCAGAAGTCTTTTAAATTCTACAAACGGTGTCGGTGTTGATTTTATTTGAGTCAAATGTTTTTTTGTTAATTGTCTTTTGATCCTTGATTGATAATGTATTCAGTGCGCAGTAATACGACATTTTTTTTTATTTTGATGTGGATTAAAAAAGTCTTTGAATTTACAAATCGTCTTGAAATTACAGTATCATATACATGCATATTGAAATCGTAAAACGATAATAACATTCTAATGCTGCCTTCACACGTAATTCGAATTTGATTCGCATTAACTAGTTCGAGTTAGTTTAGTTCAAATCGTTTTACGTCCAAACGTAAATTTTAATACGAATAGCATAGAAACAAATTCGCTTTACTGTCCGAACAAAGTTAACCTTTAATTCGCTTTATCAATAAATTAATTATGATTTCAAAGAGAACAATCATTTTAGAGCCCATAATATTTCCTTGCTCTCTTTAACTGATCAGGTATTTATCGGAATCATTTGTCCTTCTCATTTTAATAGCAGGGTTAGGATTTTCCTATTGTTTTTTTTACAATAACCATTTTTAAAGGGAAAAAAAACATGTGTTTTCAATTTGCCCAGATTTTTCACTTCTTTAAAAACATTCTTCTTTAGGGAAGGACCATTTGTTTTTTTGTGGAAGTTGCTAGGATAGACAAAATTTCTCTATTAACGACCAAGTCTTACCCCTTTGTAAAATATTATCAGACATTTTGGACTTGTCAGGATATACGCATATTACGTCCATATGAATATGACGTCATGACCACAATGACATCATTATGGTTTTCGCCTATAATATTTTTGCGGACACAAATTATTGGTGTTACGTTTTTAATTTTAAAGACTCAAGAAATAATTATAGTATTCTTTCAACGTGTCTGTCCAAGCACTTGCATGGATAGTTCGAAACACAATTTAGAAAGTGTTCACACCACAGTTTAATTCGACTTGAAGGGAACTGATGTGCTAATGCGAATTTGATAATGCGAAGTAGCAAATTCGAATCGATTCAAATTAAAAAAAAAAGATTGTGTGAACGCGATATGCGAATTTGATAATGCGAATTAGCAAATTGAATCGATTCAAATTTAAAAAAAGAAGACTGTGTGAACGTGATTTGCGAATTGGATTCACATTCGATTCGAACGTGTGAACGAGACATTATAGTTACATATATTGCTTTTTCGAAGCATAAAACAGTCTTAAAATAATGACTAAACGAGTATTTATTCTTTAAAATTTCAATTTTTACGTTAACTACTTAAACACTTATTGCATTATAGTTTATGAAAGTTAGTACACAAACATTTATCTTTTTGACCATATTTTACAACAGCTAGCTATATGTCAATTACAAGTGTTGGCTGACAATAAGAATATCAGTTACTTAAGTTGTTCCTGTGATATTCATCAAAACCTTAATGAATATAAAAACAAGAATGTGTCCTCAGTACACGAATGCCCCACTCGCACTATCATTTTCCATGTCCAGTGGACCGTGCAATTGGGGTAAAAACTCTAATTTGGCATTAAAATTAGAAAGATCATACCATAGGGAACATGTGTACTAAGTTTGAAGTCGATTGGACTTCAACTTCATCAAAAACTACCTTGACCAAAAACTTTAACCTGGAGCGGGACAGACGGACGGACGGACGAACGAACGGACGAACGGACGCACAGACCAGAAAACATAATGCCCCTCTACTATCGTAGGTGGGGCATAAAAATCTAAGTAACAGTTTTCTTTGTGTTTTGGCAAGTTTTTGAAAGTTTCCTAGGAACTATATGAAATCTTAATAGAAGGGCACATTTGCCCTGTTGTTCAGATCAGAAGTTTCTGATTTTGTACTATCAAACTTCCGGAAACCAGTACACTCTAATATGCAATTAAAGTTATGTTGAATTGTTCAGCACAAGTCAGGATAAGGTATAGTTTTTACTTGAAATAGCTGCCACTTTATTTGAAGTTATAACAAAGTAGCCATTAATGCTTGAAATTGCAGAATTTAACATAGAAAGCAATGGGGCTATGAATTAGCGGTTGTATATCTATAGCTACTTTTAAATTGAAAATGCTTGGTCTTAACTTTATGAAAGATCCCAAACTAAATTGCAATCTAAATTTAATCGATATATATAATTATTTGTTGATACCTGTTTTATATTAACTTGGAATCTAGTCGATTACCCTTAAAAATAGAACAGATGAGCAAAGTATCCGGAAATCGTACAAAGCACAATGTTTTTTTTCTGTTTTTTATCAAAAATGTATAACGGCAGATTATTAAAGGTATTCCTTCCTAAGAATATTGTCCTCAATATTAATCAAGATTTTGGTAGCCTTGCTCAGGTTAACTAAACTTATTATACCCAGATGGAGGGTAACTTATCAAATATCAAAATTCAAACCACTTAAGTTATCTCATCAATTCAACGTACATTAAATGTTCTTTAATTTTTAATATATTTTAAAAATTATACTATGCACATCATATGTATGAAATAAATTATAATATACATATACAATAGGCCGTTAATTTTCCAAATTGAATTGTTTCATATTTTTCATGTTTTGGCCTTTGATAGCCGACCATACGGTATGGTTTTTTTCACTCTTAAAGACCGTACAATTGCCTATAATTGCCTACATCCACGTCATTTTGAACTTTGGTGGGAAGTTGTCTCATTGATAATCATACCACATCTTTTTATTTTTATATGAAGGAAAATTGCAAAGGAGAGGCTAAAGATACCAAAGGTTTATCAAACTCAAAGTCGAACAAACTAACACTGCCATGGCATAAGCAATACCCAATACACACACAAACAACGGTGTATTAAACACAACATATAAAACTTAAGACTGAGCAACACGAACCCAACATAAAATGGCAGTATAAAGTCACCATTGCATGCTGACAAAGCATATTTATTCCACAAAATAGTTTCAGTTATCGTAGTTGTCGGTAGGAACCTAATACTTTTTGACGCATACACTGTACGTTGCACAACGATTTCCCGTAGTCTTGTGTCAAATTTTTAAGCTAATAATACTTTGAAAAATATTGTTCCTTCTCGTTAAGGGACAAGGTACAACTATTCCAAATTGGTACCTTTTTAGGGTTACAAATGAACAATTTCATTTTTGTTTATAATACTTCTGTTGTCGCTAGCAATCAGTATTGTATTGCAATACATAGACATTTGTTGATAGTATGTTATATTTTAGGAATTTGGTCCCCAATGCCCGTCTACTTCCTACTCTGCTTGGCCTTTTTTAAACTTTTTTTATTCGAGTATCACTGATGAGTTATTTAGACAAACGCGAGTCGGGCGTAGAAAAGTTCAATCCTAATGTCTATGTTGTGTTTACATGAACAGTGATTCGAGTTTATAATTCTGAAAATAGATATAAAAATAAACAAAAAAAGCCTTGGATATTATCACGATTTACTAACCAACGATAGATAATGTTATTCGTGTCATTCTTCTTAAGAATTGAAGTGTGTTACTATTTTAGTCATCTCCGGTCTTGCTAGCAAACTAGTGTGTCATCAAACAATACAGGCAACCATCATTAACACAATTCAGGTGATGAGAAGTTATCTTTTTAATTAGAAATATACTTTTTTATTATTTTTGATATAGAAAAGGCACACCTAGTTAAAGTAGACCAAAATTTATCACAAATCTTTCTGAATAAGAAAAAAAATATTAAGAAATAAAATAAGTAGAGGCAGTAGTAGATTGTAATAGCATAAACCTTTTCAAAAGACAAATCAAAGAAACAAAAAGACAGAGAAATCAAACGTTAAAACTTTTCATTCCAACAGAACTAACGGAAAATGGGGATCTAGCAGTCAAAATTGTGTACACATACATCATAAGTATATAAATCTGACAAAGACACAAAAAGTAGCTGGCAAACATATCCTGCTATTCATTTATCACCAGTCATGCTAATTCAGATTCAATAAATATTTCACTATAGATAAAAGTAAACAATCGGTAATAAAACAGATACGACGAATATGGTATTGCATATTCTAATGTATAAAGATCTAAGATTACGAAAAACATGTCGCATGGAAGTTTAGACACAGATATGTCGTGGCAGTCATCCAATGCATGTTGTTGAACAAAGAACTTATGAGTGTTGATTGCTGTTAAGAGACAGTCTGTGATAAAATGGTCCAAATCCAAAATATTCCAATCAGACTGATATTTTGTATTTTAGATACCTAATATGTAATAACTATTTGTGCAAAATATTTTTCATTTTTTTTTTGTAGAAAAATTACAGCTAAATGATAACAAACATTTCAGCAAACAACTTTAAATGATAGGAAATAAGGATAATTAAAAAAGTTGTGACATTTCTCAATACCCCTACTGACAGGTTGAAATTGCATGGTTTTAAAAAAGGGCCGATTCTGCAAAATTTGTATATTTTTAAAGGCTTGAATCTTGTAAGATCATGTTTTCTTTTCAATAAAATGTAATATTTCATGAAGCTTATATATTCATATACAAAATGCAAGAAAACGGTGGTCGGCAAATGATACCTTCTTACGAAAAAATAATAATTAAAGGTATGCATGATGGCAATTTTGCCGAATTTTTGATTTTTTAATCTGTTTCAATAGAAACATTTCAAAAGTATGTGATAGTCAAATATATAAGAAAAATAATGACTGAACTAATGTTTACTGGTTATAATAATTGAATAAAACAAGTTTAACTTAGTTTACATTAGTAAATATACTAAAGGAGGTAACCCGGTAAGACCCCTTTTTTGCCTTTTTTGCCCCTAAACTGAGCATTTTTACAATATGTTTAAAATATAAACTTATTCAAAAGAAAATTACTTTAGAAACTTAAAAATGAGCTGTTTTATTTACAATACTATGCACACTCATTAGGTAATAGTCTAGTTTTTAGACGCTTTTTGTCTAAATTCAAAGTGGCCACAATTGAGTTCAGTCTCAAATTTTTAAAACATATTGTATCTGATTCATAAAACTGTTTAACATATAAAAGATAGAGACTCAACATGAATGCAGCCCCTTACAATTTAGACAAAAAAGCTATCGTAAAGTACTAACAATTCTAAGCACTTCTCCTTCAGATGACATTGGGGGAATTTCTTTTCTAAAATAGTATGAAAATGTAGACAAAATTGTACAAACTGCGCAGCCTTGTACATTCATGTTATCTATTACCAGAAAAGAGGAAGATTTAATAGTTTTGTGAATATCATAGAATTGTCCCTCTTACCTAGAAAAGTGCTATATTTTGTATATTGTGATAAAGTTTTATGCAAAATTAAAGAGACTACTCCGAATAGTTCCTGATAAAACAGCAACTGAAATTTTATGACGCTGACAAGAACCAGTTTGTAATCCCTATGTCAATTCTGGGAGAACAGTGGACATAACAGTAATGTTAAGTTTCCTTAAAGAATGTTATCTCTAGCAATTTGAGGCTTGGGAATAACATAGACATGTAAGATACAGTTGAGATATAACTACCAGCTGTGACAAACACAAATATTTCAAATTGCAAAACAATTTATTTCATAACCACATGTAATAAAAACAAATATACACAGATAAATGGTTAAACAGTTGAGCAGACATTGTCATTAAGAGGCTCGCGGGTATAAGATTTTCAGAAAAAAATTTAACTTTATTTTTTCATTACAAATTTTATTAATTATCGTATTTAGTTGTTACTTTGTCATATGGTACAGAAATCAACCTAAAAAATGTATTCGTGTTGGCCCAAGGCGACTTTTAAAATGTAGATATCATTGAAAAAGCTCCAAATTATCTCCCTTTGGTGCAAAAATGCCATTTTTTGGCATTAAAATTGAAATATCTTTTTTAATTCATAGGTGACCTATATTTTTTATTGTTGTTTTCGAATAAGCTGTACACAAACTAAATAATTGTAAAATTTAAGCGATTTCTGTAATTTAGTTCTTTTTTTATTTCGATATTACCGCTATTTCTCCTATTAGTTCAACAGAAAAAAAGGACATTAACAAAAATGTATGCTTCTTTCGAAGTCAGATTGTGAGCGTAAATGAACGGTGACCCCATTTTTTTATTTCATTTTTCTATTAAGTATAAGATAAAGTTCATTTATAGAAAAATATAGCGAAATCCTATATTAAGTAAAAATTTTGATTTAGACCCGCGAGCCCCCTTCATAGTTTTGTGAATAGCATAGAATTGTCCCTCTTACCTAGAAAAGTCCTATATTTTGTATATTGTGATAAAGCTTTATGCAAAATTAAAGAGACTACTCCGAAAAGTTCCTGATAAAACAGCAACTGAAATTTTGTGACGCTGACAAGAACCAGTTTGTAATCCCTATGTCAATTCTGGGAGAACAGTGGACATAACAGTAATGTTAAGTTTCCTCAAAGAATGTAATCGCTAGCAATTTGGGAATAACATAGACATGTAAGATACAGTTGACCTATAACTACCAGCTGAGACAAACACAAATATTTCAAATTGCAAAACAATTTATTTCATAACCACATGTAATAAAAACAAATATACACAGATAAATGGTTAAACAGTTGAGCAGACATTGTCATTAAAATATTTATGATTTTACTGTTTATATAATATTATGGTGATCTGCCGCAAAAAAAGTGCAAAATGATCTAAATACAAGTTTTTAGTCGTGAATGAACATGATGAAGGTATTAGCAAAAAAGAGTAAAAGTTTTGATGGATCTGAAAAAAATCAACAAAATAAAGTCATCAATATCTATTTTAACTAAATATCAAACAATTTTGCAGCATCAGAGTTGAGAAAATTGTGATAAAAACAAGCATTTTGTGAGTAATGCATGGCAATACATAGTCCCCAACCCGATACAAATTCATTGTAATGGAACAACATTTTAACTTAATCTATAATTTGTCATGGTGTAAACAACATAAAAATATCGAGACAAAATCTTCAAGCATAATGAAAAAACTTCTTGAATTCTGACTATCTAAGTCAATTTCCTATGTCCAAAGACCACAACTCTGCACACAAATATCAGACTGGAACAAAATTGAACCACTAAATACCAAAAACATCCAAAACTTCATTTCCTGTGTCGCTCACCTTGGTCTATGTGAATATTTAGCAAAGGTCAAAGATGGATTCATGACAAAATTGTGTTTTGGTGATTGTGATGAATTTGTAGATCTTACTTTACTAAACATTCTTGCTACTTACAATTATCTCTATCTATAATGAACTTGGCCCAGTAGTTCAGTGGAAAATGCTAGTGAAAATTTACAAATTTTATGAAAATTGTTAAAAACTTACTATAAAGGGCAATTACTCCTTAGGAGGTCAATTGACCATTTTGGTCATGGTGACTTATTTTTAGGTCTTACTTTGCTGTAAATTATTGCTGTTAACAGTTTATCTCTATATATAATAATATTCAAGATAACAACAAAAAGCGGCAAAATTTCCTTAAAATTACCGATTGAGGGGCAGCAATTTAACAACCGGGTTTTGAGTTATAAGCCAAAAACTGCATTTCATCCTTTTTTTTTTTTTGGCTGACTTATCGGACAGACTTTGTAAACTAAATACCCCAATGGTGATTGTGGCCAAGTTTGGTGTAATTTGGCCCAGTAGTTTTAGAGGAGAATATGTTTGTAAAAGATTACTAAGATTTACGAAAAATGGTTAGAAATTGATTACAAAGGGCAATAACTCCTAAAGGGGTAAACTGACAGTTTTGGTCATGTTGACCTATTTGTAAATCTTACTTTGCTGAACATTATTGCCGTTTACAGTAAATCAGTTTAACGACGAAGGACGACGGACGCCAAGTGATGAAAAAAGCTCACGTGGCCCTTTGGGCCAGGTGAGCTGAAAAATGAGTTATTTCCGTTTGAACAGAAATCTTCTAATGAATAAGTATTTCATCAACAAATTTATTCTAGAGAAAGGGCTTTAACTGAACAAGGAGAAAAGCTTAAAGCGTGAAAAATGAATTTGACCTGTAACTTGTCATGATAAATCAATAAACCAAATATCAAATCAAAATCTACAAGCACAAAAAAGTCTGATTTGCCGAACTAACAAATAGATAGACCAACAGACTCAGTGCAAACCTAAGTCCACTTCGACGTTAGCTGTTAGGGAACTAAAAATCAGAATCTCAAAGTATCAACAAACAGGAAAGAGATGCTCTTTGGAAAAGCTTTCGATTTTTGAAGAAATACGGTCACCTCAACTGTTTTTCTTTTATATAGATTTAATCTGAGATATAAATCAAAAACTGTTATATGGCACAAAAGATAAAACAAAATGGCAACATTTTTTACATACGCTCTAATAGACACAACTTTCTAATCTAGACACTCAATGAGTGATTGCCCCTATAATTGGTTTCATTCCAATCAAAAATTTCAAAGAGGAAGATATTTTGAAGTACAAGTATGTTCACAACTCTGTTTCATATAACAAGCTTTTTAAATAAACTCATCATAGATACCAGGACTAAATTTAATATATACGCCAGACGCGCGATTCTACAAAAGACTCATCAGTGACGCTCGAATCCAAAAAAGTTAAAAAGGACAAATAAAGTACAGCGTTGAAGAGTATTGAGAAACAAAATTCCTAAAGGTTTTTCCAAATACAGCTATGGTAATCTATGCCTGAGATAGAAAAGTCTTAGTATTTCAAAAAATTCAAAACTTTGTAAACAGTAAATCTATAAATATAACCATATCAATGACAATTCATGTCAGTTTAAAAGACTGTCATCAATTGAAAGTATGTGAAAACCAGGTGTTCTGCAGGGCGCAGCTTTATACAACAGCAGTAGTTGGACCCAGAACGGTTGGAGCAAATTAACTTTGGTATCAATGTTCAAGCTTGATGCTGTCTGAATTTGAAAATAAAGGTTTTTGTTACAAAATTAATGAGGTCAAAGATCAAACAAATCTATTGCACAACAGGTTCGGTAAGAACCCATTTTGGCCCCAAAATATAGCAGTTTTAGGTGTAATACCACCAAATCATGATACGGCACATCCGGTTGCATACGAAAGTAGGTCTAAAAAAATAATCCCTTGAATTTGACAGTTGTAGAAAATTAACCCTGCATTTCAATGCACTTAATTTTTTCTGAGTCATAAACATGTATGTTGGGTGTCTGAAAGCATCATTCTTTGTTTATTTGATGGTCTTATAAAATATTTTGGAAAGTTAAGGTTACCTAGTTACCAAAGCAGGTAACCAGTAAATAATAGTGTAAAAATTGGGTTGTTTACTTCCGGCGCTGGTTACTTTCTTATATGCAATGAAATGTAGTGTGAAATTTTCACTGTAGCACTGGACAGGATTAAACTTTATTCATGCAAAGTATTTCTTTGGTTGAAATAAAGGTAAATACTGTACATTTTTTTTAAAAGTGCCAATTTAACAAAGACTAATAGGGGAAAATCAATGGTGGTTTTACACCTATTTAGGGAAACTACACGTGCACTGGTGACCTTATTGTACTTTCATTTTTTTAAATTATTACTAAACTAGTTCATACGTTGTAAAAATGGACTATTCGGAATGGATTGAGACACAGAAAGCACGTTTGAGGGAAAATTGCCTTGAAATGGGGGTTTACGGGTGTTTGCTAAGTCAAATGGGTGGACAGACAAGGCTGTATTCAGTGTATAGTGTTAGGTTTCCTTCTCACAAGAAAGTCATTAAACTAAAAGTTCCAAGTGGTGAAGTTGAAATGACCCCTTCATAAGTTTTACGAACGCAATCACGAGTTGGTTGACTGTTATGGAATATCCATTTCACAGATAAAAAAGCATATGTTCCTTATGTCGTAACTGCAATCCCGTCCCCTTTTCTTGAATGTTTCATACCGAATTAGACAAATTACCAGGTTTGTACTAACGTGAGCAACATGACGGATGCCACATGTGGAGCAGGATCTTCTTACCCTTCCAGAACACCTAAGATCACCCCTAGTTTTTGGTTGGGTTCGTGTTGCTCAGTCTTTAGTTTTCTATGTTGTGTTTTGTGCACTATTGTTTGTCTGTTTGTCCTTGTCTTTTTTAGTCATGGCGTAGTCAGTTTATTTTCGACTTATGAGTTTGAATGTTACTCTGGTATCTTTTGCCTCTCATTTGAGGAACAGTCTTGAGATAAATTTGCATATAGCTTTGTAATTTTATTTGCTACAAAGACTTTGAAAAAATATTGTTTTTTGTAATGTACAGCTACAACTCTTTGTTTAAAGGTTCAACGTTACATTTTGTTTTTATTAAAATGTATATAGTCGTTATAGAGTTATCGCGTAGTTTTGTTTTTAGGTAATAAATATTAAACATTATCTTTGTAACCTATTGATTGACTTAAATAGTGACCAAATCAAAACTTTCACTTGGAAATATTCAAAAATTTGTTAGTTGCTTCAAAGAAAATTAAGAATAAATGAAATTATCTGTTTAGGTCACTTACAATATTCCTTGATAATATTTTTTTTTTCAAAATTCTACACCTTAGAAGTTTCACAAACTTAAACAAACACAAAATTTAAACATTTAAAAGCAAAATTGTGGAGCGTACTTTACAAAATTTAACTTTTTAAATTACCTTTTCAAAGTTGTTGAACAATTATCAAGAATGTTATAGAATGTGAGATATAATGCAACAATGAACCAGCAACACAAACTGTCCCCATTCAAATTAAAGGATTTATTGTATTGTATCATAAACGTCTGTCAGAACCTCGTTTACCTTAAAGTACCGTTCTTTATTATCACTAAAAATAAAATAAATAAACCAATCCTACTATCATACATGTACTAGACCTACATTGAACAACTCAAAAATACTGGGTTTTAAAAAGTTAAAGTAGGCCGTGTTAATGGTACTGAAATATGTTTATAATATACAATTACATAGTCACTGTGTAGGTATGCTGTATTCTTAACTGGTTTATGGTCGTATCTTTAATTGAATGTCAGCTCTAAGACGTCAACATCATTTTTTTCAGACCGTTTAAGAACAAAACGGAACATTTGCGAACCTGTTTTGTTTTCATTTGAAAATAATCTGCCAGATTGTTATATAACATAAAGAAAAGTAATGAAAAAAATCAGAACAACATCTGCAAATTGAATTCGCAAACGAAAAAAGGAAATAGTGTGGCATAAACACTTTATGTCTTGAGCTAAGTTATTTATTTTCAAATCTTACAGGGCCAGGTTATACATTTTCAAAATTCTCCTGCAACACCCCTCCCCCCCCCCCCCTGATTAAGGCGGAAAAGGAAACGTTTACATCTTTTACATAAAGAAATGCCTGTACCAAGTCAGGAATATGACAGATGTTTTCCAATCGGTTAATGCGTTTGAGCTCTTGATTTTACCATTTAATAAGGGACTTTCCGATTATCAAAACTCGTTCTATCAAATAATTAAGAAAATTATTGCTCATAAAGAATGCTTGTGTTGATTTTCTATAACAGATCATTACTGTTGTGTCTACAAAAACACATTAAGTTAAAGTGCATACATTGAAAATATTTTAAAAACACAAAACTACCAACAGTTATCCAGTCTCACCAATCCGACGTACCCTTGCGAACCCAACTGGTTTTGATCAAATAAACGCACTCTTTCCGCGAGGTCAGAGCCGTGCTGATTGACCACATTTGTGTTTAACATGTGCCGTTGAATGGATTTTTCCTGTGTGGCTTACCATGGTTCAGTGGTCAGTATGGACACTATGTTTTACGATCTTTCTGTAAATTGTATGCAATCAATTAGAAAGTTTGTCAATGGCGATCGACTATGAATGAAGCAATTATAAAATTATAACAATGCTCCTCACAAAATTGGAAATAGAAGTTCTAAATGAATAAGTCGAAGCAAAACTGACCAAAACATGTACAAAAAGTAACGCTTGACCTATACGACCCACCACCCTAACACTTAATGAGAACAGAAAACAATGTTGTATGGGAATTGATCAACAAAACATTTCCAACATCTGACACCCGTCATGTAACTTTTCAAAATCACGGATAAGTCAAATTAATCAATAAATCGCCAGATACAAAACGATGGGTATACGTCAAACGTTCACTCCTTAGGATATCAACAGATACAAAATCATCGGTACATATTATTATCTTTATCAACCTTAAGACATCACATAATACAAAAACATCGGAATGAGTTAGTATCTTCATCAACCCTAAGACATTACCAAATACAAAACCATTGGTACATGTTAATTGTATAACACAAAAACATCCCAACATACAAAATTATCGGAACTAGTAAGTGTCTTCATCAACCCTAAGACATCATCAAATACAAAACCATTGGTACATGTTAATTGTATAACACAAAAACATCACCAAATACAAAACCATTGGTACATGTTAATTGTATAATACAAAAAAAAATCACCAAATACAAAACCATCGGAACTAGTTAGTATCTTCATCAGCCCTAAGACATCACCAAATACAAAACCATTGGTATATGTTAATTGTATAACACAAAGACAAAACCAAAGACAAAACCATCAGTAAATGTTAACTGTATAACCCAAAGACATCACCAAATACAAAACCATCGGTGCATGTTAATTGAATAACCCAAGATATTACCAAATAAAAAGCCGTCAGAACATGTTAATTGTATAGCCCGAGGACATCACCAAATGCAAAACCATCGGTACATGTTAATTGTATTACCCAAAGACATCATCAAATAAAAATACCGTCAGAACATGTTCATTGTATAGCCCAAAGACATAATCAAATACAAATCCATCGCTACATGTTAATTGTATAACCCAAAGACATCAGCAAATACAAAATCATCGGTACATGTTAATGTTGAACCCACAGACATCATTAAATACAAAGCCATCTGTACATGTTAACTGCATAGCCCAAAGACATCACCAAATACAAAACCATCGGCACATGTTAATTATATAACACAAAGACATCACCAAATACAACACCATCGGCACATGTTAATTATATAACACAAAGACATCATCAAATACAAAACCATCGGTAGATGATAATTGTATAGCCCAAGGACATCATCAAATACAAAACCATCGATACATATTAATTGTATAACGTTCCTCACAAAATTGGAAATAGAAGTTCTAAATGAATAAGTCGAAGCAAAACTGACCAAAACATGTACAAAAAGTAACGCTTGAGCTATACGACCCACCACCCTAGCCCTTAAGGAGAAAAGAAAACAATGTTTTATGGGAATTGATCAACAAAACATTTCCAACATCTGACAACCGTCAAGTAACTTTTCAAAATCACGGTTAAGTCAACTTAATCAATAAATCGCCAGATACTGAACGATGGATATACGTCAAACGTTCACTCCATAGGATATCAACAGATACAAAATCATCGGTACATCGTATTATCTTTATCAACCCTAAAACATCACAAAATACAATAACATCGGAATTAGTTAGTATCTTCATCAACCCTAAGACATTACCAAATACAAAACCATTGGTACATGTTAATTGTATAACAAAAAAACATCACAAAATACAAAACCATCGGAACTAGTTAGTATCTTCATCAACCCTAAAACATCACCAAATACAAAACCATCGGTGCATGTTAATTGAGTAACCCAAGATATCACCAAATAAAAAACCGTTAGAACATGTTAATTGTATAGCCTAAAAACACCACTAAACACAAAAACATCGGTACATATTAATTGTATAGCCCAAGGACATCACCAAATACAAAACCATCGGTAGATGTTAATTGTATAACCCAAAGACATCATCAAATACAAAGCCGTCAGAACATGTTAATTGTATAGCCCAAAGACATAATCAAATAGAAATCCATCGGTACACGTTAATTGTATAACCCAACGAGACATCAGCAAATACAAAATCATCGGTACATGTTAATTGTATATCCCAAAGACATCAAGAAATACAAAACCATCGGTACATGTTAATTGTATAACCCAGAGACATCATCAAATACAAAATCATCGGTACATGTTAATTGTATAACCAAGAGACATCATCAAATACAAAATCATCGGTACATGTTAATTTTTAATCCACAGACATCATCAAATACAACGCCATCGTTCATGTTAATTGTTTAGCCCAAAGACATCACCAAACACAAAACCATCGGTACATGTTAACTGTATGGCCCAAAGACATCACAGATACAAAACCATCGGTACATGTTAATTGTATAGCTCAAAAACATCATCAAATACAAAATCATCGGTACATGTTAATGTTTAACCCACAGACATCATCAAATACAAAGCCATCGGTACATGTTAACTGTATAGCCCAAAGACATCACTAAATACAAAACCATCGGCACATGTTAATTATATAACACAAAGACATCATCCAATACAAAACCATCGTTACATGTTAACTGTATAGCCCAAAGACATCACAAATATAAAACCATCGGTAGATGTTAATTGTATAGCCCAAAGACATCATCAAATACATAGCCATGGGTATATGTTAATTGTATAACCTAAGGACATCACCAGAGACATGTTTACTGATGAACCAAATAACGAATTTGAACAAACAATACAATAGTATGTATTTTCTAAAAGATGCAGGGTAACCTCTTCATTGACAATAATAATATGACCTTAAGCTCTCTTATCGATTCAATTACCTCAATTTAAATTACCTTTTCTTATTTCTTGCAATTGAACCTGGTATATTTTAAACGCTATAGTAAATAAATTAAATCGATATTTAACCACCTTTAGGAAAATTGCAAACAAGTAATAAAAACGCTATATATAAATATTGCTTTAATAAAAAACTGTTTTACTTTTTTTTTAAATGAATCAAGTTACCTACAGTTTTGTGAGAGCCGTCAAACCTTTAAATATATGTATGACCAGCGTTATAATTCAATTGCTGTGCAGGTACCACAAACAGAATTTAATCGTAATATATGAATATGAGTTGATACATGTCTAAAACATGAGATCCAGTTGATTACCTTAAGATAGCACAAAATACACGGAAGTCCGAATTTAGATGACATTGAGCAGTCTAATCAATTTATCAACATAAATATAAATAGTAAAATAACAAAAATATCAAACTCTTAGGGAAATTCAAAACGGAAAGTCCCTTATCAAACGGCACAATCAAAAGCTCATACATGACAGACGTCGATCTAAACGTTCTTATTTTCGATTTCTGGAAAATTGTACCTTTACATGTAATGCCAGATTAAAATGACGTACATTTATAAATATCATTAGGAAAATCTCAAAGTGTTTTTAAGAAGAAAAAATAAATCATTGCGAAAGCAAACTAGCAACACATCAAGGACATTTATTTTTGCAGAATCATGTATCTGTCAAATCTCGAAAGAATTGTTTTGTAACTTCATTGTTGTACAAATAAATGTAACCATTGAAGGAGGAAATCAGCAACTTTGAAAGGCATTTTTTTTTCATAATCAAGTTTCTTATAATGTTGTGAGAGCCGTCAAACCTCGAAAGAGATTTACTTCTAGTGTTGTGATTCGATTGTTTTCATATCTTCTTCGGTGCAATATCTTGTTTATAGCAGATACAGGGTAACATCATCACCGAGAACATTTCATGTCAAGTTTAGCCATCTTATCTGTCCAATATCATATACTTAATTTCCTTATCATTGAATTCTTGAAAATAGTACATATTAATGTAATACAAATTCAGTTACAATTACAGACATTTATAAGAAGGGGGGATGTGTCAAAGCGACAACAACTTGACCAGCAGAAAACAGCCGAAGGCCACCAATGAGTCTTTAGTGTAGCGAGAAACTCCCGCACCCTGAGGCGTTCTTTAGCTGGCCCCTAAACAAATATGTATACTAGTTCAGTGATAATGGACGTCATACTAAACTCCAAAGTATACAAAGAAACTAAAATTAAAAATCGTACAAGACTAACAAAGGCCAGAGGCTCCTAAATTGGGACAAGCGCAAAATTGCGGCGGGTTTAAACATTCTTTTGAGATATCAACCCTCCCCCTATACCACTAACCAATGTCTAAAAAACAAATGCACTAATACGCACAGTAAAACTCAGTTTAAGAGAAGTCAGAGTCCGATGTCAAAATATGAAACAAAAGAAAATAAACAAAATGACAATAATACATAAATAACAACAGACTCCTAGCAGTTACTAACATGCCAGCCTCAGACCTAAACTGATTGAAAGATTATGACTTCATAATATAAATATCAGGCACAATCCCTCCTGTTAGGGGTTTATTATTATAGCATCATAACCCGTGTCTTGCCAACAACTGGTTTCAGAATAAATGTGTTTAATTCTGATGTAAAGACCCTATAAGTGAATTAATATTAAAGCCAAAAAATGCAATCGTTAATGACCTGACAACAGTATCGTAACTATATCCCTTGTTAATAAGTCTGTTTAAAGGTTTAGTTAGCTTTTGATGTGAATACTGACATTTTTGTGCTGTGTAAATAATATTATCATAAAATATTGGATGTGAAATACCTGAACCTATAAGTTGTTTCCTTATACCGATGATAAAATTTAGTAAATGTTTGACTAGTTTGTGATATCGAAAACCCTGGTGTAATAATTTTTCAGTAATAAATAAATTCTCTCGCTAGAATCAAATACGTTGTTACATACACGAGCGAATCAATCGTACAAGTTGAGATATATAAACACCATAAGATGGTGGCAAGGGAACGTCGCCATCTACAAATGGATAATTAACGATAGGAAATGAAAAATCATCTCTGTTATCATACTTTTGTTTGTATTAAGCTTCCCGTTAATGATATAAATATCGAGGAAAGGTCAGTGGTCATTGTTAGTATTAGCTTTATTTAAAGTAAGTTCAACAGGATACATTTCTTAATATACATACTGAAGTCGTCATTATTGGGAGCCAATATATCATCCAAATATCTAAAAGTATTGTTAAATTTTTTGTATCAAATGTTGTTTCGATGGGTCTTTGCTGATTTTAGTCATCAATTGTAACTCATAACAATACAAAGACAGGTCCGCAATAAATAGTGCACAGTTAGCCCCCATTGGAATTCCAATTGGTCTATTTTAAACGTTATAGCACATCAATTTAGTTATTGCAAACAATGGTAAAACACCTTTTTTTTCTTAGAAAACAAATGAAATGTATTAATGCAGAGAGGAATATTATGCAACAGGAAACCGGTAATATATTGGGACTGTTGTAATTTATAATCATATATGTATACGTATGTATGAATATTACATTGGCATATTCATCAATGCAAACAGGTTACTGTTTTAAATAATGGGCGAACGGAAATGTTCCATATCTTTTTTGAAAACTGGTTGATTAGTACATACTTGCTGACAGGTTTTTAAGATATAATGAAGAGATATTATTCATCTATGGCTAACATTATTATCATAAGACATACAATTTCAATCTCTAGACTAAAATCTATAAAAAGCAAGGTTGTTCTCAGACAATGTCAATAATAATTAATTTGAATACAAAAAAAAAAAAATATATCTTTATGACCATATTTTACAACAGATTTAACAGGTTTTAAATACAAAATATACTAATGTTCAAGGTATCTTTAAGGTCTGTTCTTACACCTATTCAAATCTATTTCGTTCTCATACAACTGTATCACTTTATCAATGTCCAATATGAATACAAAAAATTATTTTCTTAGTGACAATATGTTTGCTACAGCTCGGTCAACACCTTGATTAGGGAACTTCTATCGGTAAGATTTATATTCTCATTTCATCATGTCTAGGTGATGCCGTTAAAATAGATAGAGATACATTTAAGCATACCACAAGTTTGCAAAGGATGCTGGTTAAAAATGACATTCACCTTTTTTTAATTTAGTTAACTAATTTTGCCGTTGTAACTTCATCAAATCCATAAAGCATATATTATATTTTGCACAATGGTTTTTTTAAATAAGTTTTTTTTTAAAGAATAACGGTCTAAATGTTTGTTTCTTCCTCATTCATGATTATCTAAGGACATCTATCCCTAAATGAGTACCGTTAAAGAGCAATATTTCAACAATTCAATTTCCGTTTTACAATTATTTGCCAACTTGATCACCATCAGTAATGGTATCGCAATATATCGATATGTGCTGATATATGTTGTATATTAACACGATATCCAGTTAATTACAAAATGATAGCACAAAATACAAAAAGGTCAGAATAGAGGAACAGAAAGTGTCCTAATCAATTCGATAACCGAAATGTAAACGTTATTGTCTTTTATTTCTAAAACATTGCACAAAATGAAATTATAACGAAATGGGTATATTTCTAGGAATATTGCAAGGCGTTTCCAAAAAAATCGAAACTAAAAATGACTGGATATTTAATAGCTTCATGTAAGTTTTATTTTAGCTGTAGGTCAAATCAGGAGAAGTCAAATTCCAATAGTCCAGAGCTCAAATATTTAATTTTTTTGAAAAGGTATTATTTTAACCAATGATAAGAAAATGTAAATTACCAGATTGATAATATTATTCCTCTTTAGAAATGTATTTTCTCAAATTGATACACTTAAGGTAGATAGGGTGTCTTCCTCCATTTTGGATTTTGAAATACCAGAAAACAAGGTATAGATTTTTGATAAAATGTGCAAATTTTGACATTAGTAGGTAATTCATGTGTAAGATTTTTTATTATGATATAGAAAATGCCATGTTTTATCATATTTAGGGTTGTATTTTACCAAAAAACAAGTACTTTTGTTTGATTCATTTTTTTCCAACTTTGCCAAATAAGGGGAGACAACTCAAATGCAAGGGCAGATAATTCAGATAGTGTTACTTTTACAATAGAATGTGTTAGGAATTTACCCATTTTATTATGTAGCAAGAAAACGAGTCCGGTGACCCCATTTTTTTTCTTCTTATCTGAAAGAATATTATTGGAGCTATCTTCTCATATTTTATCTCAAAATTCTATGGTGTAGTTTTAGTTTATGACCGAAAATTGGGTTTTCCATGCATAATCTATACAAATTTTGACAATTTTGCACAACCTGTAGTGTGAAAATAAGTCCGGTGACCCATTCTTTTTATTAATGTTCTTAAACAAGCAGGATATAAACTTCATTTTGGCAAATTATTAAGAAATTCTATGGATTATAATTTAGACACCCCATCTACCTTAACTTATAATATCAAATTAGATACCATATATACTACTTTGTAACCAATATTTCAAAAAGATGTTAAGTCGGTACAAATGTTAACTCCAAAAACAAATAATTGTATAAGACAAAAACAATAAAGAGAGATGTGTGGTATAATTGGACAGAAAGCAAGGGGGATCAAAGTTATTACAACTATTTGTAAGCCGTTAAACCTCGTTATAAATTAACATATAAAGTGGTACATTTATTAGAAGACAAATTTCTGTAAATTACATTTTTGAGACGTATTCATGCATTACATTCTTCATGTACTAAAAAAAAGAAGACAACTGGAAGTGAACATGGTGAAGGAGTGCTGCTTGTAAACTAGTTAAAATATTGCATCATTTTTATATACTAGTATATGTTTTTTTTTAAATTAAAATAACTATAATCTGTAGTTATGATATAGCTTTAACCTGTTTAATGACTAAATTTAAGGGATATTTAAACTTTAACCTCGGCTCTAATACCTAAAAATATGAAATTACAATTTTTTTCTAATGATGAATTTGAATACAAAAGCTATAGTATTAGCCCTCTCCCTGATACAGCTTACCGCTGAAACCAATTTCAAGATTTTTTGGGGGCATTTAGACTTGTTCCATCGCCATTTGCTGACGTACAGATGTGGTTAAGGGCTCAAATTAATCCTCAGATAACCAGCAATGCGATTTAATGTGCAGCAAACCTCTATCATCATTAGGTAATGAACAAGTCGCCCCTTACTGATGTGTAATTTTTCTGTAAAAACATTTATTTTTCTTCGAAATTTGAGGAATATGCTCAAAAAGAAGTGCAAAGATAACTGTTCTTTTCAAAGGATGTATGACTTTTTTCAATAACTGTGCAGTAAGTTTTTGAAGAATAGTATCAAACTAATAGTTCTAACTTGTACAATAGTTGAAAATGTAATTTTTAGTGTAGCAGACTTGAAATGCACTAAAAATCCGAAGTCATTTTTTAAAGATATTATGAGAAAAGAGAAAAAAACCGCTAAATATTCTGAATGTTTTTTGCAAAGTTGAACTAGATGTAACAAAACATAAGTTTTACGGTATGATAAAGTTGAAAACACTTTTGTTTGAATAATGGAACATGTATATTTCAATGAAAAAATGACAGTTTAAAGAGTGGATTCCTCCTAGATTTGCGTAAAAATCATGCATTTGGCAACCAAAAAATTATCATCTGAACACATAATTCCAAAAAGAAAACAAACTTGGTGAGAATCTTTATATTATTTCTTTTTTTTTTAATTTCTTCCGTAGTAGTAGACATAAGTACTTAATTTCAATAAATTCACTACAATGCCAGTGGCGGAGTGGTACGCTGATCTATCCCAAGGCGCTAAGATTGAGAGTTCGAATCTCACTGCCGGAGTTGGAAAAATAATTTCCTATATTAAATGTAACTTAACTTAACTTTACTTTCAATTTCAAAAAGAGAACATACGATATTTTTTTTAAAGAATGTGTGTGAACAACTGCCCCCACTTTTTTACCCCCTTTGCTCGATCGGGCTCGGTCAAGGGTGTCCCAGATCAAGCTAGCATTGGTAATTCAATGAATTTTCCCTTGTAAAAACAAAGTTTAGGTTGCTGATTGATTGAAAACAAATTAGACAAATAACTAGGGTCTAAGTTTGAAATCGGTCAAAAATAGCGTCTAAAATCACTTATTTTGAATGTGAGGGACATCGATATTTCAAGGCCTATAGCACGTTATGCGTCTATTTATACCCCTATGATAACTTATACGGTTTCAACAGACTCGAGGCATTGTGTGTCCACCAAAACCTGACCCTATTACCCCACCAATATGTCTCTGCACGACTTTTTGTCCAAGGATTTCGTATTTTATCACTTTTTCTCCAACAGTCAAGTGACTTTTGGAAATATACCACGTGACCCAAAAATGACGAATTATCTTCAAACTTAATTTTTTGAAATATTTTTCCAATTATCTTTTATTTGAGCCCAACATGGCATGTGTATGACCATTGATGCGAATGCTGTATTCATTTAAACTTTGATAATGTCTTTTCGATAAGTAAAGGTCTAAAATGCATGAAAGGGAAAGGGTTAATAATCCAATTGTTGCTATACAGTAGTTAGATCGATACCTACATTTTGGGGAAATAATATTGGTATAAAATGATTTACTCTCCTCATTCTAGAGTATCAATCTTCAATTTTTCAAAATTGGTACCGTTTTGAAATATAATTGATTGTTATACTAGTAGATCAATATTGGTTGATACATATATTATCATGGAATCAAGTTCATACCAAAAAAAGAACAAAATAGAAGAAAGTCCAAAGTAAAATATTTGGTCCTTATCAAAATTGCAAATTGATAAATCGTAGGTAGCGTCTATTTTAGTATAACTAGTCTCAATTTGATAACAATTTGGTCCTCCTTATTCCAGTTGGAATCTTGTCTTAAAAGATACGTGACAGAATAAATAAAACAATTCAAACCACTTCAATAGACTATTTTTATATTACCGACGTTTTACTCCAGATTATATAATTTTTCGACAGGTTACCTTTTCTGTTGTAAGACATCCTGGTACCCTGTCAAGTAGGAGCTACCAAAATAAGTAAAATCAAACATATAATCGGTGTAATTTGGGGGGAAATGTACAGTTTTCCGATGATTTTGTCGTGTAAAGAAAATATGAAGCAGTTAATTTCAACCAAAAAATTGTTGCAAGTGAAAGCTTGATTTTACTGATTACTGTTGCTCTAACTTGACTTGGTACCAGGATGTCCTACCACAGAGTAGGTAACCTGTCGAAAATATATGAACTCCTCAATAAGTCGGTAATATGAAAATAGTGTAGTTACCTGATCAATTCATTTACAAATATCTAAACGTTCTGATATCTTAAAAATGGTAAACCATTCAGGAAATACCGAATGTAATGATATTATATTATTGCTGTGAAATGGTTTCAAAAGAAGACAAATGCCGTTACAAATTACAATTATAAAATCTTATTTGATACGAACAAATGTATAAAAAGATATTTGTGATATACTAAAACAGCAAACCAACAACATATGGCGACAAATCTTTACTTGATATATCTGTTTACTTACAAGTGTTCAAGAGCCGTTAATTCCCGAAAAAGATTGCCAGCCAATGTGGAAATTTGATTGTTGTCAAGTCTCCTGAAAAATAACATTTTTGGAAATTTATTTCTCCTATTATTTTCCTTATTCAGAAATACAAACATCTTGAAGTCAAAATATAAGTCAACTGGGCAGATGTAGAGATGCTTGAAAATTGTTAATACATTGCATACATTCTCACAGAAGTTTGTGATACAATAAATAGTACTTATGCATATATGAACTTAAATAATTATCTTATTGGCCATATTTCACAACAGCTAACGCGAAACTTGGGTTGGTAGACTTTATGTGGGATCTTTTGACAACAAAGACGGATACCCATATTTAATCATGTCAAAATAAAATAGCAATATGTTTAGGCTAGTTTGAATGCAAAAAAAAAAAACATGTCAAGAAGGATATTGGCAAAGACAATCGGTCATTTTTTTTCAATTCCGTTAAGATTTTTTTTCAAATGAACCCAAAAAAATCATTAATGCAGTGATGGTATTTTGCATTTCTGTTTTTTTTACCAACTATAGTACATTTTCATTGCATGGCTTTGATGTCTTGCTACTCGATGTCGGTTTTGATCATTGTTAAGGGTCATATGCTGACCTAACGATGCTAACTTCTACGTTATAATGTTTCTGGTGGATAGTTATCTCATTGTCAATCATATCAAATCATCTTCTTTGTATATTGATCTCAATTTGAACATAACTTGTCTATCTCTTCTCATGATTACAATCTTGTCATTTTAAGATAAAAGACAACCTCTGTATTGCTCAAAATCAAATCTACAACACCAGGGCACATTTTAAAATAGACCAAAACACAAACAACAACATACAAAATTAAAGACTGAGCAACACGATCACCGCTGCCGACCCCCGACCCCTGATCTCCCTTCTAAAAAAAAGAAGACAAGAAAAAAAAAGGAAAAAATATGTTGACTTCAGATCCTCCTCTTCATAAGGCATCCGTCGTGTTACTCATGTAAGTACACACCATGCGACGAGTCTAATTCAGAAGTGAACATTTGGTGAAAAAGGCGGACGAGTTGGCAAAACTAATTTTACTTGAAATAATAAATAAAAGGAGATAATGATTTAATAGGACAGAAAATCAGCAACACCTGACGGCATATTTGTTTTTTGAAATCAGGTTTTTAAGAACCGTCAAAAATCATGAAATATGTACATCTGTGTGGATTTTTAATTCTCACTCACAAAAAACATTTTCTAAATTAATATATATATATATATATATATATATATGCAGTACAATTATCTTAATTATTTTAATTTTCATATTAATCAATTCAAACATATAATCGTTGAGAATAGTAGGCAACTGGAAAAGGGTTGAAATTACGTCAATTTTGACAATAGATATGCATTATCAATACACAAAACAGTTTAACTATTCATGTTTGATTTACATAATTATAATTTAATAAAAAATTACCAATATCAATCTTGATTTTACTATAACTGCAAACTTAATGTTGTGTTTCATACACAATAAAAATTTCGTCGTAACCAATTTTTTAGATTGAACATTTCATTCTCATCACGCAATGTTCATTTTTGGAAATGTTAGGGTTGAAAGGGGGTTGTGTGGAGGTAGTTTTAGGTTTTCTAGTTTTTCAAAGGCGTAAATGTTTACATATCTCGGTTTTTGTCTGTGGATAGTTGTGTTATTGGTGATCATACCACATCTTATTTTGATATTAAACTTCAAGGTGTTATTTCAAACTATTGTAAGCTATTTCTTGGAATGGTAATAAGTTAAGGTAAACTGTCAATATACTATCAACAGCTGATTTAGAAGTCATACACTCCTTTTCAATCGATTGCAACCACCGACATGAGTCTTTATATGCACTTTCATGATTATATCATATGTTTAAATAAAACAGCTGTTTTTCGGATTTCTTTTCTAATTTTTTATCACACTAATTGCATCCAGATTTATTCTGATTAAGCTTTGAAAGTCAGTAGTATAGAGAACCTGTAAGGCTGTAACCTTAGACGAACCACACACTGTAAATATAAATGTACTTCACTTGACTGGAAACATTATGTAAGTAAGATAGATGTTAACACAACAACCGAAATAATAAATTTATTTATTAGATAAAACAAACTGCGAGATATCCAGAAGTACAAATGACAGTATATTTTAATTGTTGATCGTTTTCCAACAAATATGTCCGAGATAGTTAAAAAAAAGTCGATTTCGTTCTAAAAGGTTTATCACTATTAGAATCTAATCGATCATTTCTTTCTTGAGCCTTTTAGATAACAGGTCTATGGACGGTTGTTTTATTTGTAATTATGCCACATGTCCTATTTCTTATAGTAAACATAACTGTGTTATTTCAGATCACTTGTCAATTTTCAGGTATTGTGAACTTTCCATTTCTAAGTAGCAACACTCCAGCAGCACCTGCATACGGGGTATATATCTCCCAATTGATACGATATTCCCGTGCTTGCATTTCCTATCATGATTTTCTTGATAGAGGGTTGCTGCTCACAAGGAAGCTATAAAACCAAGAGTTCCAAATGGTGAAGTTGAAACCATTCCTTTGTAAATTTTACGGACGCCATCACGATTTGCTTGACCGTTATGGAACAACCGTTTCACAAATGATATCGGATATGTTCCTTACGTCGTAACTACAACCCCCTTCCCTTTCATGAATATGAACTACCGAATTAGACTATTTACCGGATTTCTTATAACATAAGCAACACGACGGGTGCCACATGTGTAGCAGAATCTGCTTACCCTTCCGGAGCACCTGAGATCAACCCTAGTTTTTGTTGGGGTTCGTGTTGCTTATTCTTTAGTTTTTTTATGTTGTGTCATGTGTACTATTGTTTGTCTGTTTGCTTCTTTCATTTTAGCCAGTCTTTGTCAGTTTATTTTCGATTTATGAGTTTGACTGTCCCTCTGGGATCTGTCGTTCCTCTTTTAGTGAAGGTAAACTTAAAGTATGATAAGCAGTGGATTTCAAAATTATTCATACAATCCTATTTCATATAACTAAATGTAACTGCTATGTACGTATCTGTTTTCTCTGTATACCATTTAAAACAATAGTTACAAGTGGGTTTATGACAAATACATTACGAAAGTCTTTCGTATTACCTGCTGTTAAATAAACCTGAAAACACTAATGGCAATCCCATTGTCTGTGAATATCAGTTAAGTTGAGATGAAGGTTAAGATATAACAGATACAATAAATAACGTACAAGAAAAAAAAAACCAAGCATGACATATTGTGACAAACAAGTGAGTGGTTTCTGTTTTTTTCGAACATTTACCAATAAGTATTTCTCTGATAATTGCGAGAAGGCAAGTTTTCATTCTGAACCTTCTTAACTAATTGAAATCTACTTATTTTCTAATCGAAACCCATATAAAAAGTAATAAACAAATTCTTATTGAAAAGATTAAGGGATGAGGAGGAAAATAGGTAAAGTTAAAATAATGTTGGTGTTTAATATTGGTTAAATCCAACTCATGTCAATTTAATGATTTGGAGTCATTATTACATATTTATACAGATATTTAACCTCATACATCAGAATTTAATTCTTTAAGTTGAATGTCTCTTTATCTTATTTTTTGATGACTGCAACCTTCGCTGCTCCTAAAAAGTTTCTGACAAATTGAGGTATTTTGTGTGCTGGCGAAAACTTTATCCCGTTTTATTAAAATTTCTGAAAGTCTCGAATTCTAAAAGAAAGTATATAATCGATGATTGGTGACTGAAAATAATATGAAGGTAGAAATACAGAACAATGCACTTATTAATATACAAAAAAATAATGAATTTTTCAATGGTCTCCCTTGTTTGCAAAGACGAAAAGGTGAACTATAGTGTCAATCGGAACATTTAAGATCAATATTTAAAAAAGGATTATTCGCAATAGACGGGCTTGAGCATTACACTTATCACCTTAAACAGACTTTTGATTGGTGAATGAAGATAATACGAAGGTAGAAATACAGAACAATGCATTTATGAATATACCAAAAAAAATAATGAATTTTTCAATGGTCTCCCTTGTTTGCAAAGACGAAAAGGTAACCTATAGTGTCAATCGGATCATTTAAGATCAATATTTAAAAAGGCATTATTCGCAATAGACGGGCTAGAGCATTACACTTATCACCTTAAACAGACTTTTGTTGACAATATAATAATATATATAGAATTAACAATTATTTGGTATTCTATTAAAATTTCTCATTATTTGGAACAATTGTTGAAGAATATGGTCGCTTGCACCTATTTTATCAAAAAAAATAAATGATTGAGAAATGGAATGTTATGCCCAGGGTAATTAATGACATGATTCCTTCCCTCGAACATTTGCCAATCAGCAGCCATAAGGTTGTTATCTTTTACCCATTTCCAATAAAATATATAGAACACTTTATTTTTATGTCACTGTAAACTGGAGAAAATTTTGATTCCAGTGATATCTAGTTTTATACAAGTATCTTTATTCACAATACCACCACTAATGGTCACTTATGCAAGGTCCCTCAAAATATGACGTCATAGAACAAAAACATGTTGATTGCACCCTTTCTGTTTGGTCTGTAAGTACAGTAAACTAGGAACATATGGGGACTTTTGTTATCTGTTTTGTCTGTAGGTACATACAAAATAATGTAACGTATTTCTGCATTACATTATGCATATTCATCAATGCAAACCGATTATGTTGTTAATAATGGGCAAACGGAAGTGTTGCATATCAGTTTTATTGGTACATACATACTGACAGATTTTTATAATAAAACAAAGATATCTTATCCATATATGGCTAACATTATTATCGTGAAACGAAACCAATGTCTAGTTTTAAATCTTGAAAAATCATGGTTTTTCTCCGACAATTTTAATATGATTCATTTGAATACACATAAAACTGTCTCAATGCCAAGGTTTAAGTACGGACTTTTGACGTGTAAAATGTATACCCTACTTTAATTAGGGTCGTAGCCATCAGCGATGGCATAAACTAGGTCGTAGTTGTAGTACATGCAGACAACAGCCTGTATAGGATCCTGGCACAACATGTAATTAGGGTATAAACATCAACGATGACATTACCTAGGTCGTAGTTGTTTACATGTAGACATAACAGTGATAGGATGCTGACACAACATTTTCAGTTCAGTTTCCTCAATTGTCCTCATAAACCTTTTAAATTCCTTTACTCTTATAATATATTTTTTATACAGATTTCCTTCAAATTGGTTTTTAAAGAAGGATTTAGTGATCGTTATATTGTTCTGATAATTTTCTGCCTTCCTTATTCAGGACTTAGTAACGACAACTTTACCAAATGAGATACCGTTTTGGGGGATTGAATGAACAATTTTCATATTAGTTTTATATCAACTTCAGAACTTGATCACAATCAGACCTTTATCGTAATATATCGATTTGTTCATATATGTTTACCTAGAATCTAGTCCATTACACTACGATATGTCATATTACAAGAATGAAGGAATTCAGTTGACCTTAAACTGTCTTATCAATCGAATAAGTAAACATAACTATTAACTGTCTTATTGACTCTTTCTTGAAAACAGTAACAAATTAAATCAAAACAAAATTTACATAATTTTAGAAAAAGTGCAAAAAGAAAATTATACATAACTATTGATATTCAATTCCTTCACTGATCTTCATTTTCTATTTTGGGACAAAATACAAGAAATTCAATTTGAAGTAGTCTAAAGTTCAAAGATTTTATTGTCTGAAAATATGTTATACTAATAAAATACACAAATGAATAGCACCAAACCGATAATGATATTCCGTATTTGTTAAGAATTTCTTCATCCCTGATTATGTAAACTAGCTTGTCCTAAAAGAAGCAACTTCTCAACTGTCAAAATCCAAACCCCCTTAAGTTATATCAGCACACCAATAACAAAAAATTGAATGTCCATATTTGCAATTTTTAACTGTACATTTTATATGTTATACCAAATTAAATTGACACAAATTAATAGATCTTTGGAAGAAAATTACAACTGTTATTCAAAAAGAACATTAAGATCATTGCAAAAGCAAACCAGCAACACAGGAAGACAATTATAAATTTGTAGAATCAAGATTTTAACAATGTTGTTAGAGCCGTCAAACCTTTGCTGTAATGTAAATATGTACTACAAATAAAAAATGTGCCAATATGTAGCCTCAGATCGATAATCCTATTCCTCGAAGCAAGATGTGATCTATATTTTAAGAAGATCTGCACTACTTAAATATCTTATCCTTATTAGATAACTGATACAGGATAACCTTATCATTGATAACCATATTACATAAAGTTATTTTAACAAATCAATAAAATAAATCGCAACGTTTTAATTTTTGATTTCTTGATAATTGCACACTTTACGTGTAATACCAAACTAAATTCACCCAAATTGATAAATCTTAGTAGAAACTTTTCAAAGAAACGTTATCCAGTAGAACAAAAATTTAATCATTGCGACAGCAAACTAGCAACACATGAGGCAACATTAGTTTTATAAAATCATGGAACCGTGAAACAACGAAAGATTTTCTTTTGAAATTTGATCGTTGTACAGGTACCTTCAAAATAAATTTCTAGAAATGCCGTTGTACATAAGATATATAATGTCATTAATACAAACAAATTGACTTAAAAAAAAGAAATTCAATGGTTTATGTAAAAATTTACATATTCAAGGTCTTCAATGAAATTTTCAAAATTCTGGTATTCAAAGAGTTTTACAGTATTGTCAATGTTTACAAATGATTTGTAATTATGATAATAACAGCTGCGTCGATATCAGTGTTTGTATATTTTATTTCGGATCTTCTGAACACAATAAGGAAACACTTATTTCATATCGCGCAATGTTTTGATTAAACTACTTAAAGTAATAATGGTTTAAAAATAGTTTGTCTTTCTCATTCAGTAATTAACAACTTCTTCAAATGTGGATACCATTTTAGAGCTTAAATGAAAACAATATGATATTAGTTTTATTATGTCTGTTTTAACTCGATCAGAATCATAACTTTATCGGTATACATAAATACGTTTATTCGAAAATTACACATATATGGGTCAAGCAAAAACAAAATATATAGCAATTAATAATAGTCAATACTTACAAGTATAAGCATACAAAAAAAAAAAACAAAAAAAAAACAAACATAGATATTATAGTGTAACTTCCGATGAACTTTTATCTCATTTTTGCAAGTATGCTTTACAAAGTCATCAACTGCTGTCAAAGATTCAGACTCAGGATTGAAAATCTATTTTAGCTTGAAAAGTGGTCGAGAATTCGTTTAAAGAGGTTTTATATTATCATTTTTAAAACAACAGATCTCTTAATGTTGACTTAATTTTGCAAGCTAGAAAAAATGCTACTCATGATCAACGTTAATACAAAATGTACATTACCTTTGGTTTCTAGGTATATTTTAATATCTTTCTGTTTTACATGTAGGCTAACGTCACTCAAAAGAAATTAAGAGATTTATTGTGTGACTCTTTCATAAGATATCATTTAGTTTTATGTCGTAATCTATTGGGTTATTTCGAAAACATTTTGAAATGTCTGTTACAAAAGAAAGTTTACTGCAGACCTGATTTGTTTGAACTTCATGTCTTAAAGTAAACTTTCATCTTTATGGAATATTCAATGTGGTTGATCATGAGCTTCAAAATCTGCAGCATCTAATCTTTCATTTTGTAATAAATTTAAAGCAAAACTATATTGTCTACGAATTTTGTCTTTATACAATGACTTATCAAATTCATATACTTCTTGTACCAATGGGCAAATATTATTGGTATGAAATTTCTAGAAATATCAACAGCAATCATTGTTGATATGTTTTCTATATTAACTTATATCTTGTCCATGATACTTAAATATGACAAACTAATAGAAAGACAGAACTTAGAAACAGTCAAATGTCTGTTCACTTCAGTAACATAAATCTAAATCCTTATTTCTTATTTCTTAGAAATGGTACCGTAGTAAGGGTGTAGACAAGGATGTGTGAGACAGTTATGTCAATATATTGGAAGTCATTTGTGTGCTTTAACCGAGCAGTAATTGCAACAGTGGAACCTTATTTTAAGGTTTTAGGTGCTCAAATATGTGCAAACTTAGACCTTAAAAAGGCTATGAACGATAAAAAGATTTAAAAATCTATGTTTGGAGACAAATTTACATCAGCGCCAACGTAGTCTATCATGAAGTTTACGACCATCAACTGTACTCTTATATATCTTTCATTTAAAAACATATTATGGTGGTCTACGTTGGCGCTCATGTCTAAAATTCAAAAAATAATCCGATTGTTTACAATTTCGACAAGTCATTATGATACGCCAAACGAAATGGCGCTGGTTACACAATTATTCCGGGGTCCACAATTGATCAGACTATCACTTACGACTAGCTTTCACGTCGTATCCAGTCATGGACATGTCATATTTTGTACGTGTTATTTATCAATTCAAAACAGTCTAAACCTGTCCATGCAGACAAATGCAGAGGGGTGTCCCTTGAAATATGGTGAATTTATTTCCATTCGTCAAAATTTTCAAATATTCAAAAAAACATTAAAATGAATTTAATTATCAGGTCTAGATATATTCAAAATTTTTTTATACTTCTGAAGTAAGATGTTTTTTTCCTCAAAATTAACATATTTTGCACTTGAAAATTTTCTATTTCACCGTCTACAGAAAAATATGTTTTTTTTATATTTATTCAGTCGTTTTACATTATCAATAGGCCGACCCTGCACGGGATGGTTTGCCAGTCAAGGTCGTTAAAAAATTCCATCAGGCATGTCATTGTCGTTACTTTACGTGGCGTGCAAAGTGGAAAAATTTTAAAGAAAATATTTATAGGAAGACGAAGATATGTTTACAAAACTACACTAATGCGCTATGCACGAAAATTGTCAAAAACCAAAGTATTATATATAACTTAACATTGATAGCAGATACTGAAAGCAAGTTCATAATACTTAAGATATACAGGAACATCATACAGTAATTTATATCTTGACACCCTATTTATGTATAGATACATTTTTCTTAAATATGTGAACACTCTTTTGACAAGCTGTAATTACAAAATAAAAGTAGCATTTCATTTACTCAGCTCCTGTTTTGATTTCTAATTAAAACATACTACAACAAACTTAGTTTCAACATATTCTACTTGCATAAATACAAATTGGATAAGGCCCATTGGAAACAGATTTATAAATTATGCGTAAAGAAACATGTTTAATGTTTTTTTTTTTGCAATTTCAAACATTTATAGCTATTTTGTCTAAAGTTCTATCTAAGTGACAATCATTAATGCCAAATCTATACCTTATCCCAGAGTTCACTGGTTCTTCTAACCTGTTCAATGTACATGTTCAGGTAAAATGTGCCTCTGATTTCAATTTCATATTAATATGCCCCATACCCCTCCCCCGTGACAAAATGTCGAGTGGGAATATTAATTATTTAGATCAGTCCGACCATCCATTTGTTCGTCCGTCCGGATATATATGTCTGGCTTTCTCCTCCTACATTTTTTTTCAGCTACAGTTTTAATATTTTGTAAGATGTGTTTATACATAATAAAGGTGGGAATTTCGACAGGCTTTTTTATTTTTTTGAATGCCATGTACTTGGACATGTTTTTGTCGGTTAACCTCCTACATTTTTTCAGCGACAACTTTAATATCTAATAAGTTATTCTACACATATGGGATGTGTGCATTGCTACGTGATTTCTTTTTCAAATATTCTCAAAATGACATATTTGAACCTAGTTAATATTTTTTGGTACAATTGATAAATTTAATTGACATTATAATGTCTCTAACGCAATAAATAAGATTTTTAGAACTTCAAATATTTATTCAATACCAGAAAGTTGAACTTGGTGATCACTGGATATAGGAAGTTGAACTTGATGACTACTACACCTTGAAATTTAAAACATTTTGACTGAACATTCAGTCCTGCAGGTGAATACATTAAGAATAAAAATTAAAAAAAAATAGGTCAACATACATAATTTTACATTTATAATGTCTTATGATAAGTCGGGAGCATACATGTGTCTTGCTTACAGCGCAACAATTTCCAGTGAGTTGTACTTCAACATCACTGTTTTGCAAATCCTAAATTAAAGTATGTATAACTATACTCATGCATATGACAGAGCAAAAATTGTGGCATCGTCACTATCTAGTTTGTTTTTTGTTTGTATTGTTCGAAAGAATATTTCAACCCAGTTTAAACGGCCCAAATAAGTGGTTCTATTTATCTGTCATAGCAAAGGCTTGTCGTCCCTGAGTAAGAAAAAATATGCCTGGGTAAGACTCTGTGAAGTAGCGCTCAAATGCTCGGCTTCGAACATTTGGTTGAACGTATACAGCACCTTTTAATTTTTTTTTTCTAGTGCTTATACGGTTGTGTTTCAAACTGTGTTCTGTTACTGTGTCCATTTTCACTAATACTTATTAGCCGCAACATTAATGTGTTAATGAAGTATGTGTACGTTTCTAATCAAATTCAAATATTTTGGTGTTTCATGAAATATGTCTTACCAAGTGCATACTTGTATGTATATGTTTCAAAAACCTAAGCATCATATTTAAATAAGGATATGTTGGGGAATTGCAAATGATACTATACACTAACGATCAACGTGTTGAACCTATCGGAGAAATAATCAATTTTCAGAGAAAATTGAAAATGTTCATAAAGGGTGCCTTCTTCGTCTACACATCTTCGTAAGTGTCTATTTTACTTCTGAACCCTGACCTCGACAAAAACTTTGAACTTTGCGTTCAGTATTACTTTCTTTCAAATATTGCTTTAATTAAGTGTTAGAAAAGTTACACTGTAGGATACTTAAACTGACAAACAATGGCATTGCACCAGCAATGCGTATTTGCTATAAATACTTAAACCGTATTAATCGGATACTGAATTTCCAATAGCATGTTTAACCTACTTGTTTTTTTGTTAATGTAATCATCACGTAAATATAAAATGCTATATTCATAACTTTGACTTTTATTTATGAATTATAATTGTGCCACTTATTATAGAAAGCTTTTTATTTTTATTTTACCTAACTTGTTAACGTAAGACTGTTCATTATTAGTCTATTATTATTTGCCCCTTTGAGTAGGATCTGCTCACACTTCCGGAGCACTTCAGATCACCCCCAGTTTTTGGTGGGGGTTTGTGTTGCTTAGTCTTTAGTTTTCTATCTTGTGTCTTGTGTACTATAATTTGTCTGTTTGTCTTTTTATTTTTTAGCCATGACGTTGCCAGTTTATTTTCAATCTATGAGTTTGACTGTCCCTCTCGTATCTTTTGCCCCTCTTTGACAATATAATTGTTATTGATGCATTTTGTCAAATAATCTGACCAATTCTTTGGTAGCTGTCTTTTATCAAATACTGTTTTGTTCTGTTTTGGGTAACATAATACGAGTTAATATTCTTCATCAAAATAAAATAATAATGCCAATATCCCACTTAAGGCACTATTTTGGTTGCTTATTTTTTTTTATTAGCATGATATATTGCAGATTGTATCGTTACGTCGAAAGTACCAATTTTGGCTTTTAACTTGACGGGAGAAGAATATGTAAAATGGACTTACTTTCATTTCTTACTGCAAGTTAGTCTTGCATGTATAAACCATACTTAGCTGATTTTACTTTAATTTGTACAGTAAAAGAACAAAGGTATTTTGTAGTTGAATTTAATTTAATCTTTTTTGGCTGTTGCTAAGCAATTTTTGGGTTGCTATGGTCAATATGAACTTCTTAAAAACAATTATGACAGACATGGGCATCATAAAATGAAGGAAAAATCATTTACGGTAGCTACATCTTCAAACATGCTGGCTATATTTATACCTCATATGGTAGAAATTACAAATTTTCAAACCCTTGCTAGTGAAAATTTTTGTTGCTTGGTTGTTGCTAAGCATTTATAAAACTGAAATTGAAGTGGCTATTCATTTGCAACTTCAAGTTATTGTTAAACAAACCACACTATTTTGAATTATTCTTTTTTTTAACGAGAAAGCGATGCATTAGTGATAATTTAGCTATTTAAAAAAGCCGTTGCTAGTCAACCTTCCTTTCACCGGAGCACAAAAAAATCTTAGTTTTGAATAGTTTCTATACAAAGGCTATCAATGATCTATATATAAACTTATTCAGGAAGGGGCCAAACACACCCGTTATCATACCTTGTCCATAAGTAATACATTTATTTTACAAGATTTTAAAGTCAAAAGCTGAAAAGGTAGAACATTAACTTTGTACATGTTTCGAAAAGATTAACTTAACAAAATAGATTGCGTAATGAAGTTATAATTTATAGTGATTACCTATAGGTTAACATGTTGGGCATACTTAACTTATTCTCAAATAAGCCTTGGAAATGAATACAATAAAGTGCAAAAATTTCATTATTCTTAATTATGTTCTACTATTCAAAATTGTACAAATGTATAGCACTAACTCGATAATGGTATTCCGCATTAGCAAGGTTTGATTTCAATGATGATACGAATTATTACATTTTCAGAAAAGTTTCGTGTCTAGCACTGATACAGGGTAACATCACTACTGACACAATCATCATAAGATATATGATCAATTGAATAACATAAGTCTTAACGTCCCTATTTTTTATTTCTTTAAAATGTCACACGTACGTTACATGTTATACCAAATCTATTGACACAAAATCAAAAACTTTCAAAAATACTTTTTTTGAAATAAGGGATCTTAAAATCTTAAAATATAACATATTCAATGTCTGCTGAACAAACTTTAAAGAAAATGTGGTCTTCAAACAGGCTTACTGCATAAACAAAATTGAATTTAAATACATATGGTCGAATTTACAACAGCTTTATAGAAATCAATATTGGCACATCTTAATTTGGATCGTCTGACCTCATTAGTTTCGCACTGGATAAAATCAGTATTTTATCGTTGTATAACTACATTCGTTTATACTTAATTAAATTGACTTCATTTTTTTAAGTATCCGAAAAAACAAAATAGAACAACGTTTCGTGGAAAAAGTCCAAAGTATAATGTTTTTGGTTGTTCTGAAAATATTGATATCAACTGAAGGTATATAAACCCCCAGAATGAGTATGGGTAATCCCTTTCAAAATCATATGTACAGTTTGTGCTCATTGTAGTGTTGTTGCTGGCCAAGGTTAGTAGAAAATTGAACTCTTACAAAATGTTTAATCCAGCCACTATATGCATGTATCATTCAAAGCTATCTAATTGTAATCTGGTGGTTTTCGATGGTTGGTTGAAACATATTGGTTTGTATTAACATTTTTTATTGATAAAAAAAAACAAAGAATTAAACACAAGTATTCAACTTAGTCACGTTTCCCAAACGTCTGTCGTTTGTTATTGTCTTTTACATTGGATTGTTTGGTTTAAGTGTGTAATACTGATACGGTAGTTGGTTTTCAATATCGTAATGTTTAACATGTTGTTGTATGGGGATTGCTTAAGCTTACAAATTGTGGAAATAGTACGACAATCTTTCTTTTTATCTTTCGTTTTTGGACTATAGATGGTATGTCATTGGTAATTTTACATGCACCACATCACCCTGTCTTTATTTTGAATTTGACGGAGTTATTTTAGGAAAGTTGACAATTATATGCTATTTCAAAGAATGGTCACAATAGCGGTAACTCAAAGTATCATTAACGGCCGATTTCAGGAAACCATGGGATACCATTCTATCTAATCGTTCAACAATGACTAACATAATTATAATGCACACTCAACACTGTTTCATATTGGTAAATACAGCTACTGGTTTTTTTTTTTGTTTTTCTTTATAATTATTCATAAAAAAGCAATTGTTTTTTGGTATTACGAACTATAACAGTCAGTTTCAATATTACTAAGAGCAGCAATCCAGATCGGAAGCCATATACAAGATAAGATATTTCTTAATAAACCTTTTTTTGTATCTGAACTTCTTATAACCTTTCTAAAACAACAATATCAAACAGATTTCTAATGATATTATGAGGTTTGGAAGTGAATTGGAAGTAAATGGGTAAACATTTGACCCGCATTTGTAAAGTTTCGGTTATTTGTGGTGCACGCAATGTTAAATTGGTATTTAAAAACTTTATCCCAATTAATTGAAATATTTCAAAGTCTAAATTCAAAAGAAAGTATATAATTGATGATGGGAGATATTAAATAGAGAGAAGCAAATAACTATCTATTAAAAAAGTTCCTCTGTTAACAAGGACAACAAATGTAAACCAAGGCACTAATTAGAAAATGTTATATCAATATTTTGGAGTCATGAATCACAGAACGGTTGAACTAATCAAAGTAAAGTAACAAAAATACCAAACTCCGAGGAAAATTCAAAACGGAAAGTCTCTAATCAAATGGCAAAATCAAAAGCTCAAACACATTAAAAGAACTGTCATAGTCCTGACTTGGTACAGGCATTTGCTTACGTAGAAAATAGTGGCCTAAACCAACTATCAGATGCTATTAATTAAAATTTAACAACACATATAATTTGATACGTATTTGGTTCTGTGTTAACATGTATTATGTTTTGAAATGCACTCATTGTTAAAGTATAAAGTCACTTGAACCTATGTTAATAGCAAATTTAAATTGTTAAACTATAAGATGTATAATGAACAGGGTAATGAATGACGTAATGTCCTCAATCATTTTCAAATTAACAACCACAAGGTTATTGCCCTCATCAATTGACCGATTGAGTTGTTTTTTATGCAATAAGTAATCCAGTTAAAACAATTTTTATTTCGAGTACGAATACATTCGGTTAAATAGATTTACGCTTTTAAGTCGATTTTTTTTTCAATTAATTGACGTTATAAACGCAACGACACATTATTTGCTCCTACTTCACTTAAAACTATATATTACATTGTGAAGGGTAATTTTGTGACTTCATTTAAAATGTCAGGTTTTAAAAAGAAAAAGAAATCTTTTTCCGGGTTTTGCATGGAAAAACAATTGAGTAGGAAGAATATATATGTGTCCTTATCAACTGACTTGATTCATTCTTGTTTGTATCATTAAGTGAAGGACCACACCATGTATTCATTACAACCCTACGTAATATAGATTCGTTCACCGTCATGTTCTATTCTGAATGTGTTTCTGAGTGCTCCTGATAAGTGGATTATGTCTAATCACCATGTCTTTACTAAACAGTTTTACTGCTGTGAAATCACTGTTTCATTTTTTCAAAGCAACTATACTTTTTAATGGAAATAGTAAGTCAAGTGAACAAAATTCAGAAAATGAAAGTATTTCACTGGATTTATCAGCTGAAAATGTGCCAGACATTTTACAGTTATCTCAAAAGAAGCACAGTGTAACATAGCATAGTCGCACAACATATGTTACAAGATGTACAGAGAATTTTCGATAATGATCTTAACTTTATAAAAAGTCATTTTCAGTATGGAAATATATACAAAACTGTCAGTAACTCAGTAACAGTGGCATTATATGTAAGTACTGGTTAATTATCTTATTAATATTCAAGGTTGTATTGTTTATACTTGGATTGACACTTTTTTGGCAACCTGTGAAGCCCCTGAAAAAGAAATCACTTCATCCCAACCAAGATCATCCACACCGGTTGAATTTATAGAAGAAATGTTAAAAAGTTCCATTGAATTTTCCCAAGAGAACTGACAAATGTCCGAAGAGAATTAATGATCAAGCTCAAAACCTTAACCTCTCATTAGACTCAATAACTGAACTTTCCAAATCAAAAACTGATTTCAAATATGATGGGAAAAGTAGGGAGGAAATAATTCAGATTATTAATGGTCTTGAATCAAAATTGGTGAAAAAATGCATTGATGTTTCCATACAAACTGAAAGTTTATCTATATCTATTGATTATCAAACATCAACATTTGTCAACACACGTGATGTGTAAATACAAACAGTGCTAATTCCAGCTCCTAGGCTCTCAAAATTGAAACTTCATAAGGAACCATACCAAACTATCACCAAAAATAAATCCCAGCCTGAAAACCAAATTCAACACCTAAAATCTACCAAAACCCGAAATTTTGAACAATCTAAATCCAGTGATAAAAACATAATTATCGGTTCATCCATTCTAAAAGAAATCTGAACTTCTGGCCTATCTAAGACAGATTTAAGAACATTCAGATGTGCCAGCCAACATTTAT
The DNA here is from genome assembly GCF_963676685.1 of Mytilus edulis. Taxonomy (NCBI): domain Eukaryota; kingdom Metazoa; phylum Mollusca; class Bivalvia; order Mytilida; family Mytilidae; genus Mytilus; species Mytilus edulis. The sequence continues at coordinate 82,667,287 of NC_092353.1, read as the reverse complement.
AAGATCACTAGTGAAATTATGAAAATGAACTTAAGAACATATGATAATGTTATTCTTCAAGTTTGTGGAAATGATGTAAGTGCTGGAAAAACCCCAAAAGATGTAGAGGACCATAAAAGTCTGATATGGACACCTCATTCGTGTAGCAATAAGGATTGTAACATCATAGTCTCAGTACTCCCCCCCAGGAAATGATGTAAATGTGTACAGGGCAAATGTAATCCTACAAAAACTGTGTCAACATTTTGGATTGGTTTTTATACGACAGTATGAGATGTAATTACTATATGATTGACAGATTCAGCCAGAATAAAGGTTTCTATATTCATTTCCAGACTAACATCCAGATACATTAAAACAATAAATAATATCCCAAGTTCAGGCAATACCTCAGAATCAGTGGGCATGGAAATTACAAGAACACATGAAAGAGGCACATCAGATTGTTCAGAGACATGTCTCTGGTCAAATGTCAAGGCAAAAGGAAAACCATGACATACATGTCAGTCTGATGTATGTGCTAATTGTGGTGAACTTAACAATAAAACATCCTCGTGTAGATTTGGAAAGAAAATCAAATGTTATAAATGTAATATGTAATATGTATGGCCCCAAACTGAAATTTTGTACAGCATGAAAAAATGGCAAAGAAGAGAATGCCAATGTAACCACTGTTTCAAACAGATTTAACACACTTTCAACATTATGCTCTGAATGCAATTTATTATCTTGAAAATGCAAGTCCACATTTTCTATTTCACAAGAGTATGGAATGTCTAACGAAACAAAAAGGGGCGTGTTAATTATGTTATCATTAAAGAAAAGGAGAATGGTAATTATTTATTTAACACAACTAAGAAAGTGTCTATTGTAAAACTTAATACTATTAATGATGCATTGATTAATTCAAACAATGCTGACACTTTATCTCAGACATGTTGACATGATACATTACGTGATGATAAGCTTGATACAAACTTTGTAATGTCTAATAATGATTATAATGTTATCATATCATTTGATTTATTGTATCAACTCCCTGATGCCAATTTCCTAATTGATGTGAAATTGTATTCTATCTATGTATTTACTTTAGCAATATCTATATGTATGTATTATCTAATCATTTTGGAAAACCATGCATTGACAAGGAAGCACATAGATGTTGGTGATCATATTTTTGATACATATGGTTTTAATTAATCTTAAGGTATCAGGATTTGTTTTCTTGGTGTTAATGTCATAACTAAATTGTTAAAATGTTAAAAAATATCATGCACTAGCTATGGTATAAAATTTTTAAAATATTGTCTTTAGACAGTTTTACTGCATAGCCAAATGTTATTGAATTTGAATATAGCAACAATTAGTAAAGTACAATGTTGTGCATGTTCCGAAAGATGCCGTTTAACCTCTTCATTGTCAATTTAATAAAACTTGTTTTCTTTAAACGTTATTGCGTCTCAATTTGAACGATATTGAAACATCTATGAGAAAGTAGCAAGCTAAGATATGACACTGACTATAAATATATCAGCACTCCAATAACCAAAAGGTTAAAGGTCCTTATTTGACATTTCTTTACAATTGTAAACTTTACATGTATTACCAAATGAAAAATACCACAAGAAATTGACACAAATAAATAGTGTTTTAGAAGAAAATTGCAACCGTTTTTCAAAAAGATGAATTAGATCAGTGCAAAAGCAAACCAGCAACAGAGGAAGAACATTATCATTTTGAAGAATCAAGTTTTTAACAATGTAGTTAGAGCCGTGAAACCTTTACTGTAATGGAAATTTGTACTACAAGTAAAAAATGTGTAGCCTCAGATCAAGCAAAAACACAATATATATATATCACTTATCAGCACAATAGTCAAGAATTACAAGTATAAGCATACACAAAAAAACATAGATATGATAGCGTAACGTTCGACTTTGATCTCATTTTTGCAAGTATGAAGATTGCTTTACAAGGTCACCAACTGCTGTCAAAAATTAAAACAACAGATCTCTTAATGTTAAAAAAGTTTGCAATTTAAAAAAAAAAGATTGTATTTATGATCAAGATTATTACAAAATTTACATAATATTTAGTTTCTATGTATATTTCTATATATTTCAGTTTTACTTCTAGGCTAATGTCACTCAACCGAAATTTAGAGATTACCTGTCTGGTCTATATGTTTCTCTTTAATGAGTAATCTTCTTGTTTTATCTCATATTTTGTTGGGATATTACGAACTAATTTTGAATTGTCTGTAATAAAAGAAAGTTTACAGAAGACCTGATTTGTGTAAACCTCATGTGTTGTCTGTTTAAACTTCATCTTTGTGGAATATTCAATTTTGTGATATGGTGATGATAAGTTTCAAAATCTTCAGCATCTTATCCTGATTTTTGTTATATATTTAGAGCAAAACTATACCAACTTATTTTGTCATTACACAAGGACTTATCAAATTCATGGGCTTCTTGTAACATAGGGTAAATACCATTGGTATGAAATCTCCAGAAATATAAATTCCAATACTGTTTTGTGTGTTTTCTTATTTAACTTGTCGATAATACTGAAATCTGACAAACTGAAAGAAAGACATAATTCAGAAGCTTCACGTTGTCTGATCACTTCAATGGCTTAAATCTAAATCTTAATTTGGTATCGAGGTAAAGGGGTAGACCAGGGGTATTAGGAGACAATTCTCACAAATGCATTGGAAGTCCTTTTAGAGTTTTGACCTAGCAGTAATTAAAACAGTGATCATACTTTTATGTTGTTTACAATTTGTTATGAGAATAATGCACGACTACATAAGAACATCGGACAAGTAAGACTTCACCAAGAATGCAAACATAGGTAATGCATTGTTTTTTACAAGATTTAAAAAATCAAAATCTGACAAGGTAGAACATTAGCTTTCATACATGGAATACTTTAAAGAAAAAAAAAACTATTTACTGAGAAGTTTTGGTAATGACTCTTGACATCATTTAGATACAGTTTTGGTAGTTTTCGGAAAAATTGAATTGGAAAAAAATGCTTTGCACAATGCAGTTATAATTTTTTAGTGATTAAACCTCGAAAGATATTATCTCTACGGTTGTAATTTAAGTATCGAATATAGAATTACATTTTTGAAAAGTATGTATCTTTAAATCTTAAAATATAACATGTTCAATGTCTGCTATAAAACCTTGGTTTTCAACAGTTTTACTAAATAATAAAAATTGAATTTGAATACATATACAACTGTCTTAGCGACCGAATTTACAATAGCTATGTTGAAAGCATCGTTGGCATAGCTTAATTCGGATCATCTAACCTAGATAATTTCGCATTGGATCAAAATCAGAATGCCATCGTTATAAAGCTACAGTCGTTCATGCAAAATTGTTTCAACATTATGTTTTTTACTTATCCTAAAAGACAAAATAAAAGAAAATTACGGGGAAAGAGTTCAAAGTATAGTGTTTGTGGTTGCTCTGAAAATATTGATGTCAAATGAAAGTATGTAAGCTCCAGAATGAGTATGGGTAATCCCTTTCAAAAAAAATATGTACAGTTTGTATTCATTGTAATGTTGTTATACAAACTTAACAGGCCAAAACTAGTAAAACATTTGTAAAAACTCATACAAAACGTTTAATCCCGCCATAATATGCATGTATTGTTTAAAGCTACATATTTGTTATCTGACTGTTGTCGCTAGTTAGTTGAAACATATTTTATTGTTCAAGAGAACAAATGAATTCAAATTATTCATGTTTCCCCAAAGTCTGTCGTTTGATTCTTTCTGTTATGTTAGATTTTTTTGTTAATATTGAACAGGTTGCTGCATGGGGGCTTTTAAAAGCTTAACATAAGTTTAGCAAATTGTGGAAATAGTACGGAAGTATTTCTTTTTTGGTCTATAGATGATGTCTCATTAGTATTCATACATGCATCACATGTTACTTCATGCAACTTGACAATTCTAAGCTATTTAAAAGAATGGTCAAAATAGCGGTAAGCAAACTCAAGGTCTAATAAGCAGCTGAAATCCTGGGATGCCATCTTGTCTAATCTGTGGGACGACCAACATGATTATTATGAAAATTCAGCACTGTTTCATATTAGTAAATGCTGCTGCTGTTTTTTTTCTGTTTTTCCTTGATATTGTTCATAAAACAAGCAATTGTTGTTTTGTTTAATTAATACGAACTATGAATATCAGTCAAGAAAATACTTAGAGCAATCATGTTCAGAATCTATATACAAGGCCACGCCAATTTAATTCCTTGTTCGACATACCCACCCGCACATATTTTGTTCTAAATAAATATTTTTTAAATATGGTTCATAGGTGTTTCTCGTTTTATATCTAGATTAGACCGTTGTTTTTCCTTTTTAATTTTTTTTTAAACTATTCATTTTTGGGCCCTTTATAGCTTGAAGTGCGGTGTGAGCCAAGGCTTCGTGTTGAAGGCAGTACTTTGACCTGCAATTTTAACTTTAAATACATTGTTACCTGGATGGAGAGTTGTCTCATTGGCACTCATACCACATCTTATTTATATACAAAGTGCCAAATGGATAAAGAACAAAAATGAGAACAACAAAACGATGGAGACACAGACAACCAACATATAACACAAAAAACTAAAAAGTACACACATCAACGAACATCACGAACCCCTAAAAAATGGGGATTAACTCATGTGTTCCGGAAGAATGTGCAGTTCTTGCTTCTTGCAAGACACCCGCTGTGTTGCTAGTTATAAGTCATGACTAGTGAGTGAGGAAAGACATCTATGACCATGCAATGGAAATCATTTTGTGGCAGTTAAAATAAGTATTGAATTATTCAGTTCAAAATCTGATGTCCTAAGAAAGTAACAGTAATACAAGACGTCATAAATATGCTGCAATTAAAATTGGTCAACAGGGAAATAAACACTTCATCAGTTGATAAATTAAAGAAATGTAAAAGTTCAAGTGGTAAATCAAGTTTTGATAAATATTGTCAGAACCTATGTTTTTGTGTTTAAAAAAATATTGTCGCTCGCCTTTATATGTTTACCTTTCAAGCTTCGCCTCAAAAACTTGCATGTTAAATTTTTTTTATTAAAACTTTCAAATCGCTCGCTTTGCCCTATTTCTGGAGTGAAAACATCCGTAGAACAAGAAATTAAATTGGTGTAAGCCAAGTGTTATTTTTTTAATAAAATTTTTCCTATATCTAAACTCCTCATAACCTATATATCACAGCAATATCGAACAGATTTTAATTAAAACTAGAATGTTTTGAAGTGAATAGGTGAACCTCTGACCCGTATTAACATAGTTTCGGTTATATGTTGTACATACAATAATAACATGGTATTGAAAAAGGTACACTCTTTCCCGATTAATTGAAATATCTTAAAGTTTTAAAATGTAGATAAAATATATAATTGATGACGAAAGATAAAACATAGGAAGAAGTGAAGAACTATGCATTTAAGATTTACACAAAAATAATAAACAAATGTCAAGGTCCTAATGTGAACAACGTAAAAAAATGTTAATTATAGTGCTAATCAGAAAATGTCATATAAATATTTAGAAGTCATTAATTGCAATAATCACCTATCAGATATTATTGCTAAAAATCTAATAACAAATAAAAGTTGAGATGAATTTGGTTTTATATTAAAATTTGTTATGTTTTTAAAATCCACTCATTGTTAAAAAGTCGCTTGTGCCTATTTTTTCTAGCAAATTTAAATGGTTAAACAATAAGATATGAAATGCACAGGGTAATGAATGACGAATATTTGCAAATCAACGGCCACAAGGTTGCTGACTTGTATCCATTTCCAATAAAACATAATATATAACAGTTCATCAATTGACCGGATTGAATTGTTTTGATTTTTGTTGTGCATACATTAATCCAGTTTACGAGTACGAGTACGATTACATCCTGTAAATATACGAGTTATTTTCAATTAAGGGCATCCGATACAGTTTCAAGAGAGTTAACCCTTTTCGCGACTTTAAGCGTTCGAATTCCCACAATACGTAACTTTTAGCGGGACGTAATGGATGTAATTTTCCGTAATAAGAAACGTATTGTGGATTTTTCGCTACTCCAATTTCTGTTTCTAATTTCTGCTTTTGATTCTAACAGGATAACAGTCTAATAAAATCATAAGAAATAAAACAAATTACTGTTTTTGTGAGATCTTCAACAAAATATCGTATAATTAGCAATCTCAAGATGACTGACCCTTTTGGTGTTACTAATATAATGCAAGTCAATTGTCATTTTTGATATGAGGAAGGCGCTACCATAAATGCCAGCTAAATACCAATACTATGCCCTATGCATTGATTGATTGTTGGTTTATTAACGTCCAGTGGCAAATATTTCATGCAAAAATTTTAACGGGACGTTTTATGGTATAAAAATGTCCGGCGTCCGTCTGTCTGTCGTAAACTAAAACAGGGGTGTTTTTTCACAGTCCGCGCTGTATCTCATAAACGATTATTATTATTGCATGATTCAAATTTTGTTTTTAGAGTTATTGAGTTTATGTAAAAAAAAAAAGAGGGGTTTTCACATGTCTCTCATGTATCTCAGAAACTATATTGATAAGTCTTGCATAAAAAAAATCACACACTTGTTAGTTAAATTATTCTTAAGATCTGTATATTCTTTCGTGATGATTCTTTTATTGATTTTTAAGTTCTCATTGATTTTTTATTGAGCTTCAATTTGGTATCATAGAAACATGTTGTGATATACAACTTCCTTTTGAGCAAGAACAAGTCAGAATATACTTCGAATAACTTCCTGTACAACCCCCGTGTTATTTAAAAAACATGTATTGTTTTTTCATGAAACGACGGGCATAATTAATACTTCCGAATGGCATAACTCTTTTCAAGAATAGTTGATATGCACTGATTTACGAACGTGTCCATACATTATCAGTTTTACAGACTGCAAGAATTGTACACTTGAAAAATCTAATTAACAATAAGGACCGGATGCACAGACAGAGTAATAAACGCGTCGCGCTGTGGTAAAAAAAATGCATTACCAATGAAATAACGCATAGGTAAAATGTCCACTCCTCTCGCTATTAATTCAATCGTTTTTGTCAAATCAAAATTTCAAAACTATGGTATAGTTTCTCTGTCTGGACAAAAGCATCCTTTTAGCATATTAAAGATTTTCCTTTATAATATTTTGTTTTTGTTTTCTTACAACATCAAAAAGAAGATGTGGTATAATTGCCAATGAGACAACTCTCCAAAAGAGACAAACATCACACAGAAATTAACAACTACAATAGATCACCGTACGGTCTTCGACAATGAGCAAAGCCCATAACCCGTAGTCAGCTATAACATTTGTTTAGAAGCCTCAAAAGTTAATTCAATTGTTATAATTGACCCGAATAAAAGTTTAATGTTATGAGTTAATGTGAAATTCTAAAAAGTGATTAAAAGGTGAATAGAGAGATTTAAAGGAGTATTGTGATGAAACAGCAGCCCACCAAACAAAACAAGACAAAAAAACCATCTAGATGTCAACCTTTGGTATAAATCAATACATAAGTTAATACACGAGTGTGTACAGTACATGTACCTGTATGTCAAGTTCTAAATTGCCGAGTTTTTAATTTTAAAAGCCGTAAAAATTATCAACAGTCCGTAATCATTTTTCTTGAGATATTTCTCACTTAGACCACAAACAAAGAGATGTATTCATGATTTACATAATTTTATTTCCAAAAAAAATATTATCAATTTTTTGCATGTTAGGTAGCTCTTTACAAGCAATATTTAAACATCTGAAAAATGTCGCCGGTAATTTGCAGCGATAACGGCGTAAAAGTCTGCCAGCGATACGTACAAAATACATATAACATATATATAAAAATAACCGTGGGGGCAGAAATGTTTGAAAACTGGTCGTACGGTGACCTATAGTTGTTAATATCTGTGTCATTTTGGTCTTTTGTGGATAGTTGTTTCATTGGCAATCATACCACATCTTCTTTTTTATATTATACATTCAGACAAATGTTTTTCATCAATTAAATAATGATGAAACATTCATAGCTTAATGTAAACTATAGATATAATGATATGCCATCAGTAAAAATCACCAAAGAATTATAGCAAAGAATATTAATCACACATTTAAATTAAGTGATATACGTTTTCGATGGTAAAACCTTAATTTTAAACGCTTATAATGTACTTTGCACAATGGTTTTCCTTATTTAATTTTAGCAGATGATTTGAGAAAAGTAATAATCGACTATAGTGTTGTTTTGTTTTCTAATAATTTGGCTATAAATAACGACTGCTGTCTGTAATATGTCACAATCAGATTGGAATGTCAATCTCTGTCGTTCTTCTTGATAACTCTGTTGGAGCAGTGTTTGTGTAAGAAGCATAACCTTAAAGATAACGCTTGATATCGATTACTATACGAAATGTCGATTTCCGTCGTTTTTCTTTTGACTCTGATGGAACAGTGTTTGTGTAAGTAGTATATCCTTTAAGATAACGCTTTATATCGGTGACTATACATGTACGTAATGTCGTTGTCAGTCGTTCTTCTTTATAACTCTGTTGGAGCAGTGTTTGTGTAAGTAGCATACCCTTGACTATACTGCTTTATATCGGTGACTATACGGAATGTTGATCTCAGTCGTTCTTCTTTATAACTCTGTTGGAGAGGTGTTTGTGTAAGTAGTATATCCTTGACTATACTGCTTTATATCGGTGACTTTACGGAATGTTGAGAAGTTAAGGTATCCAATATAAAGACGGAAGATTTTCATCGTTCTTTTTTTATAATTATACCGAAGACGAGATGGATGGATTCATGATTTTATAACATCACGCCTAATGTTTTTTTTTGTTGTTGTTTTTTTTTTTGTAAATGTACGGTTACATCACTTTGTTTAAAGGATGAATTGAAAAACATTACATTTTGTTTTTATTGAAAGGAGTTGGTTCACTAACTCATAACTTTGGTCTTAAAAACTTGATTTTTATAACTGCAATGATGCGGTGAAAATTATATAAAGATGTATGTAAAAATGTTCAATTGTTTCAGCTAGTAAAAATGTTGGACCAATATCGTCATTAGTGATGTATTTCGAAAGTCATAAATATATACAAATTTGAAAAATATGAACAGCTGATTTTTGGCTTAATTTGATGAAATTAATGTCAGAATTAACATTGACGCCACCCCTCGCCCATGCATATTTTCGCTGAAATATTTTAAATATACCATAGACTTTACTTTAAAACCAAAACTGCAATAGGCGAGGGGTGGCGCCACATATGAAATAAGGTCGAAAGAGATGATGAATTTCTAGAGAAAATTTCCTAAAATGAAAACTATACCTACATTGGCCTATTTTAGGTTAATTTATTTATAATATATGAAAGAGAAATATATTGTCTCTTATAATACTTTCAAAACATAAAATATATAGCAATGCATACACAGAAAATTCATTCGAAAAATTAAAGTTTTAAAAATTAACCCTTACAGAGCCTTTTATTGGGGTTATTGACTATTCTACTTTCTGAATGAGAGTTATCGCTTTGTTCTGTTATTATTTAATACACATTAAACATAGTCTTTGTATCCATTTGATTGGCTTAAACATGGAACAAAACAAAACATTCTCGAGGAAAAAAAATAAAATATGTTAGCAGTTTAAAAATAAATTCATTAGATCCTCTTTCGGAAGTTTTTGTCCAAGGTACAATGTTTTTGGTATTAAAATGAGAACTAATAATAGAAGATGTATCGTAACAAATTGATAAATTTATTCAACTGCAATTTGTAGAAAAGTGGAAATTAACTTTTTCAAAGGATAGGTGAAATGGCAAAAGATAATACCTAAAAAAAATATACATTAACATGGATCAATTAACTACAAGAGTGTACGATATAATGCAACAGCAAACCACTAACTCATGGCGACATTTGTGTTAGTAAATGTTTTTATATACTTACAATACTGTAAGTGCCGATAGTCCGTCAAAGGCGTTTGCATCAATCCGGGTAATTGAATTCCTATGCAAATACCTGAAAATGATATTTTAAAAATTGAGTTCTACATTACATTATTATTTAAAAATCAAAGTCGTCAGTTTGGTTCTTAAAACTGTTTGAAAACTGGTTTAAAGGTACATACAATAGATGCAATACAAAAAATAACCAGTCGGAGAATAATATTTTGAAGATCTGTTCCTAAACCTTAACACTTTTAATCTCACACGGTTTTACCACATTATAGTCAATTAATTTAAATACCAAAACAATTTCTTTTAGACCATATTTAACATCAGTTAGGTCAATAGAAGTGTTTGCAGACACTAATTCCCGTGTGCTATTCAGTAGCCTGTTGTTCAGTTGTTGTCGTTTGTTGGTGTGGTTCAAATAAAGGCAACATAAGTATACCGCTGTTCAAAACTCATAAATCTATGGACAAAAAACAAAATCGGGGTAACAAACTAAAACTGAGGGAAACGCATTAAATATTAGAGGGGAACAACGACACAACATTAAAATGTAACACACACAGCAACGGACTAAGCATTGAACAAAATCCGATGAGAATAACCAATATAACATCAAAACCAAATACATGAATTTGGGATAGAAAAGTACCGTGACACGTCATATAGTACACTCAAATATAGGAGAAAACAAACGAAACAACGGAAACACAACGTAAAAATGTTACACACACAGAAACGAACTATGATATAACAATGGCCATTTTCTTGACTTGGTACAGGACATTTTTAAAGAAAAAAAATGGTAGGTTGAACCTGGTTTTGTGGCATGCCAAACCTCGCACTTTGATGGCATTGTTACATATAAACTAATGAAGTAATACATCTATTTTTGAATACTATTGTTGTGAAGATGACAGAGAAAATTTGTTTTGATATAGAATAATTATAATAATCTTTATAGAGTCCAATCTAATTAAAATATTGATCTCTGATTAAGTTCTACTACATATTAGATTGCTTTATAGTCATAATTCCGGCATATTTTAATTCAGGTGTAAAACTAGCATATCACACTTTTTTTTATTCATGCAAATACATTTGTGCCCCCAAAATACTATAAAGCAACAGAAGACTGCGGAGTTTAAAACAATTAGTAAAAATTATATATTTATTCAATAGTTTGAAATCTTTTACAAACTTTGGAAGCACAGGTGTTCAGCCAGACATAGTGTCGCCTCTTCGAAATCATTTGTAATACACAGTAACGTGTCAAGGCACTGCACGTGTTCTGAGAGTAAATTTTTGGTTTTCCACCAATGAAATTTTATGGAATTATTTAAAATCTTCGTCTGGGCGGTGCCAAATTTACTGACAATAAATACGGAGGCCAACAAAAAATATTATCATTTCAGTTATCCGTTAACTCAAATATATACCATTTACTACATCAATGTCTTTACGCGCCCTAACCAGAGAGCAATCTGACTTTACTATCAGATTTGTTAACTGTGGGGGTGTAATGGTACGCCAGAGAGTCCACATAGCAACAGAAGACAGAATAAGAGTAAATGAAATTTACCGAGTTAAGTAGAACAGTAAATAGTACGCTAGTGCCATCATCCTTGGTTCTGGTGACTACGCGACAATGTCAGCCCTAGTAGAAAAGGCAAAGCAGGACATACGGTTTTCTCTAGCAGCCGAGAGTGATGATCCTTCAAGCCCACCTGTCGAGAGAACTCAACCCAAAAAGAAAAGACAGACAAAAAAAAAACAGCAGTTAAACCATCAGGTCCAATACGTCAAACACCAAGCAGACTAAAGGCTTCCAGATCAAAACTGTACGACCCCTCACCAAAAGTGGTAAACCGGAAGCAAAAGTGATTAGGGTTGTCACTCCCCCAGGGTTTTACGACCCTTTACCAGTCATCAGACCACCTTTACGTCGCATTGCCACTACCCAACAACCAGCATCTGCTGAAGGTTCCAATCAAACCCAACCAGCAGTCCCCCTACCTGTACCAACTTCTAGTACACCAATTGCCATCCCTGGGCCAAATCCGACAGCACCAACTCCACCGCTAGTATCGCCCTTTACACCAGCCAAGACCAACCCATTCTTCTAGTCATCTCGGTCCTGTAATGTCTGCACTAGCAGCAATAGGTTTTGCAGTAACATCAATCCAGAAAAACCTTGATACTATGAACAGCAAAAATGATACAGTACTCCGTGGGTTAACAGACCTGGAAGTCATGTGTACAAGACTGGCGAGGCAACAAGTCAAGATTTTAGCCGGACAACATAGGCCCACCATTCCAGCAGCTGACAAGAATCAAGGTTTCGGCAAAGAGCTCTGGTAATTTTGCGGCTGCCTTAACAAAAAGGTTTTATCCAGAATTGTACGGCATGGACAACCTGCGCTACTTTTACAACTGGAATGGTGGTGGGAAGCATGGCAAGCGTCAACTGCACCCATCCAGGCGAGAAAAAATTCGTCAATTCACAGTTCGGATGTACCCTGAGGTCCGTCAGGAAGACATCTTCCGGACGAATGTCATCAATGCTGTCAATGAGATGCTGCGTCGGCAGCCAAAGAAGCAAAGACCTGCACTTGCTGCTGTCCAGATTGAGAACAATCCACCAGAAGCTGACCCCCATTATCAAGAGCTAGACTTCAACGCCCTTTGAGGTGTATACAGTTTACATAAGATTGCCACGGTCATCTTAAGGACCACACAAATCTTTCAAAAAGATATTTGAAATTGTTGCATTAAATTAAATACAATAAACTTAGCTCTTCTCCCAGTCCATCTTCTGTCTTTTCCTCTATGCTATATTACTACAAATTATGTCTTTTTGTTTGCCCTCACTACATTTTCAATAAACCCCACTAAGTTTGATAAAGCTTAGTTTTTGGCAAATCATACGATAAACATGTTTTCCACCATTTTTTTTTATTATTATTTACATAATGTTCCAACTGTTATCTTCCAAAATGACATGCACTTATTAATGCAGAAAATAGGCATCCGAGTTTACAGTCTGTCCTTTGCATCATATAAGTACATATATAAACCCCAGGTCTTAACCATGTCTTGTAGTGCTCAATGTTGGTTGTATACTAAATGCCATTAAACTCTATTTGATAACTGTCCTGTTGTCTAACAGTCCCATGGTTTTAAAGACTGGTATATTGACCGAGGAATTAATTAGATAAACGTGCTAACCAGCAACATCGCGTAAAGAAATTGCACGACAATATACGAGATATTTGTCACTGGACATTTTACAAACAACTTCCAACCAGTCCAAAATGAGTAAAAAAGATTGTGTTTAATAATTTGGTCATATTTTTATAATTATAGAATTAAAAAGCTGAAAATTGTATTACAAATAAAACCAGCATTTGTTTTTATTGCAAAAAGATTGAAAGTGTTAATGGATTAAATTTTGTACTTTATTCAAATGTAATCAAAGACAATAATCAAACAATCCAAGTGACGTATTATCCTCCTGAAATAAATGTTTGCATAAAAGACTCAATTAGGAACATGTGAAGCTTGGTTTATAAACTATCATTCAACAATTTAATAAAAACACTTATCAATTTCTGTTAACTAACTTCTGTTTACCTGTTGAAATATAAACCGGACACGTACTTGTCTATAACAGCAGGTGTCTGTTGGCCGACGTAGGTCATGCGTTTATTAACCTTTATTAGGGTAATGATTGACAGGCATTGTAATCTTTGTAACTTCCAAATTGGGGTACAAAAAAGGTAGCATGTTTTAAATTTATTAAACAATTTACCACTTTTTATTGGAGGATTAAATTAAAATTATTTTTTTAATCAGAATAAAAAGAAATGAGTTATCATACAATTTTTTTATCAATGCATAAGCCTTTAAAAAAACGAATTTATTTTTTATTCTAAATGTACACCCAGTTAGACCTTGTTGTTTATCTATTGAACTTAAAATAAGATCCAATTTAAGGTACGACAAAGGTAGCGTGTGTCAAATTTGATAAACAATTTAAAGCTTTTTTTTCGGGAGGATGAAATTAAAATATTTTTATCTTAATTCAGAATAAAAAGTATTTAGTAATCACATATCATACATTTGCTTAATGAATTAAAAAAACCTTTAAAACATTTTTTTGTTATATTCTGCACGTAGACCCAATTACAGCTCGTTGTCTTATCTCATTGCACTCGCATTAAGACAGCTTACATTGTATCAGCTACAAAATGTAGCATCACTAAAGGAATTGTTTTATCCTGTAAATTAACCGTCATCGTGGACTTCGCGGACCAGATTTGGATATTATTTAGGTAAAAGGTCGCGGTCTTTTAAATGCGTCCATCACGGAAATCCACGATTAATAAATAATTTCCATCGTGGAATCGCGTGCTTTGTTGAATCGGTGATAGCTGGACTGTAGTATATAAATTTATCTTATTCACATAGCAAATTGACGGAGTAGTATAGTCAAATGACGTTATAGTATAGAACAGTTGATTAATGTTACATCGCAACCCTTAATGATATGAATATCGTTATCATAAGACAGATGTGTCGTTCCATACATCTCACTTGTAAGACAATCGCATGACATTATATTATATTGTTACCGTTACGCAACAACAAATACAAAACCATCTGTACATGTTACTACTTTTATCCTAAGACATCGATAAATACAAAACCATCGGTCCATGTAAAATTAAGAATGGAAATGGGGAATGTGCCAAAGAGACAACAACCATAGAAAAAAGCAACAGCAGAAGGTCACCAACAGGTCTTCAATGTAGCGAAAAATTCCCGCACCCGGAGGCGTCCTTCAGCTGGCCCCTAAACAAATGTATACTAGTTCAGTGATAATGAACACCATACTAATTTCCAAATTGTACATAAGAAACTAAAATTAAAATAATACAAGAGTAATAAAGGCCAGAGGCTCCTGATTTGGGACAGGCGCAACAATGCGGCGGGGTTAAACATGTTTGTGAGATCTCAACCCTCCCCTATACCTCTAACCAATGTAGAAAAGTAAACGCATACAATACGCACATTAAAATTCAGTTCAAGAGAGTCCGAGTCTGATGTCAGAAAATGTAACCAAAGAAAATAAACAAAATGACAATAATACATAAATAACAACAGGCTACTAGCAGTTAAATGACATGCCAGCTCCAGACTTCAATTAAACTGACTGAAAGATTATGATCTCATCATATGAACATCAGGCACAATCCTTCCCGTTAGGGGTTAAGTATCATACCATCATAACATATATGAGAAGAACATAACCCGTGTCATGCCAACAACTGGTTTTTGAATAAATGTGTTTAGTTCCGATGCGAAGACCCTATAAGTGAATCAATATTAACGCCAAAATATGCAATCTTTAATGACCTGACAACAGTATCGTAACTATATCCCTTCTTAATAAGTCTATTCAAAGGTTTTGTTAGTTTTTTAGGTGAATACTGACACCTTTGTGCTTTATAAAGAATATTTCCATAAACAATTGGATGTAAAATACCTGAACGTATAAGAAGTCTGCATGTTGAGCTATATTTACGAATGATGTCCTTATACCGATGATAAAATTTAGTAAATGTTTTGACTAGTTTGTGATATCGAAAACCCTGGTGTAATAATTTTTCAGTAATACATAAATTTCTCTCGTTAAAATCTAAAACATTGTTACATACACGAGTGAATCGTACAAGTTGAGATATATAAACACCGTAAGATGGTGACAAGGGAACGTCACCATCTAAAAATGGATAATTAACGATAGGAGATGAAAAATCATCTCTTTCATCATTATAAATTTTAGTATTCAGCTTTCCGTTATTGATATAGATATCAAGATCGAGGAAAGGGCAGTGGTCATTGTTAGTATTAGCTTTATTTAAAGTAAGTCCAACAGGATAAATTTCTTTAATATACATACTGAAGTCGTCATTATTGAGAGCCAAAATATCATCCAAATATCTAAAAGTATTATTAAATTTGTTTATCAGATAAAGTTTCGATGGGTCTTTGCTTATTTTTGTCATAAATTGTAACTCATAGCAATACAAAAACAGGTCCGCAATAAGTGGTGCACAGTTAGTCCCCATTGTAATTTCGATACCCTGACGATATAAGTAATCCCCACAGCGAACAAAAATGTTATCTAGTAAAAATTCAAGGGCATATATAGTAACAAAGCATGTCCAATTGACATAGTTTTTTTGTTTATTGCTACTAAAAAATGACCTAAAAGAGTTTGAACATATATATTCACATTCTGATTTTTTAAATGCCCATTTAATTAGGTGTGTGAATTTTTCTTAATGAGAATGTGAGGCAATGTGGTTTACAGGGTAGAAAAATCAAAACTTTGTACAGATTCAAAATCACCAATATAAGCATGCAATTTATCAAGTACTTCCAACGAGTTCTTGACACTCCAAAAGTAATTAATTCCACTATTTTCGAAGGCCTTATTTGAACAATTTATTATCAGGTTTTTAATGGTACCAAGTGTGCTGGTAAGAAGAATAGACAATTTAGAAGTGGAACAATGGCTTGAAGACGAAATAAATCTATATTTGTAAGGTGTTTTGTGTAGCTTCGGAAGCCAATACATAGTTGGGACTTTCATTGTATTTGGCTCTGCTTGTAAAGCGGTAGCTAAAAGTTTTTGTTTGTTACAGATGTCGTTTTCTGAAAATGGAGTCAGTTGGAATTTTGGTGAAATATTTTTAGCAGCTTTATAACATAACCCTGGTTCATCAACTTTCTGCTCAGACACTGGTGACGTTTTACAAAGTCTGTGTAGCAGCTGCAAGCTCTTGAATACCGAATGAGTTGGGAAATGTATATACCATATGCAGGTGAAGTTTGTATATTACTACAGTACTTGCAACCTTAGACGTTACTATTTGACGGGAATTTGATTAATAGGTGAATGATCGATAATGGATGTTTGACTGATCGATGAAAGATCGGTGATCGATGACCCATAGAATCCGTCAGATACGTCAAATAAGCTATATCGGATATGTTCCTTACGTCGTTACTACAATCCTCTTCCCTTTCATGAATGTGATCTACTGAATTAGACTTTTTACATAAGCAACACAACGGGTGCCACATGTGGAGCAGGATCTGCTTACCCGTCCGGAGCAACTGAGATCACCCCTAGTTTTTGGTGGTGTTCGTGTTGGTTATTCTTTAGTTTTCTATGTTGTGTCATGTGTACTATTGTTTGTCTTTTTTCATTTTTAGTCATAGCGTTGTCAGTTTATTTTAGATTTCTGAGTTTGACTGTCCCTTTGGTATCTTTCGTCACTCTTTTATAACCACTTGGTCGATGTCTCTGCTGGGTGACATTTTGTCCCCGAGGACATCATCCGCCCAGTAGCAAAACTACAATTGCATGAATGTACGAAGATCAAACAGGAAACTGGCTCGGACGTCGCCCAGTATAAAAAGGTCCGAAACGGACGTCACCATAGAGATCTTCGTCCTAGTGACAATAGCAGTATTACACAAATACAGCCATGTTTAGTTCTCCTTAAAGACATTTTGGTGACACACTGTCGCATTTCGAAATGTGAGACCAAAGGCTGCAAAACTTGTGCATTTTTAATAACAGATGCTGACATCACTAGCAATATGATCAAGAGGTTATATTTTACCAAAAGTTACGGTGATCTTAATTGTAAATCGATAAATGTCGTCTACTGATTAGAGTGCAACCTTTGCGGATTGGTATACGTCTGTGAAACGAAAGGAAGGCTGCACAAACGTATGTGCGGTCATAGATCAGACATTAACATCAATGCTAACGTCATTCTATACCACTATTTCAATTGGCCCTATCATTCCATCGTTTCTATGACAGTTTGCATTATCGAAAAGATATACCATAGCTCTAACAATCCTGATCTTTCAAAGACTCTCCGTAGATAAAAACAGGACTACTGGATTAGACAAGTAGGAACTGCGACACCTTATGGTTGCAATGACAAAATTGATGGTATTGGTATTATATCTAGTCATTCGTGTAACTCGTTGAATGTGATTAATATTTTCAACTCGACTCCTCGACGTAGACCCAGTCATGGTCATCGTCATTATACATCACCTTCTCTACATGATGTAGCTATTAATGACTTGCTGTCATTTATACAAAAGCCGTTAGGTATTCATCAGATTGGCACGAAACTTTATTCATTACCCTTTCAAAACTTCATTCTCTATTCAATTTATGTTTGGAATCCTCTGTTACAAACCCTCATTCAAACCAATACAAACTTGGAGCTATAATTTCAGATATTGCAAGTCACAGACTTTTCAAGCCAGTCCGCATTGGAAAAGATGAAAAAGAGAAAAGATCTTTCCTTAATCTTTCCTTTGCCAAAACAGGTCTCGATGGCGTCAACTTAGGCAATATCCTTCATCATAAATAAGTTCAATCGAAAATACCTTCTTATTTCAAAGACCAGTTTGTACCAATCATTTCTTATACCTATACCAAACCTATTGCAGCTAAAATTTTCAATTACAAACACGTTTGGCAGGATCTCGATAGTGACGACTTTATGTCTTAACCTCCTGATTGCACTTGTGGTAGTTCTCAATTCACATATAATCCTGCTGGCCATGTTATTACGGGTGACCTCAATATTGTCAATAACACTTCTCTACGAAATGTGTTATCTAAAGGTCCGAAATATCGTGAGCCTAAATCCATCAATTGGAGATACAACTTTAAAATTTTGATGGATTCAGTCGAGGATTATGCCAGGCAATGGGCTAAGTGCGAGAAGGAAGACGTAGACACTCTTTCCGAATGGATTAAGGCAGTGAGGTCGTTGATGCAAATCAGAATTAAGAAACTTAATGAGTCTATCAATGCCCATGCTACGTCAATCTTTCAAGACCCAAATGTTGCAAAACACCTATCCTACCTCCATGACAAATATGTTGTTGTCCCCGCAGATAAAGCCCCAAACAACATCGTTTTTGTGTGTACAACTCATTACATGAACTGCTTGATAAACGAGTTAGGTATTGACAATGCACTTGGAAACTCAACTTATACCCTCACGACACTTACCGAAGAGGAAATCCTGGACAATCATAGGTCTATGTTCTTTTGGAATTTCAACCAAAGATGAAGAACTGGTTCTTCCCTCACTGTATTGGATACCTAAACTACATAAGTGTCCTTACAAACAACAATATATTGCTATGTCTTCAAAGTGTTCCACAAAACCTCTTTTTAAATTATTAACATCTATTTATCAGCAATCAAAGACGGGCTTCGAGGTTATTGTGAAACTGCCTATTCTAGACGTGGCGTGAATCAGAAGTGGATACTTAAAAATCCCAAAGATCTGGTAGAGTACATACAATCTAACTCTCTTTCATCTTGTAACAGTATTAAAACATTTAACTTTTCTACTCTTTGCACAAGTATTCCACATTCCAAACTAAAAGACAAATTAAAAGAGTTGGTATTCCTTTGCTTCATAAAAAAGAATGGCCAACGAAGATACAAGTATCTTGTCTAAGGGAGGAATAAATCCTACTGTGTAAAGGATCACTCTGATTCAAACAAAAAATTCTCTTAAATTGATATTATCAAGATGCTTGATTTATTGATTGACAACATATTTGTTACGTTCGGAGGACGTGTTTTTCAACAGACTGTCGGCATTGCAATGGGAGCAAACTGTGCCCCTCTAATTGCCGACTTGTTTCTTTATTATTATTAGGCTGACTTCATACAGGAACTTTTTAGGAAGAAAGATAAGAAGTTAGCAATATCCTTTAACTCTACTTTCCGCTATATAGATGATGTTCTTTCACTAAATAATTCAAAATTTGGTGAATATGAGGAACGCATCTATCCCGTCGAACTAGAGATAAAGGATACTACAGGTACACTTAAGTCAGCATCATATCTTGACTTACATCTAGAAATTGACAATGAAGGTCGGTTGAAAACAAAACTTTACGACAAAATAGATGATTTCAGCTTTCCAATTGTGAACTTTCTATTTCTAAGTAGCAACATTCCAGCAGCACCTGCATACGGGGTATATATCTATCAGGTCAATTTATACGATATTCACGTGCTTGCATTTCCTATCATGATTTTCTTGATAGAGGGTTGCTGCTCACAAGGAAGCTATTAAACCAAGAGTTCCAAATGGTGAAGTTGAAATCATCCTTTCGTAAATTTTACGGACGCAATCTCGAGTTGGTTGACCGTTATGGAATAACCGTTTCACAAATAATATCGGATATGTTCCTTACGTCGTAACTACAATCCCTTTCCGTTCATGAATATGACCTACCGAATTGGACTATTTTACGGATTTGTTATCACATTAGCAACACGACGGGTGCCACATATGGAGCAGGATCTGCTTACCCTTCCGGAGCATCTGCGATCACCCTTAGTTTTTGGTGGGGTTCGTGTTGTTTATTCTTTAGTTTTCTATGTTGTTTCATGTGTACTATTGTTTGTCCGTTTGTTATTTTTTCCTTTTTAGCCAATGCGTTGTCAGTTTTTTTTAGATTTTTGCACTTGATTGTCACTTTGTTATCTTTCGTCACTCTTCTATGTTAGAGTTCCCCTGACAACGGTCAGCGATCGATCAGTAAATTAATTCATAATATGCACGGATCGAACAGATATGTATATTATTTAAATTCTTATGTAAAACGAACTCCACAGTGTTTACAGGCGATAAACGCTGACCTCTACGAAGACACCTTTACACGTTAATTTGTAATCAACTTAGTCGCAAAAACACACAAAAAGATACTTTTCACGCTTTGTATGTATTTTTTTCATTATTGGTTCTCTTATTTTTTGCCAAAAAAAATTTCATCAGGTCAGAATAATGGCATGCTCAGAATGTTTCTGTATCACTAAAAAGAGATAAAATGTTATCATTTGAAAGTACCATACTTTGCAATTATATATTTTAATGTCACTACATGATAAAAATAAACAATGATATAACAGTAAATATACTGAAAGCTTTGTTTATTTTATAAGTTTAATTTTAACTTTATTTTAATAGAAATAATTGGAATTAATTATTTTTTGTACATTAATTTTATGCACATAGCAATGAAAACTTTATGCCATTATCTGATGTAATATTGATTTATATTCTAGGCTGTTATAAATGTCTGTTCCAATAGCAACAAATTTTGCAACATATTTTGCGTTGTTTTCTCTTACACAAATAGGTACATCACCACCTGTTTTCCTATTCTGGGTTTATCAAAGACATTCCAGTCAAAATTATTCTTATTTACATCCTGAAAGATTTCATTCATGCAAACAACATTAACATCAAAAGTATTGGCAGTATTTACAATGTCCTTGTATGCCATATTAATAGCTTGGGCATTAATAAGAAGGATTTTACCTTTGAATAAAAAAGTATTGCATAACAACTTTCTTCCATTCTAGAATATATTTTTTTACAAAACTTCATAGTAAAAGTGGCACAGCTTTAGCCACAAAGGGAGTTCCTATGGTAAATTGCATTGTCTATATTTACAGAAGTGCAACCTATAAATGCCTTTAGATAATTGATATTGTATAAGATGTGAATAATATAAGGTTAAAGATATTTAAAATTTTGTTAGTGTTGAAAAAGAATGTATTGATTTCTTTTTTTTAATGGAAAAGTGAACGACCACTGGAATTTAGTACTTTTTTAAAATCAGGATTGGTTGGGGGTTTTTTTTACAAATAATTATACATATCAGAGAAAAGATAGTAAAATTGTGTTGGCATTGCTATGCTATATTTTTTCTTTTTATTCAAAATAATGATATTTGCCAAATTATGAACTGCTACTTGAATTTAGTACTTTTTGTACATCAAGATTTGTTGTTGTTCATAAGAAAAACTGCATTTCAGGGAAAATATACTAAAATTTTGTTTGCGTTGCTTAAATATTGTAACGAACCTGGTTGGGCGCTCGATACAATTTAGAATGTGGGTTAAGGCTAAAACACAATGTCCAAAATAGATAACTTTAATAAATATAGTCAGGCAAGAAATATCAACAATAGAATAAATTATTCCAATAAATATCAACAATAGAATAAATTATTCCAATAAATATCAACAAAAGAATAAATTATTCCAATAAATATCAACAATAGAATAAATTATTCCAATAAATATCAACAATAGAATACATTATTCCAATGAAATGAATATCACATAATAACAATAACAATAAATATAAATATTATTTTGGTGCAAATTGTTATTTGGTAATTGGGAGATTTGGTGATTTGGGAGATTTGGTGATTTGGAGATTTGATGAACTTCCCAAATATTTGGTCCCTATAAAAAGCTTTCAAAAGATACGTAATTCCAATGTTAAAATACCATTGCTTTTATCCGATTTTTAGAAGGATCTCAATTTAAATTACTATCGATGAATTATCGACCATCTATTTTTGGTGCTACTTCCGAGATTTGGAGAAATCTGGTGAAAGACCGCTTGCGCGTGCAAGTCGAGAATTACATTAAATTAAATGTATGACCCCCGCATTTTGGGTGAAATATGTTGCTTAATAACTTACAACTTCCGTACCATCTCTGTCTGGTTTATCACTTGTCTCTGAGTCATTTGGTGCTCTATTATATTTAAGAAGACGTAAGCTCCGCTAGAACATTATGGCGGAAAAGCCCGGATTCTGCATCAGAATTTGTTTAAATGGCAACGATTACAACGACCCCTATATTAACAACGAGGAATATGGCGGCAAGTAATGAAATAATACGATCTCAAAAGAATAATATGGAGAAATGCATCTATTATAAATGAATTATAACTGTTAAACATACATACACAAGTTTATTAGACTACAGGAAATAGCACCACAATTGATTTATCGATTCACATCATGTTATAAGTAATCTGCATGCCAAAAATAGCGATCAATACAACCCGAGAAAGTAGCAGTAGAATCATAGATTTAACTTTCCTGTTTGCACGGCACAACAATATGCAAATATTTCTTCTTTTA
Organism: Mytilus edulis; assembly: GCF_963676685.1. Lineage (NCBI taxonomy): Eukaryota > Metazoa > Mollusca > Bivalvia > Mytilida > Mytilidae > Mytilus > Mytilus edulis. The sequence goes on along the minus strand of NC_092353.1, from coordinate 82,644,175 downwards.
TATCAGAAATAAAGCAACGTCATTTGCAATCAGTCATTAGAAACGGCTTTAGATATTTAACCACTGAATGGAATGAAACCAAACATGGCATGAATGTTCCTATTGAGGTGTTGACCAAGTGTTGTTACTTTGAAGCCGATCTATAATACAAGATGGCCGACGGTGGGGCATTTAGTTTAACATGAGACCTTAAGGGAAATACATGCAAATGTCTTCTTTTAGAGAACCACTAAATGGAATGAAATAAAGTGTTGTAACTTTGTAGGCGATCAATCATCCAAGATGGCCGCCAGCAGGGGACTTCGTTTAACGTAGGACCCTATGGAAAATACATACAAATGTCTCCTCTTATAGAACCACTGAATGGAATGAAACGAAACATGGCATGAATGTTTCTTATGAGGTGCTGACCAAGTGTTGTTACTTTTAAGCCGATCTATCCTTCAAGATGGCCAACAGAGAGGGATTTATTTAAACAGAGGACCCTATGGGAAATACATACAAATGTCTTCTTTTAGAGAACACTAAATGGAATGAGATAAAACATGGCTTGAATGTTCCTTATGAGGTGCTGACCAGGTGTTGTAACTTTTTAGCCGAACAGTCATCCAAGATGACCGCCAACGGGGACTTAGTTTATTATAGGACCTATTGGAAATACATAAAAATGTTTTCTTTTAGAGAACCACTGAATAGAATGAAATCAAATATGGCAAGAATGAGGTGCTGGCCAAGTGTTGTTACTTTGTAGACAATCAATCATCCAAGATGGCTGCCAGCGGGGAACTTAGTTTAAAAAAGGACCCTATGTGAAATACAGACACAAGTCTTCTCTTGAAGAACCAATAAATGGAATGAAACCAAACATGACATGAATGTTCCTAATGAGGTGCTGACCAAGTGTTGTTACTGTGTAGCAAATCCATCAACCAAGATAGCTGCCAACGGATTACTTAGTTGAACAAAGGACCCTATGGTAAATATATACAAATGTCTTTTTCTAGAAAACTGCTTAATGGATTGAAACCAAACATGGTATGAATATTTCTTTTGAGGTGCTGACCAAGTGTTGTTACTTTGGAGTTGATTTTTCTTTGTCGTTATAAAGTCATTTTGTACAGTTTCAATGAATGTCTTGGTAATTTCTGTAGATTTTACAAAAGTCTTCTGCTTTTGATTAAATAACAAGGCCAACATTAAACCAAATTTGGCCTCAATCATAAATAGGGTATCTGTTATGATTTTAATCAATCTTTATATGATTTCCAAAACCAAAGTAGAATTAGGTGAGCGACACAGGCTCTTTGGAGCCTCTATTTTTTTGTTTCTTTAAAACAGTAATCAAAATACTTTATATGTACAAAACTTTTAATAAGAATAAACATGTGCAAGAGAAATGGAGAACTTTTTATAAAATGATAAGTTGAATCATTACTGATTTACCGTAACAAAAACATCAAACAAGAAACATTTAAGAGAAAAAGACAAGTTACATAATGTATCAGCAAACCATCATCACATAGTAGCAAATAATTATTTGCGGAATCAATGTACTTGCAAGTATCTATGTGGCGTCAAATCTTGTAATATATTCGCATCTAGAAATACAAACATCATGAAAGAGACAGGAGATTTCTGGAACTGAGTTAGAGACGATTAAAAACTGACTAATCCATCTGATGAATAGTAATTATACATTAAAAGCGTTGGTGATAAACGCAAATTAGAACAAAAGCAAGGCCTGCTCTCAAACTTTCAAAACATCATTTTGTTTGCCAAATTTAGCGATTTTTTAATAATGAATTTGGACATTTGTTTTTATTTAAGTGACCATATTTTATAACAGCTAGGTCGATACCACTGTTTTCAGACTTTAAGTGTGATCTACTGACATCAAAGATTGATACCCTAATCTAATCATGTCAATAACGAGTGGCGGCAGGATGTGATTGAAATTTGTGCAAGCAATATAAAATCTTCAATGGATTCTGGCAAAAGAAATGATAAGAAAAGTCAGTTATCCAAGTTGTTATTAAGAGCCCTTTATTAATATTGCGTGTACTGTACTTTGCACATCAGTTTCTCTGAATATGTCTCTTATCTAATTTTGTGGGTGGATTAGAAATATTTATTTTAATATTTTTCCTTTCTTATTGAAAAGAAATCAATAACAACCTTACCAAATTGGTACTGTAGTTATAGTTATATTTTGACAATTTTATTTTAGTTTTATAATACTATTTCTTAAAAGTTCCGTATTTAAAATATGCGTAATAAAATAATGCACACTGAGGATAATGAAAACTTAAAAATTACTTTGGCATGCTTTAACTTAAGCGTGCCGAACCATTATTGAGCTTCACCAATTATATTCCTAGCCGTTACACTGACCATAACCAACACCTTACCCTTATACTTTCACTAGCCTTAAAACCCACTTTTTACATGTAAAAACCCTAACCTAACACTAAATCTTAAATAAACAATATCTATTAATTGCAGTTAAAGAATTCAATTTAAATGGTACTGACAGATATTCATGACCCAATAAAATGGTAACTTTTTAGGTATGCCTCAACTGGTTCATTTTAAAGTGTTAGTTATTTTGTGGTACAAATTAAAGCTTCAACAATATTATATTCCAGACAGTTTAAGGACAAAACGAACAATTTGATAACTTTTCTGTTGTCGTTTGAAAAGTTATTTTCTGACGGTTATGTTCCTTTGACATGCTTTGCCTGCCTCTCCTTTATGACAGAAAGATACATTATGACTAAATTCCTAGCAATTTCTCAACTGAATCACGAAGATTAAAGCCGAAAAGGAATATATAAATTTCGTAGAAAAAAGCAGTTGGAGATTGCATTTTCATCTTAATTAAACAGAAGATACCGTTATTTACATAAATGAGATACTAATTATGAAAATTTAATAACATTCTGATAATTTACAAAAGGATTGCACATTGAATATTCTGTGCCTACTATAACAGATGCTATTTTTGAATATCATACAATTGAGAGGTTTAGCTAGCTATAAAACCAGGTTCAATCCACCATGTTCTACATAAGAAAATGCCTGAACCAAGTCAGGAATATGACAGTTGTTATCCTTTGGTTTGATGTGTTTGAACATTTGATTTTGCGATTTGATTAAGGTTTTTCCTCTTTGAATTTTCCTCGAAAATCAGTATTTTTGTGATTTGACTTTTTGCAAAGTATACAAAAAAACAAACAAAACAAAACCGATTGAAAGCACGAAAAACATGTTTTAAAGGGACACATGGACAATATTGATAAACTTATATGTTGCACGAATACTGCATGTATTTTTTTAATAAATATAAATCATGATTTGTGGTTAGTAAGGAATATAATGTATTGCATATTTAAGTGATTTATATGGAATAACTTGACTGTTTGACGATCATATAGTTAATGAGACACAAGCTCAATGAGCCACAAAAAAAGACATATATGAGAAGCGTACATAAGACACATTCTTTAATGACTAAACGATATTCTAATCTCTAAATTAACTCTTGTAAAAGAAAGTGAATATTTTAAAGAAACTTATCAGTGATATGTCATAAACATTTAATTCTTACTACGTTTAACAAAATATGATAAAAAAAAACCAGTAGAGTTGTTGGCTTGGACAATCGAACTGAAAGTATCGCAGGCATCACACATGTGCCTGCTATCTTAAACTTCTCCTTTTAATTTGGACGAGAAGACCAACAAGAAGTATTTTAAATCTTACTAAACGTTGTCGGTGTTGGTTTCTTATCTGTTAATTGTCTTTTGGTCTTTCATTGATTATTTATTGATTATGCTATTATTCAACATCTGTTTATTATGATGTGGATTGAAAAAAGTATTTGAATAAACACATCATTTATCAGTATCAATTACATGCATATTATAGAGAACAAATACAATATCATCATAATAAATGTCATGTTGTCTCGAAGGAAGCTCGATGTAACTGCGTGGGTACTCCCTTGGCTTGATTTATAGTTACTAAGAAAGTATTATAATCACGACAAAATGGGTAGTAATGTTTTAGAACTTCGATTTTTACGTTTAGGATCGTTTACAGATATTTCTTTTATTTGCGCGTGATCAGTTATTTTCACGACAAATTAGTCACGTACAAAATGTCAAAAACAGTTATGTCTGTTTGATAGTTTTTTGTATTGAGATTAAGAATATACAAGTGGAATAAAGTAGAAACAAGGGACGTGGAAAGATTATAATTATCGATTAATGATGATAAGCGCGAGATAAGTAAAGATATTTCTCTCTAGGGATATTAGCCTCAAGATCAATAAAAACATAGACATCCATGCTCCATTTGACTGAAATTGTCAGAACCAGGGTAAGCACTCAATGAACAAAATTCAAAACACTTGTGTTATCTTTTTAATCTAATTAGATAAATCGAATTCATTATCTTTAATTATTTATAAACGTATGTAACCAAAAGTTTTGGCCTCAATTTCAATAAAGATATTGGTATCCCTGCTCCAGTTGACTAAAATTATCATAACCAATTCATTATACATTTAATAACTTTATTTTTCACATTTTCTAAAAAAAAGTACACTATGCGCTACATGTTTATATGTACAAAATAAATTAAAATATACATAGGAAGGACAATTGCAAAGGATAGACTAATGATACCAAAGGCTGTTCAAACTGTAAAACCGAACAAACTGATCACGCCATAGTAAACACTAAAAACTACAAAGACGAGCAACATTGTATTAAACACAACATATACTACTAAAGACTGAGCCACATGAACCCCCTAAACAAACGTAAAGTATACAGTCACAAGTGGATGCTGAGAAAGAATATTTATCGAAATCTTCATTTCAGTTATTTCCATACTTTGTTTGGCCCTTGATTACTTTTTTTGATTCGGACGTCACTGATGCGTCTTTTGTAGACGAAACGCGAGTCTGATCTACGTTATGGTATTCTAATCCTGGTATTTATGATGAGTCTAACAGTAATTTCAGTTCATAATTATAAAAATTTAACAAAATAAACGGAAAATCAATAGTACAGTGTTTTGGTTTAATGAAAACGAGAATTATCAAAGATAGATAATGTTATTCATGTCATTTTCCTATGAATAGTTGTGTCTGAGTTTGATAATGATTTAGTCATCACTGCTTTAGCAAACTATTGTGTCATCAAAGAATACAGGCACACTTCATCAACCACATTCAGATAATGTGAAGCTATCCTTTTTATTAGAAATATACTTAATGTCCTTACTTTTGTCATAGAAATGTTACAACTTTAATCAAATACGTAATTAAAATAGAACAAAATGAATCAGAAATATTTCTAAACTATAATTTTTTTTATTAAAAATGACATATATATAGGCAGTTAAAGTTTACCGATCTTGAAAGGAATAAACCGTTTCAGAAGACAGTTCAAGGTTCAATGTAAGAAAAAAGACAGAGGAATTGCAATTAAAAATCAAAAAGTGGAGAGACCGGATGTGTTGGTACGGTAAAACATATACTAAAAAAAATACAGCACTCCAAGGTAAATTCAAGCAGGTGGAGTCCATAAAATCTGTCAAAATCAAACTTTAGACTATTTATTATAACGAAATGAATGGAAAACAACTGTTATATTCCTTTATCTACTACAGCTATCTTCCAAAAAATGATAATTGTAGATTTAACCACACTATAACGACAAAATTGTATGATCAATACAAACAGATATAAATGTTAAACGTAACAATGATGGAGATCTAGCAGTCAAAATTGTGAACACATACATCATAGATATATAAATCTGACATAGACACCAAAAGTAGCTGACAAGCGTTCCTGCTATCTATTCGTCACCAGTCATGCTTATTTAGACTCACTCAATATATCAATAAAGTGAATAGTAAACAATTGGTTAAAAACAGGTAAGACGACTATTTCATTGTGTTCTAGTTTATAAAGATTTAAGATTGCGAAAACTTGTCGCTTGACATTTAAGACACATATATGTTGTGGCAGTCAACCAATTCATTGTGTTAACCGAAGAACATATGAGTGTCGATTGCAGTTGTTCTTCCTAATAACTATTTTGGAACAGATGTTGTGTAAAGCTTTTGAATGATATGCATATAGTGAAGTTAATTAATTGCTGTTGAGTGTCATAATCAGAATACATTTAGGACATTTACTTCTTCAGTACATTTTTTGAAATTTATGAATACATAATAATTTACGTTATACGAAAGGGTTCAGCGTGAATTTTGAATCAAATTAATGTAACACTAATTTTTGACATTTGTGGACCAGTTGCAGTTAACTTTTTTAAAAACAATTGAATAATCTGAACTCATTCAATATCTTAAAAAAATATCATTAACATGAAAAAATCAATAACAGAAGATGTATGATAACATGCAATAAGAGCAAGTCTACAACGAATGCCGGTATTTTTTTTGTCTTGGAGAATTTAGATAACTTACAAGTATTCAGGAAGAGTCAACTGTTCAAAAGATTTTCTATATAGCCTGGTAATGTCATTACAAACTTATTTAATCAGTAATTGTTTGTATAAACATCATGTACAACTGATATTGTGGTATGTAAAGCTTTTTGAAAACTGGCATACATACATTTTCCAATGTTTAGCTAAATGATGTAAGTGTAAGAATAATATGTTCAAGGTCTGCACTGAAATTTGTAAAATTCAGATCTTTTTATAGCATTTTGAATGATGGTAAATGGCGAATAACTTTTAAGAAAGTAATAAAGGGTTAAAATGTTTATTGTTGGACTAGTTAAGTAATACATAATAACAGCTTTCCATAATTGGTACCATATCAAAGTTATAATTTAAAAATCCAATTTCTATTTTTGGTTACACTTTCAGACAAGGTCGCAATGGAATGTCGTTGTCAGTTCTTCTTCTTTATAACTCTGTTGGAGCAGTGTTTGTGTAAGTAGCATACCCTTAACCATACTGGTTTGTATCGGTTACAATACGGAACGTTGATCTCAGTTCTTCTTTATAACTCTGTTGGAGCAGTGTTTGTGTAAGTAGCATACCTTTCACCATACTGATTTGTATTGGTTACTATACAGAACGTTGATCTCAGTTCTTCTTCTTTGTTGGAGCAGTGTTTGTGTCAGTAGCATACCCTTGACCATACTGGTTTATATCGGTTACTATACAGAACGTTGATCTCAGTTTTTCTTCTTTATAACTCTGCTGGAGCAATGTTTGTGTAAGTAGCATACCCTTGAATATACTTCTTTATATCAGTTACTTTACAGAACGTTGATCTCAGTCGTTCTCCTTTATTACTCTGTTTGAACAGTTTTTGTGTAAGTAGCATACCCTTGAATATACTTCTTTATATCAGTTATTATACGGAATGTTGAACTCAGTCGTTCTCCTTTATAACTCTGTTGGAGCAGTGTTTGTTTAAGTAGCATACTCTTGACGATAGCGCTTTATATCGGTGACTATAAGGAATGTCGATTTCAGTCGTTCTTCTGTATAACCTTGTTGGAGCAGTGTTTGTGTAAGTAGCATAAAAAGTAAAATAACAAAAATACTGAACTCAGAGGAAGATCAAATCGGAGAGTCCGTAATCATTGCAAAATCAAATGACAAAACACATCAAAAACGAATGGACAACAACTGTCATATTCCTGACTTGGTACAGGCGTTTTCAAATGTAGAAAATGGTGGATTAAACCTGATTTTATAGCGCTAAACCTCTCACTTTGTACGACATTGTCATCAAATTCCGTTATATTTACAATGATGCGTTAACTAAACAGACATAATAGATAAAATAGTCAAAATATGTCATCGATGATTTCGAGCTCGGTGAGCTCCTGGTAGGTTATTCCTCTCCACACCTTAATTCCTCCAAACCAACCGATCTGTTTCCTGTACGCACGCATCATGAAATCGATCAATTGCGTCGCTAAATTTTAAGTTGAATTTCGATTCATCGGTAAAAAGAACCTGTCTCCATGTAAGCCTATTCTATCGAATCCGTACCCGAGTCCATTGAAATTGCATGAGGATAGGTGCCTTCAACGGATAAAGTGCTCTTAGATCAACTTGACGCAACTGTTATGAACTGTTTGCGCAGATATTCTGTTGTTATTTCTTCCGTGGGTTTGTCGTGCTGTTTTTGACGCGTTTACAAACATATTCTGGATATGAATAATTCGGATGTGTCTGTCTTGACGTAACGTCGTTCCACATGGTCTACCACTTCGGGGACGATTATTTGTCGTGCCAGTATCTGTCAGACGTGTCTTAAGTCTTGAAATAGTCATTCTAGAGACATTAAAATTATTTGCAACTTGCATTTGATTTGGATCATCCTTGCTGCCAACATCCTAATACATGTACATCGTTCTCTCTCATTTTGGCGTAGACCTGACGTTGGCTTATGTGTAGCTTTTTTCAATTTTTTAATGCGACCTTTTATTCAGAATAGTGCTCGACACAATCAATGACCAAAAGGACAACTCGATTCCATCTCTATACAGGTAATTCTTTGAAAAAAGGCTTATTTGTTAGAAATCAGAA